>NC_090654.1:83660162-83978662 GCF_040937935.1 Hyperolius riggenbachi
GATCTTCCCCTCCAGCAGGCAAAACCCTGCCACCACACCCCCTCTGCACCGCTCCAATCAACCTACCCGACAAGCCACATCATTTTGCCAGGGAAGAGGAAGCATCCCTTCCTCTCCCCTGGCAGCCCCTGGTTCAGGCAGAGCAGCAGTGGAGCAAAATTATTTTCGAATGCATTTTTTCTCAAAAAATCATTTTTTTTAAATGATCTTTTTTGCTAAAACGAATGCGAAAAGATTATCTGCATTTTCTCTCATCACTAGTTGTCAGACATGCCTACAAGCACGTGGAGGCCGGAGTACGGTTTTGATTTGCGCCGATGGAATTTTAGAAAAGTGACGTAGTCTGCCACATCACTTTTTCACTTCGATTTTTGGAGTGTTGGAAATCAGCGCTCTGCAGGTTGATCATTTTCAATTCCATCAAATCTTATGGCATCCTTTGGTGCTAACCACATTACCCAGTCCATATCAGTATAGATGCCCAGAATAATGCCAACCCCACCCTTTCCCCTTGAAATCTGATGAAGTGTTCCCTTAATTATTTTTGGGACAGCGCTGGAGACAGTGTAACATTTGCATTGCGGACCTTGGCTGTGTTGCTATGCTACTAACCATGACCGCTACTTTTATAACATGTACCGTAACATGACCCAAATGCTTTCAATGCGGTCCCTTCTCTACCAAGCTTAGTTGAATTCTGCCAAACAGTGTTTGACTCAAGTTGATTCCTATATCACTGTTCTTCATGGCAACCTTTGGCATTCACCAGTGGCGTAACTTCATGGGGCAAAACTTTGATGCCCCCGCTCCGGATTTTTACTCTTTACTGGCCAGGGCCACTGTCACCAGCCACCCCCCTTCAGTATAGGTAGCGAGGTGACCCCTTCCCTCTAGTATAGTTAACCTGATGACCCCCCCCTTTAGTATAGGTAGCCAGATGACCCCCCTCCAGTATAGGTAGCCAGATGACCCCCCCCCCCCCCTTTCCCTCTAGTATAGATTGCTAGATGACTCTCTTATTCCCTCTATACCCCCTTTCAGTATAGGTAGCCACCTCGCCTTCACACTGCAGCAGCCATCAGTGTCGCTCATTTCTCAGCTCATCTCCAGTGCAGAAGCTTCCTCTTTCCCCCTGTCTCCAAATGTCCCTGCATTGCAGCATTTGCAAGCTTGCAAATGCTGCACCAGTTTAGCCTGCTGCTTTGGTGCCCTTGCTCCTGTGGTGCCCTAGGCCATGGCCTAGGCGGCCTTGGCCTAAATCCGGCCCTGAACCGTGTTCACACCCCATCCCTTACCTCCCCTTGGTGCTATTTACGGCCTTGGAGCCCATCTCACAAGGGTCACCAAACAAGTGTGGCCATCAGGCTCTTCACACCCCTAACAAGTGTAGCCACAAAAACACCTGATCTGAAGTATAGTCCCCTATAGGCCCGATTCTATCACAGGGGCTGCTTCCACTCTAATTACACCCCTGGCATTCACTGCGGAAGTCATACCAATTTCATAAATATGGAGAACAGCACTAAAGTAGTGATTTCTAATCTTATAAAAGTGGTGATCTTTCCAGCTGATTGCTACCTTTACAATTATACGTATGTTGATTTGAAGTACTGTTATTTGTGTAGAAATGACACTTTTTTTTCTGCCCATCAGCTGATTGTCAGCTTTATAAAAAAAACTTTATAAACAATCCCCCTTTAATGTTGTTTGTTTTCAATTTTTCTGTCTTAAAGTGGACCTGAACTCTTTCACAGGACTGAAGAAAAACGTAGAAAAATGCACGCTGTATGTATTTAGAGAGTTAAGCCTGTGTAATTCCACTGTGCGACTAATCAAAAGTGTAATTTGATCTCTCAGCTGTGTCAGCTCAGAAATCTCTGCTGCCTTGGCAGAGCATCTAATTTGTAAACACAGGATGTTAACCCTATGTCTGCTTCCATAAAAGCAGGAAGAAGACACTGCAGATTTATTGCAGGATTTCTATCAACTGTAACAAAGAAATGTTTTTCTTTTAAAGGTTATTATGCTGCTGCGTATCTTTTAGAGCAGAGAGGAAGTTCTGAGTTTGTGTCCGATTTAAAGGGTAACTCTACCTTACACATACTTTTGTGACTAGGCTGATTTTACAAGCCAAAACAGAGAAACTCTCAGCACTGAAAGTTGTGGTAATTACCGGATTTGTTGCGTTTCGCTTTTTTAGGCCCTTTCCGCTGCACTCAGCTGAGAATGTTGAAATGTTGTTGCTCGCTGCCAGGAGGGAGCCACAGAAACAATGCTCCACTGCTGTGTGAGCCCAACGGAGGCTGTGAAAGGTCGCAACGATCTAATGAAACGTTCAAGGAGTGAATAATAATAATGTCGCAGCAGAGGAGATACAATTTAAAGAGGAACCCAGGAAAAAGTGAAGCATTTGCGTTGGCGGCCTTTTTATGCTGGAAAACTATACGCTTCGTGTAAGAGGGGATCAATGACACGCAAATATTCCGAGTTTGCATGCAAATAGCATGCAGCTTGAAACTGAGCCAAACAATTGCAGCCATCAGTTGGTCAGTGTCATTAACGATACAATCTCCTGAATGATCGATTATATCCTCAGTCAGATTGGGTACCATTAAGGGTGTCCATACATCACTCGATATTGCGCCCCGATCGACCTTACGATTCGGTAATTGTATCTGATTGTAAGAGAATCGGTGCTGTAACATGGCTGCCTGATTGATGTTTTGATGAATTACCATCCCAAATTGATCAAATGGATCGATTGTCAGAAAAATAAAGTTGCAAAGGCTCGATCAGTGAGTGTTGGATATTGTAACGACCGACTGTTCCCAGGCTGGTGTCCCCCCCCCCCCCCCCCACACACACACACACATGCCCATGTGCAGTGTAAAGCCTCACCTCTCCGACATGACTCCTGGCCTCCTCTGGTGTCTGCAGTCATCACGAGTGCTTGTCCCACATGGCCCTGACACACGTGGGACATCAGCAGCAGACAATGGAGGAAGCCAGCATTGGCACGGGGGGCATTCTACACTTGGGTAGCCAATAGTTCACTATATAAACAGATTTGATCAGAAAGGAATATATCTAATAGTCAATCTGGCCATACATCGAGTGATATACGGGTGTTGGTGGGTCTGAACAATCGTTTTCTAATCAATCACAATGATTGGATCAGATGGTCAATTATTTGTTGAATTGGATTGTTAATGGGCACCTTTAAAATCACAAACACTGGTTCACACGACAGTCAGGGCTCCCGAGCTCTGTCACTGGCCCTTAACCACCATGCGATACCTAGAGAGAGGTACAGGTGAGCCCTGGAACTCTCTCCACCAGGGGAATCACCCTCACTGCCTCTAAACTGAATGCTCAGAAAGTGGGGGTTATTCCCCTGGTGATGAGAGTTCCAGGACTCACCTGTACCTCCCTCAAGTTATTGCATGGTGGTTTAGGGGTCCTGGTCAGTGGCAGATCACCAGACGCAGTGTAAGTGAGTTCCAGGACTCACCTGTACCTCCCTCAAGGTATCGCATGGTGGTTTAGGGGTCCCGGTCAGTGGTAGATCACCAGACGCAGTGTGGGTGATTCCCCCTGGTGATGAGAGTTCCAGGGCTCACCTGTACCTCCCTCAAGGTATCGCATGGTGGTTAAGGGGTCCCGGTCAGTGGCAGATCACCAGACGCAGTGTGGGTGATTCCCCTGGTGATAAGAGTTCCAGGGCTCACCTGTACCTCCCTCAAGGTATCGCATGGTGGTTTAGGGGTCACGGGCCAGTAGCAGAGCCCGGGAGGACCCCTGCCCGTCATGTGAACCAGTGTTTGTGGTATTAAATGTCTTTTTTTGCAGCTTCTTAGGATGCGTGTGACAGGTGAGTGGTTAGGGAGGGACCCCTGTGGGAGCAGTGCCTGCACGGGGCGTCTCTGCTAGTGACATAATCTACAATTACGTCCAGCCAAAGCCTCTCACCTGAATGCTACCTAATTTATGCAATTCCTGCTAGATTTGGTACGGCAGGGAAAGGGTGTATTACACTTGATTGGCTGATAGGCTGCCTGCTGACCAGATAAAGGTAGGAATTTGCTAATTGGGAATGTGCATTTGCTTTTCGTGTGTGTTGCAATAGGCACCTTTAGCCAGCCAGTAACATAATATACAAGCTACGTATAAGTGGTTTGTATCACGTGAGTTGCACTATTTGTGTAATGCATGTTATATACAGTAGAATGCATGAACGCTGCTTACCTTTATGTGTGCTGTCAAGGCACTTAAACTTTACCGGCGTCTAGTGAATAAACCCTTTTATTCTTTATGCACCTCTTTAGGCTTTTTCATTGTGATTGCTGCATATTACTGCTCTTTGATCATTCACTTTTCAGTAAATGGCATTCAGCTCACACATGGATAGATGGAAGTCATTCTACGAGACCTTCTCCCCCCTTAGTACTCCCCCCGCCCTTCTTCACTCTCTCTTCACACTCCTCACAGTCACAGAAGGTGACAGCTAGATCTGTGCTCACTTCTTCCCATAGCTCAGAGAGAGTGTGAGGCCCAAGAAAAGAGCACTCAGCTACACAGCGCTACAACTGCCCTGTACAGAGAGGAGCAAGCGGTACACTGAGAGGAGACGAGCAAGTGGAAAGAGAAATGAGGGGTTTGCGGGGGGGGGGGGGGGGGGGGGGGGTTGGATGATACAAATACTGACTGGTGAGTTTTGATAAGCTAAACAACAATAGTTACACTAATCATTCATCCACTGTCAAAACTGACTATCCTACTTCATGTATACGTTAATGTTGTTTATATAGGGCTTGATTCACAAAGCGGTGCTAACTGTTAGCACGCCTGTGAAAACTCCCTTAGCACGTCTAAACGAGCTTTTCGTGTGCAAAACTTTACGCGCGTAAAACTCGACGCCTCGTAGGGCGCTCCGCGTGAAGTTGCCATTAAAGCCTATGGGACTTAACGAGCGCATAGGACTTTGCGCGCGGTACTTAGCATGCGATCTGATTCAGAAATTCGGTGCTAACCTACTTAGCACCCTGGTTAGCACGTCTAAAGTCTTTAGACGTGCTAAGTAGGTTAGCACCGCTTTGTAAATCAAGCCCATAATCTCACTAATATTATAAATGCGAAGTTTTGGATATTTGTTACTCGATCACACAGCAATGGCTGAACTGATTTGAATGAAATTTGGCTCATACATTGTACATTACCTGGAATAAAGTATAGGATACTTTTTATCCCCATAACCAAAAAGTTGGTGGAGACAATTACAAATTTCACTGGGAAAATGTAAACTGCAGCCATTCTTACACTGTTAATGACAGGGGTCTCAAACTTTGCACAGTTGGTCATTGGGTGACTGGGATTAATATTCAGAAAAGTGGGTGGAGCCTACAAAAGCCAGTCACAATTCACCTATTGATTTTCAAGGGGAATATTTAATTGCTGCCATTCTTGCACTGTTAATGGCACAAGCCTCAAACCTGGTACAGTTGGTCATCGGGTGACTGGGGTTCAAATTTAGACAGGGGGTGGAACCACATACAGTCAATCAGATTTGTTTAATTTCAATGCAAATTATTGATGTCAAAGACCGCAAAGCTCACAAACTAGGTCATTGAGTAATTGAGTGTTTGTGTGTTAGGGTTAGAAAAAGTGGGTGCAGCCAACACCAGCCGAATACATACCCGGGCAACGCCGGGCCATCAGCTAGTACACAGATAAAATACAAATTATCAAACTTTTTCTCTTTCTGTCCTGCCAGTCCTGTGATTTAGATAATGCACCTTGACCTCGTTATGTTTACTCCATTGCAATAAACAGATGAGGACAGAGGGGACATGGTGATTGGACAGTGCAATCAGCAGTATGCTGTGACATCACTGCGCTCACTTCTTCTGTAATATATATAATTTCAATGCCACTCAGGCAGGTTGTATGTATCCCGAACAAGTCCCACAGCACCCCTACCGCTTCCCTACCGCACCACACACTGACATTTGACTTCCTGGTAGCCAAAGCCAGCCAGGAGTACACATTGATTGACAGATAAGGTCTATGTGGCACTCCCTATGTTTGGGCCCTATGTGGCAGTACTGCTTGTAAATGTCATTTTTGATTTTGAGAAAATGACATTGTACTTTCGTTATATGGTGACAATTCACAAAACCGCAAAAAAAAAAAAAATATTTTGGCGCAAAAAAAAAAAAAAAATCAAACTTATTACAAAATTATTTTTGATGGCATTTTCCCTGGAAAGTTAATGTAAAAATAATATTGTCATTTTTGCTCATTACTGCATGTGAGTGTATTGCTTACTGTATTCACGCTTGTTCAGGGAGAGAGGTATTATAGCTCAAGTGTGCCTAAGATCAGGGAATTCTTTATTTCCCTTTTTAGCTTTTTACTACCCCAATGGGGAAAATTTTCCTCTCCCCTGGTTTCTGTAGCTTTGTTATGAAACATGGTGATTCCAGAGACAGCAACAAAAACTAGACTTACGGTATATACAAACTCTTCCTCATTTTTTTAAAACGTTCAATTCATTAATGTCTCTATCCCTTTTCCAGTAATGCACACTTCCTGTTAGGACAGGAAGCAGGGAACAAAGACAGCATTAAAACACAAATAGCACTGTTTCCCCCTAGTGTAGGTCTACCACTTGAACCAGAGCCAGGACAAGGTCCCCCAGCACCCAAGGCTGAGACACCAAAGTGCTCCCCTCTATCCGTCCCACCCCAGCTGTCACACACTGATTGCTATTAGACTAAGAGGTGCCCCCCCAACACCTTAATTTCTAGTTATCTGACTTGCAGCTATGCATTCCCTTATCTTATGTCTCTCTGCTTCAAACACAACAGGGGAATGATAACTGAGTGAGCTGTGTGCAGTGCACCCTCCTACACTGCGCCCTGAGGCTGGAGCCTCTCTCGCCTCAGCCTGGCCCTGACTTGAACATGTATGTAGGAGATAGTTTGGAGGTACTGCTTTACACAATTCATTTTACTAGTCACGTGCCAGATGTTTAGCCATCATCAGGATGCAGTTCTGGGCCGCAGGAGATACACAGAGAGCGCAGGGCCATGGTGGTGCGCTGGCACGGTGCAGCATGGGTTAAGTGGCAGAGCAGAGGTTCAGTGTCTGTGCTGTGACTGCATATGATGTGTGGTTGTGTCAGCGCTCAGCTCGCTCGGTGCGAAGAAGGTGCGACAGACTCGTTTGTATGCTCGACAACGGATTTGTCCTCTAATACTGTGAAAAAAAAAAAGAAGAAAAGAAACAAAACCTCCGGATTTAGGTGAATCGGGTGCAGGAAGTCTTCATGAATATGTGAATGTATTAATGATGAACATGTCACACATCTGGGTAAGATTGGCATCCTCAGCAGATGAATGGGTAAGCAGACAGTGTCAGCACCAGTGGAGTTGGGAGGGATGTGGGAGTAGAAGGCTGAGTATTCCTGTGCAGCAACGACCACTAAAAACTGCTAAACGATCATCTGCATAATATACTGTATCAATGACAAAAATAACTTACAGCCTAAATATGTCAGATACTTCAGCCTAAACAAACATACTGTCATTAAAGCGGTTCAGAGATGAAAAACTAACTATAACAAGTAACTTGTCCATATATCTTATCTAAAGTTTAGATAGTTTACACAGCAAATCTAGCTGCAAACAGCTTTAATAGAATATGATTATTTCTTCCTGTGATACAATGACAGCAGCCGTGTTGTTTGTAAACATTGCACAGAGGCAGGCTTATCTGCATCTTGAGCAAAAAAACCTAATCCCCCCCTCCTCCTCCCTTCTGCCTCTGAAATCTCTGTCTAGTAATACCTTCCCCTCCTCCTGCCCAGACTGAGCTCCCATGAGCCCTTGCTACTGTCTGAAATTGCCTTGGCTCTCTGAAAACCTGTGTGCATGGCTCATTTAGTTTATAGGGAATTGGAGTATTAAAACATAAACAAAAAAAGTATTTGGCTTGAAGAATGCCCTATAAACAATAGGAAAGAAACACAATTATGCAATGAGTAAAAGTTAATCTCGGATCCACTTTAAGGTACATTAGTTGTGTTAATTAAAATAGATAGGTAATATAATCTCTTACCCACCCTGTTTTAAAAGAACAGGCAAATGTTTGGGATTTCCCCTGTTCATGCTTCATTCTTTTGGCAACAGTACTCCAAACATAGTACACAGAATACCGTTGTCAAGGTTGCAAAGAGGAGTAATTTGAGGTTTCTGAAGAAGTTCATGGATAATGACATTGCATTCCAAAAAGTGTTCATAGCCATTCCACAGCAAAAGTGGAATGCCCCTTTTACGATCAGCACGACAGTCAGGAAACAAGCTTTTTAAAAAGAAGGGATAAGAATGACAGCCTCCATATTCCTCACACTTCAGGCTTCTTTTGAAGCCCTCATCGCTTGAGATAATAACAAACAGCTGGCTCTATTCTATAGATCCACAATCCCTGTCTTCAGAGATCTCCCATAATTCCCTGAGTCCTATCTGCGCTCCTGTCAGGCGGTGTGTTACCTCATCTCTCCTAATCTTCGGCAGAATCAGCGCTCACAATCAGTGCTCGTGTATGAGAGCTAATCTCTTAAACCTCTTGATTTTAGGATTTTCTTTTAGTATTATAACAACAGAATAGAAATGAGGAGTAGTGACAGTTCAAGATGGAGACAGAAATGCTCTCATTATGATACATTATAAGATGGCCTGCGAGACGCACACAATGCGATTATTCCAGAGCATTATCACTGCGCACATCTCCGCTAAAAAACATTACTGTGCTCCAGTGTGAGTCTTCAATGGCTTCAGGGAAAGATCTGAGGCATTTTTATAAAAGGACTTCTCCTTTTTGCCAGGGCTGGATTTCTGGAAAGGCCACAGAGGCCCGGGCCTTGAGCGGCTGCAGCCCGGAGGGGCACCTGAACATGAAAGAGGGATTGCTACATATGAAAGAGGAGGCTGAAAATGGGGAGCAACACAGGGAAAAGGGAAACTGAAGATCGAGGGAGCTGTTCATGAGAAAGAAAGGGGCTGCTGTACATGTATGATATACATGGAAGAGGGGGCTGCACATGGAATGGGAGGGCCGCTGCTGCACATAAAAGAGAAACCCACAACATGCTTGGCCCAGGGACACAAAAAGTATAAATCCGGCTTTCCTTTTTGCCCAGTGCTCACCACTGATCTGAGCAAAGGTTACATACATTGGGGCAGCAGATTTGATCATGAAGTCAGATCTGATCAGAGGGAGATCTTTTCCTGCCACACATCTGCACAGATTTCCAATATCTATTTGAAATCTGTGCAGTGGCCACCGCCAGCCAAGCCACCCAAGGTCTCCCCAGTTTGGGACCTCCTTGTCCACCGGTGAGCCTCCTCCTCTGCATCGATCTCCATTTTTCTCCATAGATCACAACTGGTTTCGCAGTTTGTGTTCTCTAATGCTGCTGACTAATTAAATATTATCTTTTCTTTCAATAAGAATGATCTTATTGAAAATATACTCATATGTACTTCCCAACCACTTGGGAGGAAGGCAAAAAGAGTATATATGTAATCTAAAGCTATGTACAGTGGTTTGCAAAAGTATTTGGTCCCCCTGAAGTTTTCCACATTTTGTCATATTGCTGCCACAAGCATGAATCAATTTTATTGGAATTCCAAATAAAAGACCAATACAAAGTGGTGTACACGTGAGAAGTGGAACGAAAATCATACATGATTCCAAACATTAAAAAAAAAATAACTGCAAAGTGGGGTGTGCGTAATTATTCAGCCCCCTTTGGTTTGAGTGTAGTCAGTTGCCTATAGACATTGCCTGATGAGAGCTAATGACTA
Organism: Hyperolius riggenbachi; assembly: GCF_040937935.1. Taxonomy (NCBI): domain Eukaryota; kingdom Metazoa; phylum Chordata; class Amphibia; order Anura; family Hyperoliidae; genus Hyperolius; species Hyperolius riggenbachi. The sequence continues at coordinate 83,670,029 of NC_090654.1, forward strand.
AATAGAGTGCACCTGTGTGTAATCTAATGTCAGTACAAATACAGCTGCTCTGTGACGGCCTCAGAGGTTGTCTAAGAGAATATTGGGAGCAACTACACCATGAAGTCCAAAGAACACACCAGACAGGTCAGGGATAAAGACTGGGGTGGAGGTTCACCTTCCAGCAGGACAACGACCCTAAACATAAAGCCAGGGCAACAATGGAATGGTTTAAAACAAAACATATATATGTGTTAGAATGGCCCAGTTAAAGTCCAGATCTAAATCCAATCGAGAATCTGTGGCAAGATCTGAAAACTGCTGTTCACAAACGCTGTCCATCTAATCTGACTGAGCTGGAGCTGTTTTGCAAAGAAGAATGGGCAAGGATTTCAGTATCTAGATGTGCAAAGCTGATGGAGACAAACCCTAAGACTGGCAGCTGTAATTGCAGCAAAAGGTGGTTCTACAAAGTATTGACTCAGGGGGCTGAATAATTACGCACACCCCACTTTGCAGGTTTTTTTTTTTAAATGTTTGGAATCATGTATAATTTTCGTTCCACTTCTCACGTGTACACCGCTTTGTATTGGTCTTTCACATGGAATTCCAATAAAATTGATTCAGGTTTGTGGCAGTAATATGACAAAATGTGGAAACCGTCAAGGGGGCCGAATACTTTTGCAAACCACTGTATACATGCTATACAAAAGTCGATGGAAACTGACGAATGTCAGATTTCACTGTATTTGGTGACACAAAAAATGTAACTGAACAACGATAAACAATCCATATTGGGTATTTTGGCTAATCCATCTGGTGGATCAACTCTACTACTGTAGGGCAGATATAGGGCAGTTACATAGTTACAAAGTTAGTATTATTATTATTATTTATTGTATTTATAAAGCACCAACATATTACGCAGCACTGGACATTAATTTAAGTTACAGACAATATTTAGGGGTGACATACAGCAATATGACAATACAGGAATACAAGAAAACCAGATCACACAGCACAGTATGAGTACAAGGTAATGCTTAGTCAGTCACTGGATGGGAGCATGGAGATTAGGCAAGTTAGGTTCACTCAAATGCATAGCATGGGTGCACAGTAATGCAGGTGCAAGATCAGATAGGACACAAAAGGTGGAGGACCCTGCCCAAAGGCTTACAATCTAGAGGGAGAGGTAGGGACACGAGAGGTAGGGGACCAGAGTTCAGCTGTGGGTTTAGAGCAATTGTGAGGGGTGGTAGGCCAGAGTGAAAAGGTGAGTTTTGAGGGCCTTCTTGAAGGTGTTGAAGGAGGGGGCTGCCCTAATGGGTGGAGGTAGGGAGTTCCATAGTGTTGGAGCAGCTCTTGAGAAGTCCTGGAGGCGTACATGGGACTGGGTGATGCGGGGGACGGTCAGGCGAAGTTCATTGGAGGAGCGGAGTGAGGAGTTAGTGTGGTTGAAAAAAAGACATCTGTCCATCAAGTTCAACCAGAAAAAAAACCCACTGTCCTGAGCCCGCCATATACCAGTTGATCCAGTGGAAGGGAAAAAAAACTAACAAAGCCTGGGCCAATTAGCATTAAAAGGGAAAAATGTCTTCCCGACTCCAGATGGCAGTCAGAAAAATCCCTGCTTCAGCTCTCCCAAGAATTACCTAGTAATTATAGCCGTGGATGCCTTCAATGCAAGGAACGCATCCAAGCACTCTTTAAATGCAGATACAGAGTTTGCCATAACTACTTCCTGAGGTAAGATATTCCAGATTTGAAAGGAGTTATCAGGAATTTTTTTTTGTTAAAAAAAAGCTTTACTCAACTGGGGCTAGTGTTGGGCGAACATCTAGATGTTCGGGTTCGGGCCGAACAGGCCGAACATGGCCGCGATGTTCGGGTGTTCGACCCGAACTCCGAACATAATGGAAGTCAATGGGGACCCGAACTTTTGTGGTTTGTAAAGCCTCCTTACATGCTACATACCCCAAATTTACAGGGTATGTGCACCTTGGGAGTGGGTACAAGAGGAAAAAAAAATTTAGCAAAAAGAGCTTATAGTTTTTGAGAAAATCGATTTTAAAGTTTCAAAGGGAAAACTGTCTTTTAAATGCGGGAAATGTCTGTTTTCTTTGCACAGGTAACATGCTTTTTGTCGGCATGCAGTCATAAATGTAATACATATAAGAGGTTCCAGGAAAAGGGACCGGTAATGCTAACCCAGCAGCAGCACACGTGATGGAACAGGAGGAGGGTGGCGCAGGAGGAGAAGGCCACGCTTTGAGACACAACAACCCAGGCCTTGCATGAGGACAAGAAGCGTGCGGATAGCATGCTTTGTACCACCATGCAGTCATAAATGTAATAAAGATAAGTGGTTCAATAAACAGGGACCACGCGGCAACGCTAACCCAGCAGCAGCACACGTGATGGAACAGGAGGAGGCGCAGGAGGAGAAGGCCACGCTTTGTGAGACACAACAACCCAGGCCTTGCATGAGGACAAAAAGCGTGCGGATAGCATGCTTTGTACCGCCATGTAGTCATAAATGTAATAAAGATAAGAGGTTCAATAAACAGGGACCACGCGGCAACGCTAACCCAGCAGCAGCAGCAGCACACGTGATGGAACAGGAGGAGGCGCAGGAGGAGAAGGCCACGCTTTGTGAGACACAACAACCCAGGCCTTGCATGAGGACAAAAAGCGTGCGGATAGCATGCTTTGTACCGCCATGTAGTCATAAATGTAATAAAGAGAAGAGGTTCCATAAACAGGGACCGGCAACGGTAACCCAGCAGCAGCAGCAGCAGCACACGTGATGGAACAGGAGGAGGCGCAGGAGGAGAAGGCCACGCTTTGTGAGACACAACAACCCAGGCCTTGCATGAGGACAAAAAGCGTGCGGATAGCATGCTTTGTACCGCCATGTAGTCATAAATGTAATAAAGATAAGAGGTTCCATAAACAGGGACCGGCAACGGTAACCCAGCAGCAGCAGCAGCAGCAGCAGCACACGTGATGGAACAGGAGGAGGCGCAGGAGGAGAAGGCCACGCTTTGTGAGACACAACAACCCAGGCCTTGCATGAGGACAAAAAGCGTGCGGATATAGCAGCAATGCTTTTTGCCGCCATGCAGTCATAAATGTAATACAGATGAGAGGTTCAATAAACAGGGACCGGAAACGCTAAACCATCCCAGATGTTCATCGGTCATGTTACTTGGTTGGGGTCCAGGAGTGTTGCGTAGTCGTTTCCAATCCAGGATTGATTCATTTTAATTTGAGTCAGACGGTCTGCATTTTCTGTGGAGAGGCGGATACGCCGATCTGTGATGATGCCTCCGGCAGCACTGAAACAGCGTTCCGACATAACGCTGGCTGCCGGGCAAGCCAGCACCTCTATTGCGTACATTGCCAGTTCGTGCCAGGTGTCTAGCTTCATGCCCGGTTTCAGGTCCAGCGGTGCCAGCCACAAATCCGTCTGTTCCTTTATTCCCCTCCAAATTTCCTCCCCTGTGTGCTGCTTATCCCCAAGGCAGATCAGCTTCAGCAACGCTTGCTGACGCATGCCAACAGCTGTGCTGCACTGCTTCCACGATCCTACTGCTGCTGGTGCTGGGTTAGCATTTCCGGATGAGGTACAGCTTTGAGATGCGTTGGAGGAGAAGGAGTCAGAGAGGTAGGTGCTGCTGTTGTTATCCAGCTGTTTGCGGCGTGGGCAACACCCGCGCCGTAGCAGGTGAGGAATCGCTGCCAGGCTCCACAAGGTTCACCCAGTGCGCGGTAAGGGAGATGTATCGACCCTGGCCGAACGCACTCGTCCAGGTGTCAGTGGTGAGGTGAACCTTGCAGGCAACGGCATTCTTCAAGCTTCGGGTTATTTAGCTGACCACGTGCTCATGCAACTCAGGCACTGCAGAGCGCGCAAAGTGGTAGCGGCTGGGAACCACGTAACGTGGGATGGCCACTGACATCATGCCCTTGAAGCTGTTTGTCTCCACCACTCGATATGGCAGCATTTCGCAGGCCAGAAGCTTGGCTATGCTGGCTGGCTGTTACTGCCACGGCCCGGGGGTCATTTGCTGGCAATTTCCTCTTGTGCTCAAACATCTCAGAGACAGACAACTCAACCGTAGCGCTGCACACCGAAGGGCTGTTGGTTGTTGTGTTTGATGAACACTGGGAGACCTCAAGAGCACTAGTCCGGAAAGTGACAGTGTCAGCATCGTCTGATGTTTGTGAATGTTGTGAACCACGCAATGGCTGGGCTACTGCTGCTGCTGAGGCGGGTCTGGTGGTGAGTCTGGTGAACCCAAGGGAGGCAGTGTTGCTGGTGGTACCCTGTCCTGCCGCGTTTGCCCACAGAGTGGGATGTTTGGATAGAATGTGGCGGCTCATGCTGGTGGTGGAGAGGTTGTTAATACTTTTCCCCCTGCTCAGGCGGGTCTTGCACACCTTGCAAATCGCCATGGTAACATCCTCAGTGCAGTCTTCAAAGAAAGCCCAGACTTTAACTGGCTGAGGACTCGGACCTCGTGCGTGATGTGCTGGTGCTGCTTAACCCACTGCTGGACGCTTGAGAGGTCATCCAAGTAATTATCTGGTCCTGTTCTTTTGGATCTGTGAGGGTTGTTGTCCTGGACAACATGGGCAGTATTGAGTGGGTTTTCTTGGGTGCTCCCCTGTGGCCTGTACGTGAACCGTCAGGGGAAACACCTCTTCCCTTGCCCCTCCCTCTTTCACCGGATTTCTTCCTCATTTCACTTATCCTTAAAGTACACGCTGACTGGCAGCAGTACAGAAATGCTATACAGTGGTGGGTGAGCGGTGTACCACTATTGTCAGCAGTGACACAGAGCACAATGCTATACAGTGGCGGGTGAGCGGTGTACTACTGTTCCCAGCAGACACAGAGTGGAAGTAAACACAATGCTATATAGTGTGGCTGAGCCGTGTACACAGAGTGGCATTAAACACAATGCTATATAGTCTGCTATATAGTCACCCCGAACAGGGTGATGTTCTGCAGAACCCGAACAGTGGCAAACACTGTTCGCCCAACACTACTGGGAGGGAACGCAGATTTTAGTACCTAAACACACGATACAACATGTTTTCCGGGGTCGGACTCTGAGGCACATACAGATGGTCCCGATCATCATCCTCATCATACAACTCTTCTCCTGAGTCTGACCCACCCACCACCTCTGCCACCCCAACATCCCCAGACACAGACCCCTCATCGTCCTCAACATTAACTTGGGATGCTGGCCTGAGCCAGACCTCCTCCTCCACATCAGGCCCCATCATCTCCTCAATGGCAGCCCTCATTAATCGCTCTGGCGACGGACTGATGGACACAACGTTCTCCTCCGGGGAGGGCTGCTGCTGACCACTGGCTGCTGGGGTGGATGTTATAGCTTGCGTGGGGCGTTGGCTGTTGCTGTTGTTGGGAGTGCTGCTCACAGCGGAGGTCTCTGGGGAACTCATGTTGAGCTCATATAGTGGTTGACGGTGAGTGGAGTATTACTGATCCCAGCAATATACACACTGACTGGCAGAGTACGCAATGCTATATAGTGTGGCTGAGCGGTGTACACAGAGTGGCAGTAAACACAATGCTATATAGTCTGGCTGAGCGAGCGGTGTACTACTGTTCCCAGCAGAATCAGAGTGGCAGTAAACAATGGTATATAGTCTGGCTGAGCGGTGTACACACAATGCTATATAGTCTGCTATATAGTGTCAGTAAACAATGCTATATAGTGTGGCTGAACGAGCGGTGTACTACTGTTCCCAGCAGACACAGAACAGTACACAGAATGCTATATAGTGTGGCTGAACGAGCGGTGTACTACTGTTCCCAGCAGACACAGAACAGTACACAGAATGCTATATAGTGTGGCTGAACGAGCGGTGTACCACTGTTCCCAGCAGACACAGAACAGTACACAGAATGCTATATAGTGTGGCTGAACGAGCGGTGTACTACTGTTCCCAGCAGACACAGAACAGTACACAGAATGCTATATAGTGTGGCTGAACGAGCGGTGTACTACTGTTCCCAGCAGACACAGAACAGTACACAGAATGCTATATAGTGTGGCTGAACGAGCGGTGTACTACTGTTCCCAGCAGACACAGAACAGTACACAGAATGCTATATAGTGTGGCTGAACGAGCGGTGTACCACTGTTCCCAGCAGACACAGAACAGTACACAGAATGCTATATAGTGTGGCTGAACGAGCGGTGTACTACTGTTCCCAGCAGACACAGAACAGTACACAGAATGCTATATAGTGTGGCTGAACGAGCGGTGTACTACTGTTCCCAGCAGACACAGAACAGTACACAGAATGCTATATAGTGTGGCTGAACGAGCGGTGTACTACTGTTCCCAGCAGACACAGAACAGTACACAGAATGCTATATAGTGTGGCTGAACGAGCGGTGTACCACTGTTCCCAGCAGACACAGAACAGTACACAGAATGCTATATAGTGTGGCTGAACGAGCGGTGTACTACTGTTCCCAGCAGTGACACACAATGACTGGGGGGGACCCTGGCTAGCGTGGCTGGAGCGCGAACTACCCTGCCTGCCTACCCAAAGCTAAACCCACAGACAAATGGCGGAGATATGACGTGGTTCGGGTATTTATTTACCCGAACCACGTGACAGTTCGGCCAATCAGAGCGCGTTCGGGTCCGAACCACGTGACCCGTTCGGCCAATCACAGCGCTAGCCGAACGTTCGGGGAACGTTCGGCCATGCGCTCTTAGTTCGGCCATATGGCCGAACGGTTTGGCCGAGCACCGTCAGGTGTTCGGCCGAACTCGAACATCACCCGAACAGGGTGATGTTCTGCAGAACCCGAACAGTGGCGAACACTGTTCGCCCAACACTAACTGGGGCTTTCTCCAGCTCCTTGCAGCGCAGGTGCAGTAAGCCGCGTACAACGTGGGCTTAATTGACAGCGGCGGTTCGCGCAGGCACAGTAAGGACAACCTCGGGGTCAGCCTCTGCACCATGCGGGGAGACCGGGACAACGGCGGAGAGCGGAGCGGTTGGCGTGGGACAGTCGGCTGCAAGGGGCTGAAGAAAGCCCCAAGTGAGTAAAGCTTTTTTTTTTTAAATGCCTGCTGATTCCTTTAACCACTCTCGTTGTGAAGGACCCCTTTCTAAATAGATGGCAAAAACTTTTTTCCTCCATATGCAGATCAAGTCCCCTTGTCGGTTGTACTAAAAGCTCATCTGCCAACAGGCCCGGAATTACCTCACTGGAGCCTATAGGCACAGATGTCCTGACACCCTAGACTTCACCCCCAAGGGATCTAAAAACATCTGTCGAACCGCACCACATGTGTGCTGGCTGTCTCAGCGGTCACTTCTCCCTTACTTCCCCTGTCCATCAGGTGCCCCTTACTTCCCCTGTCCATCAGGTGCCCCTGAATACTGAGAATAGCTCTGGCTACATATTACTAGGTATCTAGATGCCCCCAAGTATTAGGTAGCTAGAGGTGCCCACGACTAAAGTGAGATCTGGTCAGTGGAATGCCGAGACTAGGGTAAGTAACCTCTCATTTACACTCCGTTAGGGACTCTGCATAGGTAAGGCAGGAGAGAGGCACTTATGGAGGGGAGTGAGCCGCCTTTACATCATCAGGCGCCTGTAGGCATGTGCCTATAGTGCCTTATGGTAAATCCGGCCCTGTCTGTCTGCCAAACTTTTGTATTACCCTCTGATGCTTTTATACATGTTAATCATGTCACCTTTTAGTCGCGTTTTTCCCAAGCTAAATAAGCCCAGTTTGTCCAGTTGGCCGTGTGTGTACAATGTCGTTTAAATGACATTGTTCTACAGAATGTGGGCATGTCATGCGTAGTGTCGCTTCCACTTGGATGAGTTATTAGATGAGTTTATTGTTTGTAATATCCACTGTATGTGCGGACAACATGTTGTTGTTGGAAAGACTTGTTCGTCTTTGTCACCGGTAAATACATGTCTGCGATGTTTGTCATTTGTTTGCAGTGACTTTTGTATACCACGTGTACTGACCTTTAATCCACCACTATTGTAGCAGTTTTAACTTTAGCAGTTATCTGTAAGCAGAGTTTGTTTCTCTGTTACAAAAAGCCAGTACATTTATGAGAAATATCATTTTTGATTGCTACTGATCTTTCTACAACACAGCCGCAATGAAAGTCTATGAACTGTACCCTGCTACTTTTTCTAGAGAGAAGCAACAACCACAGCTGGCAATCCATCACGCCATTCAAGTGAATGGAACTGTAGATCGCCAATTTAGGTTAATTATGGTAAAGCACTGATCGCCGCCATAATAAATCTGATTGCCATTTTAGAATTATTGTGAGATAAAAGAGGCAATCAAGTTTTAAAAAGCGGAAAACAAAAATAAGGATGATTTTTTTTGTTCACCATGTTTTTATAAACAGGCGTGGGTGCTTAGGAATACATATATTGTAGCTTACAGTAGACCGGAAAAAAGCATCTCAGGGATTGGCAAAGACAGGACAGTTGGGGTCTGTAAGACATCAGGGTTCAAGTAGTATGCAGGTTCGCTAATTTAAAGTAGACTTGTGACTTCACAAGGAAAGAAAGTAACATACTTGCCTTGGTAGATGGAAGCCTCAGGATCTTGCAGAGGCTTTGGATGTCCTACTCGATCCAGGGCTGGGACTCTCTGGAAGTTTGTGGTCCCTGATTGAGTGACGGACTGCTTGGGACTGACAGAAAAAGGCGAGCCCAAACTGCTCCCTGCCACTGCGCAGGCGCACCCCGCGCTGCACCTGTGCAGTGCAGCCATGTGCACTATTCCACAATCTCTTGTTGAAGCGGTTTGAGGCCTGGAACCCACTGCAAACCGCAAACGCTAAACGCAACCGCTAGCGTTTTGCCTGAGCGGTTTGCAAGCTGATTCATGCGAGTTTTCGGTCGCGTTTTGCAACAGTGTATTTTTTTCCTCAGCGGTTGTGTAGCGTTTTGCGTTTCGCGTTTTTATCCTGATTGGTCCTGTGAATAATTTTTAATTTTGTTACAGTGTGCTGAACCGCAAAACGCTAGCAGAACCGCTCAGTTTAGGTTTTGCTGAGCGTTTCTGCTAGCGTTTCAATACTTTGCATTGAAGCGCTAACGCTCCCAAAATGCTGCATGTCCTGCGTTTGCGTTTCTGAGAAACGCAAACGCTCCTGTGGAAGTTGCCCCATCCATTAACATTAGCCCAGCGTTTTGGCAAACTGCTAGCGTATCGCAGTGCTGCCAAAACGCTGCCAAAAGCGCTCCTGTGGGTTCCAGCCCTCAGTGGGTCTCACTACTGCAACAGCAAGGTGGGGACAGAGGAAGCCTCTGGATAATCTCTCTACTGATGTAAGTATCTAAATGGGGCACTTTTTTCAACTACAGGTACTCTTTAAAGTCAAAGCAGTTTGGGTGCCCGTCAGTGGGGAAGTTTGGGCGCCACTGTAGGCGGCCATTAATAGCATCTGTGAGGGGAAATCTGGGCACCTGCGATGCCTGATAAATAGTGGGCGCTGGGTCTAGAACTGTTTATTGGGCTCCGAGGGTGCCCAACTTAGCCCTCAATGCTGCTATTTCAATGGGCGCCTAAATTACATTTATTATTTGCAGCAATTGGGGGTGGGAGGTTAAAGTTAGGCGTCAGGTAGAGTGTTTGTTGGGGGGGAGGGGCACTCTTTTATAGACCTGACTCCAGGGTGGCTGCTGCGCACGTTGCGGTACTGGCGGTTTTCCTGGGGCTACGCATACAGGTATGCGGCGGCGGCCTGACGCTCCTGCATTGTTCACTATCCTCACACTGTTCAATGTGTACTTACCTTTTCCTTTAGGAATTGGCTTAGTTTGCACTTTAGTGACCATACTTTGGCCTCGTGCGTATTTGCACAGTATATATATTGAGTTGCTTATTTATATATGTATAATTATTGTACCTGCTCTTTGCACGAATTGTGTTTGTACCATTTGCCTTGATTGATGAATTGTGGTCTTATTGTATATACACAGGCACCGCCTAGTTACCCTATATACCTATATATTATATAAATCCTCATTCTTTGCCAGCCTCTGATTTTTTCATACTGTATACCGCAGCCACCCTACCCTTATTATAGGGTGTTTTTATTCACATTTTCTTTTCCCAAATAGTTTTTATTGTATTTTTTTCATAATAAACAATACAGCAGATGAAAGTGAGACAATAAACATTGCAACGCAACTTTTACAATTGAGTTATTGAGCGGCCATCACAATACACATGCTTGATTGAAATGTCACATGAGACTGTGTTGACGGAAACAGTAAATTCGGGCGCCTGAGGCTAGTGGACAAATCGGGCGCCGCCATTCACTTCTATAATAAATATCGTTTAATGGGCGCCCGGTAGGAAAAAAGGGCGCCGGAGAAAACTAACGTTTTAAAAGCGGCGCCCGGAGACTTAATGTTTTATTACTGTTTCTCATGATTACACATTATTTAATGATTTATACATGTTTAAATATTATTTTTAAACGAAAACCAGTACAATATTTTCCCAAACATTATTTTTAAACGAAAAACATTACTTTTTTTTTTTTTTTTTTTTTACATTATTTTTAAACGAAAAAAATTACAGGGGGGTCTTAGGTTTAGGCACCAACAGGGGGGTCTTAGGTTTAGGCACCAACAGGGGGGTCTTAGGTTTAGGCACCAACAGGGGGGTCTTAGGTTTAGGCACTAACAGGGGGGTCTTAGGTTTAGGCACCAACAGGGGGTCTTAGGTTTAGGCACCAACAGGGGGGGTCTTAGGTTTAGGCACTAACAGGGGGGTCTTAGGTTTAGGCACTAACAGGGGGGTCTAGGGGTTAGGGGTAGGTACAGGGAGGGTTACTTAGGCACCAACAGGGGGGGTCTTAGGTTTAGGCATCAACAGGGGGGTCTAGGGGTTAGGGGTAGGTACAGGGAGGGTTACTTAGTAATTTTTTTTTTAAACGTTATTATGCGTTTCATTATTTAAACGAAAGATTAACGTTTTTACAATTGCCGATTTAATACACATTATTTAATGATTTATAACGTTTAAAAACATTACTTTTAAACGAAATACATTTTTAAACGTAATCCATGTTTATCGTTAAAAACCCGGCGCCCTTTTTTCCCATCGCCCCTTTTTAACGTACGCGTGTTGACATGCTTGATTGAAATGTCACATGAGACTGTGTGGACTCTAGATATTGGTTTTAGGTTCTGGTGGATAGGGCATCTCCATGATACACTAGTTGTTTATGAAAGATGAGGTTAAATCTTAGTTATTAAACTTTGTTATTAAACTTATTCTCACCTATGATAGATGTTAAGTGGAGGAGAAAGTACGTATATCCCCATAGGGGCAAAGGCCAACTACCTGTGGGGAACAGGGTGAGAGGAGCAACATTATAATATTGGGATCCCGTAGCAGGGGATGGATCCCAACATAATGATCTGATTTATAAGAGAAGTGGCTTAGGTAGGGGGTCTTCTGGAGATGGTCCAGTCCACCAGGCCTTCATAATTAAGAGAAAGGGAAGAATTTCTCCTAATAAAGAAGTAAAAGCAAAGGAAAAGGAAAGTAAGTTAATCAGGAAGAAAGAAAAAAAAGAGAGAACAAGAGAAGGAAGCCCACTCTTCCTTATTAAGGTTTCAAACTGAAAAACATAGTTTCTTTAGCATGATGTATTAAATTGATACTAAAAAGTCAAGTAAACTGCACCGCTTTAGTAATGCACGGTTTAAGTAAATGTTAGGAAAGTTTGTTCTTATAAATAAGTTCCATCTTAAGGTTGCTTTCCATTGTGGCTTGGATATGTGTAGGCGTAGGAATTGATGGTGTTCCCCAATTTTGTAAAATTAGTTGTCTGGTTGCACAGAGCGTATGCGTTATGTGTTTACGGTGTTTCAAGGGGATCTCTTCCAGTCCTATATGTAATAAATCTAGATGGGGAGAGAGGATAAAGGTTTTTTATTCACATTTTGTACGTTTTCCCTACCTGATGTTGTTGTTGTATTGTCATTTGTGGTTTTATTATGTCTATCTGGACTATTTTTGATCCATAATAAACTTGATTATTGATTGGCATTCTGGTGCGTTGCGATTTTCTTTTTTGTTTATCTTTTGCTCTAGATACGCACATTCTGCCTATTATAATACTATGATATATTGCAGTGCTCTCTGATTACCTCCCTTTGTGTTCTTGGGCATTCTTCTGGGGTCCTCTCCTTAGTGGCCAGCAGCGCTCTGCGCACGCGTAGCAGTACTGCTCAGAATGCTCCCAGCTACACCAGAAGAATGGAGAGGGACACAGAGGCTTCTAAGGGCTGGAGGAAGCCCCAGGTAAGTAAATCAGCAGGTTTTTTTTTTTTCCAGCTCATGTAGGGGTGCCCATTAGGTAGATCGTGATCTACTGGTAGATTGCGAAGGACTTCTTGGTAGATCCCGAAGGACTTCTTGGTAGATCCCGACCCCACTACATTTTCCATTCTGTATATACAAGTGTGCTCCTAAAATTGTACATAGGAAGATCATTTTGACTTGCTAATTTTTCAATGTAGCTATACAACATCAAAATGTGGAAATGGGTGGAAAATCTCTCCTGCTTGTTAACTGTACTCGTCATCATTATTTACTGACAAATGAATCCACTCCCAAAAGATTTAACTGCCCCACCACAAAAAAATGCTAGTTTTTAATCATCGCCATATTTTATTTCACCAGGATTGAAGATAAGGTGTTATGGGCCCCAGTGCGAGTTTTGCATTGCGTCCTCTTAAGCACTCCCTACATAACAGTTGATATGAAGCACCAAAACCTGCCAAAAACATTTGCAGTGTCAGAAAAGAGGGCGTAGGGGAACAGTTTGTTTAGTAATTTAGTACCTATCAAGGAGCCTTTTTTTTTTTTTTTTTTTTTTTACTTCCTGATCACTGTGATTGGCTCACGTTGATCACAGAGTCAGGAGCCAATGAAAGCAGTTGAAGGACGACCCCTATGGACCAGTGCCCCCAGTGCATTTGCAACCTTTATACAGGGAGTGCAGAATTATTAGGCAAGTTGTATTTTTGAGGAATAATTTTATTTTTGAACAACAACCATGTTCTCAATGAACCCAAAAAACTCATTAATATCAAAGCTGAATATTTTTGAAAGTAGTTTTTAGTTTGTTTTTAGTTTTAGCTATTTTAGGGGGATATCTGTGTGTGCAGGTGACTATTACTGTGCATAATTATTAGGCAACTTAACAAAAAACAAATATATACCCATTTCAATCATTTATTTTTACCAGTGAAACCAATATAACATCTCAACATTCACAAATATACATTTCTGACATTCAAAAACAAAACAAAAACAAATCAGTGACCAATATAGCCACCTTTCTTTGCAAGGACACTCAAAAGCCTGCCATCCATGGATTCTGTCAGTATTTTGATCTGTTCACCATCAACATTGCGTGCAGCAGCAACCACAGCCTCCCAGACATTGTTCAGAGAGGTGTACTGTTTTCCCTCCTTGTAAATCTCACATTTTATGATTGACCACAGGTTCTCAATGGGGTGCAGATCAGGTGCACAAGGAGGCCATGTCATTCGTTTTTCTTCTTTTATACCCTTTCTTGCCAGCCACGCTGTGGAGTACTTGGACGTGTGTAATGGAGCATTGCCCTGAATGAAAATCATGTTTTTCTTGAAGGATGCAGACTTCTTCCTGTACCACTGCTTGAAGAAGGTGTCTTCCAGAAACTAGCAGTAGGACTGGGAGTTGAGCTTGACTCCATCCTCAACCCGAAAAGGCCCCACAAGCTCATCTTTGATTATACCAGCCCAAACCAGTACTCCACCTCCACCTTGCTGGCGTCTGAGTTAGACTGGAGCTCTCTGCCCTTTACCAATCCATCTGGCCCATCAAGACTCACTCTCATTTCATCAGTCCATAAAACCTTAGAAAAATCAGTCTTGAGATATTTCTTGGCCCAGTCTTGACGTTTCAGCTTGTGTGTCTTGTTCAGTGGTGGTCGTCTTTCAGCCTTTCTTACCTTGGCCATGTCTCTGAGTATTGCACACCTTGTGCTTTTGGGCACTCCAGTGATGTTGCAGCTCTGAAATATGGCCAAACTGGTGGCAAGTGGCATCTTGGCAGCTGCACGCTTGATTTTTCTCAGTTCATGGGCAGTTATTTTGCACCTTGGTGTGTCCACACGCTTCTTGCGACCGTTGACTATTTTGAATGAATCGCTTGATTGTTCGATGATCACGCTTCAGAAGCTTTACAATTTTAAGAGTGCTGCATCCCTCTGCAAGATATCTCACTATTTTTGACTTTTCTGAGCCTGTCAAGTCCTTCTTTTGACCCATTTTGCCAAAGGAAAGGAAGTTGCCTAATAATTATGCACACCTGATATAGGGTGTTGATGTCATTAGACCACACCCCTTCTCATTACAGAGATGCAAATCACCTAATATGCTTAATTGGTATTAGGCTTTCGAGCCTATACAGCTTGGAGTAAGACAACATGCATAAAGAGGATGATGTGGTCAAAATACTCATTTGCCTAATAATTCTGCACTCCCTGTATTTTGACTTGACAGTTGCTTCACAGCACCGGCGTAACCACTGGGGATGCGACCCCCTCAGCTGCAGGGGGCCTGGGGCCGCTCCAGGGCCCGCCAGCCATGTGCAGGGGGGGGGGAGCGCTGCCGCCCGCCCAATTCTAGGACCCCCCCAGCCAGGTGTGGAACTGGCCGCAGCGCCTAATAGACGCCGGGCCAGTTGTTTCCCTGCAGCCGCAGTCTCCCGGGAGGCAGAGCTGGGCTACGGCAATATGGCTGCTGAAGCCCTGCTCTGGAGACTATTTGTGTCTCCAGTACAGGGCTTCGGGAGCCATCTTGCTATAGCCCTGCACTCTGCCTGTCAGCGCGGGAGATGTGCTGCAGGAAGATCATCAGGGGATCTGAGGCCAGGAGAGGAGACTTCTGCCAGGCAGGTGAGTGAATTGTTTTTTGGGTTTTTTTACAGGTGCTGCCCACTGTACCATTTTCTGGTAACTGCTGCCTACATTGCGATTTTCTGGTGCCTGCTGCCCACATTGCGATTTTCTGGTGCTTGCTGCCCACATTGCGATTTTCTGGTGTCTGCTGCCCACATTGCGATTTTTCTGGTAACTGCTGCCCACTGTACGATTTTCTGGTGACTGCTGCCCACATTGCGATTTTTCTGATGACTGCTGCCCACTGTACGATTTTCTGGTGACTGCTGCCCACAATGCGATTTTCTGGTGTCTGCTGCCTACATTGCGATTTTCTAGTGTCTGCTGCCCACATTGCGATTTTCTGGTGCCTGCTGCCCACATTGCGATTTTTCTGGTGCCTGCTGCCCACATTGCGATTTTCTGGTGACTGCTGCCCACATTGCGATTTTTCTGGTGACTGCTGCCCACATTGCGATTTTTCTGGTGACTGCTGCCCACTGTATGATTTTCTGGTGACTGCTGCCCACATTGCGATTTTTTTTGGTGACTGCTGCCCACTGTACAATTTTCTGTTGACTGCTGCCCACTGTACGATTTTCTGGTGACTGCTGCCCACATTGCGATTTTCTGGTGACTGCTGCCCACATTGCGATTTTCTGGTGACTGCTGCCCACATTGCGATTTTCTGGTGTCTGCTGCCCACATTGCGATTTTCTGGTGCCTGCTGCCCACATTGCGATTTTCTGGTGTCTGCTGCCCACATTGCGGTTTTCTGGTGCCTGCTGCCCACATTGCAATTTTCTGGTGACTGCTGCCCACATTGCGATTTTTCTGGTGACTGCTGCCCACTGTATGATTTTCTGGTGACTGCTGCCCACATTGCGATTTTTTTGGGTGACTGCTGCCCATTGTACAATTTTCTGTTGACTGCTGCCCACTGTACGATTTTCTGGTGAACGCTGCCCACATTGCGATTTTCTGGTGACTGCTGCCCACTTTACGATTATCTTACGGCTGAAATGCTGCCCACTTTACGATTATTTTATGGCGAAATGCTGCCCACTTTACAATTATTTTATGGTGAAATGCTGCCCCTTTACCCACTTAACGATTAATTTCTGGTGAAATGCTGCCCACTTTACGATTATTTTACGGTGAAATGCTGCCCACTTTACGATTAATTTCTGGTGAAATTCTGCCCACTTTACGATTAATTTCTGGTGAAATTCTGCCCACTTTACGATTAATTTCTGGTGCATTACGATTATTTTATGGTGAAACGCTGCCCCATTACAATTGTTTTATAGTGAAACGCTGCCCCATTACAATTATTTGGTACCTATGGGGGGGCCCCATCCAAATTTTCGCAGGGGGGCCCAGTGATTTCTAGTTACGCCCCTGTTTCACAGACACAGACAATATAGCAATCACACAGTCAATATAGATAAAACTCTCAGCAATTTAGTAGTTAAAATAGTGGTTTAAAGTGTGTGAAGCATTCATTTTCCATGTGTACGAATCTGTGGTTTAATGCCTTCGTGTTCCAGCAGTTTCAGCATTATATTAGCGATTCCCTGAGGAGACTTGTTCCAACAACTTTTAAAATCCCAATCTGCCACACATATAATTACTTTAAAAAGGAACTCCAGTGTCTTCGAAATCCTCTATATATGTTCTTGTCCATACTCTGATTATGTTTATGTTAAAGGGATACTGTAGGGGGGTCGGGGGAAAATGAGCTGAACTTACCCGGGGCTTCTAATGGTCCCCCGCAGACATCCTGTGTTGGCGCAGCCACTCACCGATGCTCCGGCCCCGCCTCCAGTTCACTTCTGGAATTTCTGACTTTAAAGTCAGAAAACCACTGCGCCTGCACGCCCGTGTCCTCGCTCCCGCTGATGTCACCAGGAGTGTACTGCGCAGACACAGACCATACTGGGCCTGCGCAGTGCACTCTTGATGACATCAGCGGGATCGAGGACACGGCAACGCAGGCGCAGTGGTTTTCAGACTTTAAAGTCTGAAATTCCAGAAGTGAACCGGAGGCGGGGCCGGAGCATCGGTGAGTGGCTGCGCCAACACAGGATGTCTACGGGGGACCGTTAGAAGCCCCGGGTAAGTTCAACTCATTTTCCCCTGACCCCCCTACAGTATCCCTTTAACTTTCAAAAGATGAACACAATAGAAAAAATCTAAACATAATCTGAAAACAATAATAAACATTTATCAATCACAGTAAAGTTATTTTGGATGAGTTTTTTTTTGTTTGCTGTCTGTAGAAAACTTATGATGCAAGGAAGCTGAGTAGTAGGGAGGGTGGGAGTTTGGAAATAACAATTATTATTATTTATTGTATTTATAAAGCGCCAACATATTGCACGGCGCTGGACAATGAATATATACAATGATACAAGGATGACAGACATACAGTGGCTTGCAAAAGTATTTGGCCCCCTTGAAGTTTTCCACATTTTGTCACATTACTGCCACAAACATGAATCAATTTTATTGGAATTCCACGTGAAAGACTAATACAAAGTGGTATACAGTTGGAACGAAAATCATACATGATTCCAAACATTTTTTTTACAAATAAATAACTGCAAAGTGGAGTGTGCATAATTATTCAGCCCCCTTTGGCCTGAGTGCAGTAAGTTGCCCATAGACATTGCCTGATGAGTGCTAATGACTAAATAGAGTGCACCTGTGTGTAATCTAATGTCAGTACAAATACAGCTGCTCTGTGATGGCCTCAGAGGTTGTCTAAGAAAATATTGGGAGCAACAACACCATAAGTCCAAAGAACACACCAGACACTCAGGGATAAAGTTATTGAGAAATTTAAAGCAGGCTTGGGGCCACTAACGGTCAAATTTCTAGTGAAAAATCGTTTGAGCAATCAGAAATACTTATCGGACGAAAAATCGTTCACTACACCATCAACTAACCAATCATTGCTTCCTATCATGACCACCAAGAAAATCCATCCACCTAAACTCACAGGCCGAACAAGGAGAGCGCTCATCAGAAATGCAGTGAAGAGGCCCATGGTGACTCTGGACAAGCTGCAGAGATCTACAGCTCAGGTGGGGGAATCTGTCCATAGGACAACTATTAGTCATGCACTGCACAAAGTTGGCCTTTATGGAAGAGTAGCAAGAAGAAAGCCATTGTTAACAGAAAAGCATAAGAAGTCCCATTTGCATAAGAAGAGTAAGAAAATAAATCAATACACTGCAAGTGAGAAGAAAATAGAAGTTAAAAAATAGTTAAAAAGAGAGATCAAGAAATGATTGAGATTCGCCATGTAATTTGTCATATTGTTTGATGCACAATCAGCCCACACGTAATTATCTTTACTACAGGCAGACAAGAAGAAAACAGATGGTACCAACTGCCATTATCGCTAACCACACCCCCTAACAATGCGATAGTCTAAGAGGTTGTTTTTTTTATAGATATACATATGCACAGAGGGAGATACTGATTGCTTGGCAGCTGGAAACAGCTGTTATTTCCCACAATGCAGCAAGGTTCACAGACAGGAAACTGTCAGTACCTAGGTCCTGACATCACACTGTGGGAGGGGTTTCACCACAATATCAGCCATACAGACCCTCTGATGATCTATTTGAGAAAAGGTAAAAATGTCTAATGGGAAAAGGAGTATCAGCTACTGATTGGAAGGAACTTCAATTCTTGGTTACGCTTTAAGAAAAGGAAATGGGAGCATGAGGAGGGGACATCACACCCTCCCTGTCTGAAAATTTGAAGTCAGATCTTTCAAGAAGTGTTTACGGGAATTGGAGGTGGAGGACAGCGCGTAGGGGTGAATCCAACATGAACATGACTCTGTGCTTACCTTAGGACAGGCCCGGATTTACACCACAGGAGCCTATAGGCACAGATGTCCTGGCACCTTAGACTTTGCCCTCCATAAACCTACAAAGCCCTGCTGAACTGCACCACAAGTGTTCCGGCTGTTCCAGCTGTCACTTCTCTCTTACTTCCCTTGCCAGTCATAGGTAGCTACAGGTGTCCTTTAGCATTAGGTAGCCAGAGATACCCTCAGTATTAAGTTTCCCCTTACTGAAGGGAGATCTCGTCAGTTAAATGCAGAGAGCAGGGTGAGTAACCTCTCATTTACACTCTCAGCAAGGCTCTGCATAGGGAAGATGGGAGGGAGGCGCTTGGGGAGGGAAGTGAGCTGCCCATCATCAGGCGCCTGTAGGCACATGCCCTGTGGTAAATCCGGCCCTGCCTTAGGAAGCTTTGCTTGCAAATGGCAAAAGGAAGGCTACAAACGGGAAGCAACATATAGAAGAGGTAAAATGCTGCCTAAAGGAGCTGTACATGAAAGAGAGGGCTGCTTTCACTGCCAATGCGCATGGAATGGGAAGGGCGCTGTTGCACATGGAATGGGTGCCACCAGAAAGTCAGCCTAGGGGCCAAGTATGAATCCAGCCTTGTGCTATTTCTAAACCCCCAATCACTCTGCGCTGTCTGTTCTCCTGGTTGCTCTCTAGGACCTCCATGTGGCCATTAGCATCTGGTTTCTAGCAGACATCCCTCTCCTTCCTGTTTTGTGTATTGTTCAGCGCTCTGCCATCCTCTCTGACTAATATATGTAAATTACTGCTCTGCATATCTCGCTGCTCAGCCACCAGCTGCAAAGGGCACATTCTGGAGAACCCGCAAGCACAAAACTAATGGCAAGTGCTTCATAAATACTCAAAGGCCATTATACCTGTTCAGAGATCTGTCCAGCACTTGTGTCCTGCAGTCAAGAGGGGAGGAGAGGAGGGGGAAAGCTAAAAGGGACCAGTAACCACTTCTAATGTTTGTTATTTTCCTGGCACCTTGACGTGGCCGCATATACCTATCCTTCATTAGGAAGGCATATTTTGTTGCGTCATGAAGATTAGGTTCTTGCTGTATGTAAATCACGAGCTCCACAATTACAGTGTTTACACCTTAGGCTAGCACAATAGTTCTTGCTTCAAAAGACCCAGGTTAGCCAGAGTATTTATAGGAGCTGGAGAATGTGAATCTTACTGAAGGAAAAGCGAAAGCTGAAATAAAGGAGACTACAGATATAAAGAAAAGAGAAGTAAAGAAGTGGAGAGATGAAATAGGAGGAAAAAGAAAGGAGAGAATGGATGAGACAAGATAGAAACAAAACAAGAGAGAACAGATGAAATGAAAAGGAACAGAGATAAAGGTGAGAAAAAAACACATAAATAAAGGAGGGAAGAGATAAAACAGAAGAATGGAAAGATAAATAAAGGAGAGAAGGGATGAAACAGAAGAATGGAGAGATTAACCACTTAACGACCGCATCACGCCAATTGGTGTGAACGCGGCCGCAGCCTCAAGACTGCGTAACGCCAATTGTCGTCAAGTCCTGCGGTGGGGATTTGCAGGAGATCGTGCGCCGATGCGCGCGCACAGGGCCGGATTTAGGCCAAGGCCACCTAGGTCATGACCTAGGGCACCACAGTAGCAAGGGCACCAAAGCAGCAGGCTAAACTGGTGCAGCATTTGCAAGCTTGCAAATACTGCAATGCAGGAAGATCAGGTGAGCGCATGACTGAGGTACTCTGCTGCTAGCTGCCTGTGCAGCAGCCACCTTGCTCTCTGTGCACATTTGCATTGTGGCCAGTGGCTATGAACTTGGACAGCATTGGAGATGGAGGGGAAGCTTCTGCACTGGAGACGAGTGGAGAAATGAAAGACACTGATAGCTGCAGCAGTGTGAAGGCGAGGTGGCTACCTATACTTAAGGGCGGGGGGGAGGGATTGAGGGAGTCATCTGGCTACCTATACTGGAGGGAAAGGGGGAGGGGTCATCTGCCTACCTATACTGGGGAGTGGTGGTTATCTGGCTACCTATACTGGGGAGTGGTGGTCATCTGGCTACCTATACTAGAGGGAAGGGCAGAGGGGTCATCTCGCTACCTATACTGAAGGGGGGCAGCTGGTGACAATGGCTTGGACGGTAAAGAGTACAAATCCGGCCCTTCGTGTGCATCTTCGTTTGAATGAGTCTCCCACCCAGCCACCAGGAGACTGTTAGATGGCAAAACCGCCGTCTATTTGCACTGTACAGCGCTACGATCTACGGCAGCGCTGTACTGGGGACAGCCGTGTCATTTGGCTCTCCCTTGGGGAGGCATAGGAGTGATCGGCTCTCATAGGCTGATGCTTTTGACAGGCGATTGCTGTCATTGGCTGGCAGGGGGAGGGTGGGAGGGAGGGAGAAAAAAAAAAAGGACATTTGTTAGTAAAAATTACATAAACAAATATATAAAAAGTAAACATTGTGGGAGCGATCAGAGCTCACCAACAGAAAGCTCTGTTAGTGGGCAGAAAAGGGGGGGGGGGATCACTTGTGTGCTGACTTGTACGATTCTGCAGCGAGCACTTAAAGCACTTACTGCAAAAAAAATTTAAATTTAAAATATGTGCAAACCTATACAAATAAAAAGTACATTTTTTTCCAGAGTAAAGTGAGCCATAAATGACTTTTCTCCTATGTTGCTGTCACTTACAGTAGGTAGTAGAAATCTGTCACTTCTGTCAGATTTCTACTGCCTACTGTAAGTGACAGCATTATAGGAGAAATGTAATTTATGGCTCATTCTACTCTGGGAAAAATGTACTTATTTGTATATGTTTGCACATATTTTAAATATTACAGTTTTTTGCTGTAGTGCCCCTTTAAGAGGTTAATAAAGGTGAAAAGAAATGAAATAGGAGAATAAAAAGATGAATAAAGGAGAGAAGAGATGAAATAGAACAGAAAAATAACAGACAACAGAGATTCAATAGAAGCAGGGGTGTAACTATAAGGAAGCAGCCCCTGAGGCCCAGAGCAGTGAGTGACCCCAAACTACTAGCCTTCCCTCCCTCCAATCTGTGGGGTCCATGCACCAAGTCAGCTCTGTCTGTGGCTACACTTGTTATGGATGTGAACATCATAGTGCCCACATTATGATCCTTGCAAGATGGGATTCCAGACTGTGAGGGTCAACTAAGGGAGGCAAAGGAAGGGTTTGAACATTGGCGGGCCCTATTAAAGTTTTGCTGGGGGGGGGGGGGGGGGGGCGCCTCTGAATACAAGGGGAAAAATAAGAAACTCTGAATAGAAGGGAAAAAAATAAGAGAGCCAAAATCAGAGTATTTAAAATAAAAATAGAGAAGAGATGAAATAGAGAGAAGAGAAATAAAGAACACGGAGAGAAGAAATTCCAAAAAAAAAGGACTAGAAATAGTTCCATCCTTGACTTGCAGCATTGAATCCACGTATGAGTTCTAAGGATGATCTGGGCCCCTTGGGAAACCCTCAGTGCCCTTGTTATCTGCCATCAGGACATACTGAGCACTGGCAGCTGCTTGCCAATTACCACTAAAATATCCATATCTCTTGATCTCCATCTCATAATGATGCCAGTTCAAAGAATCTGAGTGAGAAAAGAGTGAGAGGCTACACTGAAGACACCAGCATAGATGTGCTGAAACTCTCATGTATATATTGACTGTTTTTTTCACTAAGTTTCCTATGTGGCTTTTGTAACATGAGAAGTTACCAATTAGTTTATTATATGAACCAACTACATTGAATAAGTTTAGTAGTTCTTTGAAGTTGATCTACCTTCTTAAAAAGCTGGATAGTTTTTTTTATAACAATATTAAGCAATGCTAGGATGCAAAACAAACCTGAGTAGGTGGGCTGGAACCGCCCTACGTGTTTGCATACTGAGCTTTCCAATGCAAGTGGAGTGTGTCTTTAAAAGCAACATAAAGAAATACAACAAAGGGAATAGCAGAGCACCTCTTCTTTCCTCCCACTAGCTCTCTTTTCATAAAACATTTTCCTGTAAAACCTGCTATTGTTCCGTTCCTCTCGGCTGAGTTTTCTGCCGTACTTACCCATTCTAATTCTGTGGAAATTTTTGACCTCCAGGTCGCTATCCCTCTGTGCGAGTCGACAATATAACGCCCTTGATTTCTGCCCTGCAAGCTTTGCTGTGCACTCGCTGAATTTACAAAGAGACATGCACCAACCCAGCTCAACTTTTCCCAGAATCCTTCTCTCCAGTGCCAAAGAAAAAAATGTCATTTTCATAGTACATTGTAGGCTTTTGTTTTTCTTTTTTCTTTCAAGTTTTCCAGGAGAAAGCACAAACACACTCCATTATGTAAAAGAAGGAAGCAAAAAATTACTTTAATTCCACTCAAAAGACCAAGCAAGCTGTGACTGCATTATTATCAAGTGGAATCAATCAAACAGTCTCTGTTTTTTTTGTGAAAAGTCATAATGACGGTTTTTAAAGCATGACAAGGGAGGCCCGGTCATTCCCCTAAATCATTGCTTTGGGACCAACTGCCAGACTACGTGGGCATGCTTGTTGCATAGAGTCTATGGAGACCACAGATCATCATTCTTTGCAGCATAGTCTGATGAAGGACTGGCTACTTCAGAAGGCACCAAATGCTTTTCTGACAAGGAAGCCCAGATTGTGCCCCCAAGAATGGTCCCATTAGTGGCTGAACGGTGCAGGTGAACAAACTGGAGGTTAGAATGACATATCGTGCAGGTTGTAGACCAGATTATGGTGAGGGCTATATGAAGACAGTAACAATGTAAAGCAAGGTTGGGACAGGTCCAGTTAAGGTACAAACATGAAACATGGAGAAGATAGAATTCATGCACAAGTATGGAACAGGCTGAGGTTTGGGCAGTTATAGATAAGACTAAGAAAACTCTAAAATAACTCAAAGGAATTCACCCTGCCACTCCTCCAACCACACCCTGCCACACCTTCAGTCATATGCACTAAAATAATTCCAGTCACACTCTGCTACACCTCCAGTCACACCATGCCACATCTCTGGCGTTGCCACCCATAACATTTCCTGTCATACCTTGCCACAACTGCATTCATGCCCACTCCACATCTCCAGTCACACCCTGCTACATCTCCAGTTACACTAAATCTACCTTTCCAATTGCACCACGTCCAGTTACACCCCTTCCCACATCTCCAGTTGCACCCAATCCACATCTCTTGTCACATCTTCCCATAGCTCCAGTTGCACCCAATCTACATATCTTGTCACATCTCCAGTTGCACCTAATCCACATCTCGTCACATCCTACCACATCTCCACTTGCACCTAAACCTAATCCACATCTCTGGTCACATCCTGCCACATCTCCAGTTGTACCCAATCCACAATTCTTGTCACATCTTCCCATAGCTCCAGTTGCACCCAATACACAATTCTTGTCACATCTTCCCATAGCTCCAGTTGCACCCAATACACATCTTTTGTCACATCTTCCCATAGCTCCAGTTGCACCCAATCCACATCTCTTGTCACATCTTGCCTCATCCCCAGTTGGACCCAATTCACATCTCTTGTTACATCCTGCCCCATCTCCAGTTGCATCTAATCCACATCGCCTATCACACCATGTTGTAGCTCTATTTATGACCCCTGAACATCTGCTGTCACGCTATCTCCAAAGACCAATTATGCCTTCTCTACAAATCTAGTACTGTTTATGCCACAGCTCCACACAGAAATCATGCTGGTCTCCTCTATCACCACCACTTTTCTAATCAAAGCAATTTGAAAAGGGACTTTTGAAAAGGCAATGGGAGGTACTGATTTGCAAATTCACTGAGTGTATTATGGTATCCTGATGTTATTAATGAACACCACTTTTGCGCTCTGTAGAGAGCTAGGAAACACTTGAGGAATGTCTGAATGCATCTGACAAATGTTAGCTAGGACAAAAATTCTTGCTTGTATGAAGGCCACTGCATATAAATAGATCAATAACTAGCATCACCATCATCTTCCTATGCAATAAGATAAACTGTTTCAGAAGGCCATCAGCCTGCGGGCCTCTAACTCTGAAAGCACAGAAGAGAGGCCTATAAGTGGCCCTCCATCCATCACCCAAGAACAGGTCACGTTTCTGGTGTGACAGGCCAGGTAGAAAGGCCGCCGGTGGCCTGTTCTGTAAAGCTCCACGGCTTACAGGGCAGAGATGGATGGCGCTCTCTCAATAGCGATGAGGAACACTGCAGAGACCCGAAGCTCTCCGATAATTATGAAGTATTTGACTTTCTCAGGTTTCCAGCCTCATGAAGGGAAAACAAACGCCACAGGCCAGCCCATAAATCTATCCGCGTGACCTTCTGTCATCCGGGGAGACAATTCAGGCCGAGCAGCAACACTCTGCTCTATCAAAACAGCCATTTTATTGACACGGGCAAATGCCACAGTTGCCTAAGGCGAGACCCGTAAAATTGTAATTGTTGGAAGGGTTAAGCATAAAATTGACCAGTCTTGGCTTTTTAGTTTTGCTTTGTTTGTTTTGTCTCCCATGTAGTTGATGTCACTTTACAAATGAATTCATGAATGCACCTTGGGTCGCAGTTAAGCCATTTGCTCTACGTTGACCTTTTATTATGACAGCTTCATTTTTACCTCGGGCCCTCGGGGGCCACAGGAATAATCATCTCCTTCTCTCTCTCACACAAAGTTGTGGGGAGGGGGACTCGGGCATGGAAGAAGCACAGCATATAGATCCATTTCTGTAAACAGCATAATCTTGCTCCACTTTGCAGGCTGGTGAGAAATCACCGCGCTGAAATGATCTCTTAGAAGAAGGAAAGAAGTGGATATCTATTTATGAAGCAGCAAATTTGGGTGCATGTGGCAAGTGGACTAATCGGGCGCCGCCACAAGCGCCAATGCAAAATATCGGTAAGTGGGCACCAGAGTTGAAATTTGGGTGGATGGAAAATAGCGGACGCTGGTATAGCCTGCTATATATTGGGCACCACGTGCGCCCAAATGCTGATATTTTTTAGGCGCCTAAGGTGGCAAATGAGAATTGGTGTGTTCTTTCCTGCGGATTCGATGCAATCACATCATCGCAAAGCACTGCGGCTAGTGAAAACGGGCCCTTAGGTAGCTAGTGTGTGTGTGTGTGTGTGTGTGTGTGGTGGGGGGGGCGGGTGGTTACGGGCATCAGGCAGGTGTGTGTGTGTGTGGAAGGGGGTTTAAGAGTTAGGCGTAAGGTAGGTAGTTTGTGCGGGGGTGGTGGTGGTTGAGGGTTAGGCGTTAGGTACGTAGTTTGGGCGGGGGGGGGGTTAAGGGTTAGGCATGTTAGGTAGTTTGTGCTGGGGTGGTGGTGGTAAACGTTTAGATACATAGTTTGTGCGGGAGGGGGGGGGGAGCTAAGGGTTAGCTGTAAGGTGGGTCGTTTGTGCGGGGGTGGTGGTGGTTAAGGGTTAGGTACATAGTTTGTGTGGGGGGGAGTTAAGGGTTAGGTGTTAGGTAGGTAGTTTGTGCGGGGGTGTTGGTTAAGGGTTAGGTACGTAGTTTGTGCGGGGGGGGGGGGGGTTTAAGAGTTAAGCATCAGGTAGGTAGTTTGTGCAGTTAGGGGGTTTTAAGGGTAAGGCACCAGGGGGGAGGGTTCTGTTTGAGAGTAAGGTTAGGTTTGGCCATAGTAAAATATCGGTATTTAATACTGATATTTTATACTTTTACAGTAAAATATCAGTATTTAATACCGATATTTTACTATCAGCATTACCGGGTGCCCAAATTTCTAAGCGCCTTTATTGGATAGAAGCATTTATTCATGACACTGTGAAGGAGTTTCTCTTAGGAGAGATCACTCAGCGCCATAAGTTGCCCTGATGGGTTTCTCTATGCTTTTCACTGCTGTAGACAAATGGCCTCTTGCTGGGGACACTGACACGGAGTCTTAAACTGCTTCCAGTTTGTGAAACAGAAATGCAGAATTAAATATGTATAAAGCCTCTAATGGATATGAATGAGTCTTATTATGGGCTAAAATATGAGTATTTCAGAACATGATGGAATAACTTTGAGAACTTCAGACAACTGGAAGCTGTGCAAGTCCATATAAATGTATTACTTAACGACAGGAAAAAAAGTATTTTCAATCTGTGCTAAGAATCATATTCTGAATTCTCTAGGTTAAAGCCCAGCTCTACATAGACATATTTTTCTTGTCCTTTGTAGACATGCATAGATTGCATCAAATATACCAGTTTTAAGGTACCATGTTTTTCGGACCTTAAAGTGCTCCGGACTATCACAGCTGCCGCTCTGCTCCCTAACTGGAGCCGATGGTCTTGAGGGCAGGACCATGGCTCGGTCATTCTGGCCAATCACTGCACTCGCTGAGTCAGGGAGCACAGTCATAATTGGCATTATCCTCCACCTGATTGATCGCTGGGCTACAGCCGTGCAGCCGCAGTTTAGTTACAAGCATAATTAGACCGGGACCAGCGGCAGGGGAACAGAGCATCGTAGGAGGATGGCGCGGGATATGACAGCTGCAGGGGAACGATAGAAGCCCCAGGTAAGTGTCAGCTTTTTGTATCAAATAGCATCCAAAGAACTCCTTTAACTCTTCCTGTACTGGAAACAATATGAGACTCAGATCTGTGCTGCTAACGTTCTATTCTTAGTGGTACTACACATACAAATCATTATCTCATAACTTTATTTTCATTTCCCTTTAAAGAGACTCTGAAGTCTCTAGAAAACGCAGTTTTTATGTTACAGTGTTGTTAGGCATGAATGCCCCCTCTGAAACGCCGCATCCCTGTGGCTGAAATCTCAGTTAATCCCCCCGAAATCCCTGGGGGGAGATATGGGCAAAGCTTCCGCATAGAGGCAGAGCTTTGAGCAGTAGCCCCGCCTCTCCCCCGCCCCTTTCAGTCTTCTTTCACTGAGAGGGGTGAGGCAGAGGCGGTAATCAGCGCTGATTGGCGCACATGGAGGCAGAGCTACAGCCCAAAGCTCTGCCTCCCCGGGCAGCAAAATCCGCGACCAGAAAAGTCATGGATTTTTGTCCTGTGGTTTGGGGGGATACATTGAGATTTTAGCAGCGGGGATGCTGCGTTTTAGAGGCGGCATTTATGCCTAACAACATTGTAACATAAAAACTGTGTTTTCTCTAGGCTTCAGAGTCTCTTAAAAGGAAACATCCAAGCTAAAAAAAAAAACTCCACTTACCTGGGGCTTCCTCCAGCCCCTGGCAGTCATCCTGTGTCCTCGCCGCAGCTCCGGTAGCTCCCAGTGTCCTTCACTGCAGAAGCCGACTTCGCCAGGTCGGCTTCCGGGTTGGCTTCCAGGTCGGCTTCTTGTGCGCTCCACGGCGCGGGTCACGTGGTCCGGCCAACGTCATCAGGATTGATGACATCGCCCAGACCACGTGACCCACGCGGTGGAGTGCAGAAGAAGCCGACCTGAAACCTGACCTGGCGCGGTCGACTGGGGGAAGACCGGGAGCCACCGGAGCTTCGGCGAGGGCACAGAACAACTGCCAGGGGCTGGAGGAAGCCCCAGGTAAGTAAAGTTTTTTTTTTTAGCTTGGACCTTCACTTTAAGTCTCTGGAAAGCCAGGAGTACATGCAGAGGTGTGTTTATTACCTATCCAGAGATGCTGGCATACATTTTGCATATAGCCTATACATTTTATAGACAACGGTTTCAGACTAACATGGCCTTGACCAGCACAAGGCATGGATTGACATGGTTCTATGAGTGGGATTATGAATATAGGAGTTCTGCCAAATATGCAGTTAAGCCAAACGGTTTTCTTGACAAAGTAAAAGTTATAAAAAATGCTTTAACACTGTGCTTCTATGGAAATTCTTGTCTTGCTGAGCAGATTCAGTACAGTGAATTTGCTTTCTGGCATGCCCACTTAGTCCATTGCATGTCTGAGTGCCCTCCAACAGGGCGCAAATTTGTCTGTTTGGAAGCAGCTGCCAAGGATCTGCTGAGCTATATTTCTAGCATATTTTAGGCTGCTAATATTGTTATTAACCTGAAATCTTAAAGCCCTAGTTCAGCCTCCCAGTTTTAGTGGATATGTCAGAGCCGGGACAAGGTCCTCCAGCACCCAAGGCTGTCTGAGACACCAAAGTGCGCCCCTCCATCTCTCTCATCCCTATTAGACTAAGAGGGGCCCATAACCCCTCCAACACCTTCATCTCTAGTTATCTGGCTTGCAGTCACTGCCATGTATCCCCTTTTCTTATTTCTCTCTGCTTCAAACACAATAGGGGAATGATAGGTGAGTGAGTTGTGCTCCCTCTCCTACACTGCGCCCTGAGGCTGGAGCCTCTCTCGCCTCTGCCTCAGCCCGGCCCTGATGAGAGTAAATGTACATTAATTAGCAGCACACAACGTTTTGTATATTACAAGTGTGCAGTGATGAGCGAAAATGCTGATATTCTTTTTGCATTTATTTTTGCAAAAATAATGCTAAATTCAACTTTCAAGCAAAAATGCCATTGACAATCATTATGTAATACGCTAAAATAAACAATTTTGTGGATTTTCATGGTAATAATACCGATTTTTTGCGTCTTCAATGACGAAAATTTGCAAGCAACACTGCAAGTGTGTATTGTTTACAATAAATATATAAAGTATGGCTACAGGATCCTACCTTGGTCCACTAAATCCTTGCTGCCAGCAGAGTTCCAGTTGCTTACCCATTAAAGAGCAAATCACCTGACCCCATCCTTATCCTCTTTGTGCTGAAAGATTAACTCTTTGTAGCCAGCACTGGAGCTACAGTTCCTCCCTGCTCAATGTAAAAAAAAAAAAAAAGCATAAAACTATTCCCATAAGCTGTGTTTATAAACGTGAGCCTCTCGTCACCCTGCCCAAGGTTGCCCAGGCGGCACTAAAAAAAATTCTCACTGCTGTTTTATTTAACCCTTTTACAACGAGATCAAAAAGGTATGGAAAATTAAATATGTTTTCATTCCCCGATCAAGAACAGAAAAAGGAAATAAGACTCTGCTCAGATACTGGCCTGCAGTGCTGGCCGCAAAGAGCAATACTCTCAAAAAAAAAGGGAAGATGTGGGCGGGGCATGGGATCAGTGAGAGACTGGTTACTGCCCCATTACAGCTCCTTCCAGTTTATCTTGTGTGAGTGATGTTGGAATACAGGGAGCAGTTTGACTCTCTAATAAGAATGCATTGTCATCTTAACAGGAAATTAAGCTAGAGGAGAAAGACAGATATGAAATATATTTGCTGCAAACAGCACAGAAATGAAATGCACATAACTTTGTGCACTGGCATTTAAAGGAATACTGTAGGGGGGTCGGGGGAAAAGGAGTTGAACTTACCTGGGGCTTGTAATGGTCCCCCGCAGACATCCTGTGCCCGCGCAACCACTCACCGATGCTCCGGCCCCACCTCCGGCTCACTTCTGGAATTTCTGACTTTAAAGTCTGAAAACCACTGCACCTGCGTTGCTGTGTCCTCGCTCCCGCTGATGTCAACAGGAGTGTACTGCGCAGGCACAGACCATACTGGGCTTGTGCAATACACTTCTGGTGACATCAGCGGGAGCGAGGACACGGCAACACAGGCGCAGTGGTGTCAGACTTTACAGTCTGAAATTCCAGAAGTGAGCCGGAGCATCAGTGAGTGGCTGCGCGGGCACAGGATGTCTGCGGGGGACCATTAGAATCCCTGGGTAAGTTCAACTCATTTTCCCCCGACCCCCCTACAGTATCCCTTTAATTTCATTGCACTATTATATGCATTTGTAAAGTGAGAGGCTATTGATGAGGGATTATGTGGCCATGTATGCGGAGTTCTGCCATAAAGGACCACTACCTTCAAGTATTGTGCAATTTAAAATTCAAAAGTTTAAAATGTACATTTGATTCAGAATAAAATACACTATAAATTAATTTTTTTTTCCTATGTCACTGTCAATAAGGGTGTCCACTAATGACACAATCTTGATTGTACAATCTTACAAAATCTATGTAGTAGAAGGGTGCACTGAGTGAATAAACTTTGAATAGATGCTTTACATATAGTCTCTCAAATTACATAGAAGTGGTACGATTGTACAATCAAGATTGCCTGATTAGTGGGCACCTTTACAGTAGGTAGTTGAAAGCTGACAGATCTGATCTGACAAATTTTGGACTAGTCCAGTTACTCAAGGGGGATTCTCAGTTATTTGTTTATTTACAAAACTAGTTACTGAACTGCATGTGATGTCTTTGTACAAGACCCTTTACAGGGAGTACTTATGTAAGGAATAAAGGAAACTAGCCGACCCGCGGCGTAGCATACGCCGCATAAGAGGGTAGAGGGCAGGAAGGGGGTATTGGGCACAGCGGCGGGGAGGGTGGTTGGACCCCCCCTCACCTGGGTCCCCCATGAGCGCTCCCCCTCCTGCTTAAGCTCAGCAGGACCCCCCTCCCTCACCTGGGTCCCCCATGTGCACTCCCCCTCCAGCTTAAGCACAGTAGCAGCCGCCACTATTAGTAAGAGGCAGCGGGCGGGGATGACTCACCTCTTCCGTGTTCCATCGTGCGTTCCACTGTCGTCACTTCCTGCAATGCCGCACACTGTATTGGTGTAATTTGCCTTTTTAAAACAGAAGGAAATCTGCAATAATTCAGCTATAAGTGAACATTTGTGGTTACCTACAATGCACTGCTACTAAATATGCAAATTACCCCCTTTTCTCTCTTGGTAAGCTAAGCAAGCATCCAGAGCCGCTGGCGTATAGCAAGCCTATAGCTTTACATTTTACACAGTCATATCAAACCCACATGTAGACAGCCTGTTTCAGACTTTTGGTCCTCATCAGTACATGACAGGGATTGATACAGCTGTATGAGATAGGGCTTGGACCAGTACAGAAGAGTAACCAAGCAGCTCAGGGTGACCCAAACCACTCGGAATGTATAGGGCAGGGCTAGGGAACCTATGGCTCGGGAGCCCGATGTGGCTCTTTTGATGGCTACATCTGGCTCACATACAAATCAGTAGGAGTTAATTCACTAAGCTAAAGTGCTCAAGCAGCGCAGCTTAGTGTGGAAGCGCAAATAACATTTTCAAAGTAGGAATGCTACTGCTGTAGCATGCACTACTATCTTACTCACGCTACCCCAAAACAAACAGCTGCTCCAATTGCCCCACACTGGACCCTGTCAGGTCCAATGACTTTGTAGGACCAGATCCCCACACTTTGATTGGCCCAACAGGCTGCCTGTCACTTGCCTGTTGGGCAGCCTATTGGGCCAAAGTGCGGGGATCTCGTCCTACAAAGTGAATCAACCCCGAAGCCAGCTAGCTAATTATACAAGCTGTTAGTCAGTATTTCTCCTGTCTGGCTCTCGGGGAAATTGCTGATGTTGCTGAAACCCAAGAGAAGCTGAAGACGTGTCTGACACTTCCGCTGCCCGGCGGATCAACTGTATAAACATCACCATGGCAGCAGGGGCGTGAGCCCCCCTCTGCGCATGCGCACTGTGCCAGTTTGAAACATATTTTATGGCTCTCACAGAATTACATTTTAAAATATGTGGCGTTTATGGCTCTCTCAGCCAAAAAGGTTCCTGATCCCTGGTGTTGTGGGATAAAAGAGACCAAAAAGACCTCCGACTAAAAAAAGCAAAGCTTGGTGTAATTTGCCTTCCTAAAACAGAAGGAAATATGCAATAATTCAGCTATAAGTAACCATTTGTGGTTACCCACAATGCACTGCTACTAAATATGTAAATAATTTCTTTTCATCCTTGGTAAGTCAAGCAAGCCTATAGATTTAAGTTTTACACAGTCATATCAAACCCACATGTGACAGCCTATTT
Source organism: Hyperolius riggenbachi (assembly GCF_040937935.1). Taxonomy (NCBI): domain Eukaryota; kingdom Metazoa; phylum Chordata; class Amphibia; order Anura; family Hyperoliidae; genus Hyperolius; species Hyperolius riggenbachi. Next base: position 83,702,719 of record NC_090654.1, read on the forward strand.
CAGACATTTGGTCCTCATCAGTACATAGCAGAGATTGATAAAGCTGTATGAGATAGGGCTTGGACCAGTACAGAAGAGTAACCAAGCAGCTCAGGGTGACCCAAACCACTCGGAATGTATAGGTATATAAAAGGGACCAAAAAAACCTCCTACTAAAAAAAAAAAAAGCAAAGCTTGGTGTAATTTTCCTTCTTAAAACAGAAGCAAATCTGCAATAATTCAGCTATAAGTGAACATTTGTGGTTACCCACAATGCACTGCTACTGAATATGCAAATTATCCCTCTTTGCCCTTGGTTTGATGTGGCACTACTTCTTCTTGCTTGGACCAGCCCCTTCTTCTTGCTTGGACCGGCCCTGGGGGCAGGGCAGGGCACTACTTCTTCTTCTTGCTTGAAGGTTGAGGCACTTACTCTATTATATATATAGAAGATAGATAGATATATATTTATAGATAGATATATTTGCAATAATTCAGGGTGGAGTGAGCCTGAGACATCACCCAGTACATCACTGCTAAATATATATGCAAATTAACTATTGTTGCCCTTAGAAGCTAAACCCAACTCCAGAACCGCTGGAATGCAATGATGTGTCAGCATGCTAATTTGTACAGAGCTATAATAATCCAACATGCATACAGACTGTTTCAGATTGTTTGATCATCATCAGTGCATAGCATGGATTAGTTTAGCTCTATGCAGTAGGGCTTATAACACCGGGAGGTACAGACTAACCAGCAAGCTCATGGTGACCCAGAACTCATTGGAGTGTGTGAGGGACAACAATGGTCCTAAAAGCCCCTTTACTAAAATGCTATGGAAAACAAAAGTTTGCTTTCTTAAAACAGAAAGAATTTGTGATAATTCAGATTGGAGTGAGCTTGAGATGTCTCCCAGTGCATTACTGCTGAATATATGCAAATTAACCATTGTTACCCTTAGACGCTAAACACACCTCCAGAACCACTGGAATGCAGTGTTTAGCTTCTTCTTGCTTGGACCGGCCTTGGGGGCGGGGCGATACTTCTTCTTCTTGCTTGAAGGTTGAGGCACTTAGCCTATTATATATATAGATGCTGAGACTCTCCCATGAGGAGATGGATCAGTCCAAAAACCTGTCAGATTTGTACTGTTTATTGTAAGTGACAGCAACATAAAGAAAAAGTAATTAACAGTGCACTATACTTCTTGTGAAAAGCACCTCTTCTATGTATGTGTTTACATGTGTTTGAAACCTTACACTTTTTCCGATAGTGGTCCTTTAAGTAAGAAGATTGCAAGCTCTTCTGCAGTTTGTGTCCTGTTACAGATACATTACATCTACAAGCTGAAATATCAGAGGAGCTCGAAAGCGCAGACAGCAACAATTACAGAAAAAGCGAGCGGGAGGAAAAACAAATGAATAACAGCACCCAGACGCAAATGGTAGAAAAGAGCGGCTGGAATGGATAGACAGCCACAGTCCATTAGCTGGGATAATCCTGGAGATCTCGTCAGCTTCCCTCCAAACCTCCGCCCAATTTTTCCTTTAAGTACACTTGCCTAATATTTAATTTATAGATATTTCCCAGGTGTATTGGTAATAAAAGGCTGAGGGCGGCAGACAGGAATAGCAGGGCTTAGAGGGAGCCGGCTAAAACACCCTCATTAAAAGTCATCAAGGCCGGACGCTCCTTCACGTGCGGCTTCCACTAATGGCGCAGAGGAGGGAAACACCCAGCAGAGCCGCAGAGTACACCTTGCAGAGCTGCGCGCCGCACACATCCGCTCCTGCATCATACCGCAGCGGGTGCTGTATGCGCGCTGCAAAGCTAGGCTGCTTCCAAAAAGTCAATTGTTCATCAACTTCACACACAAAAAAAGAGAAAGAAAAAAAACTGAACTTGCAGAACCTCAGCTGATCCGGAGAAAGACAAATGCCCTTCGGGTTTGTTCACACTAGCATTCATGTCACATCGCATGAAATATAACCAGCCCTCTCTTGGCTTTTGGACAAGCATTTGTAACAAGTTTTCCTAGAATTTCCAGCAGCCTGTCAAATGATTGTGGAATACCAGCTAAAGACATGGATCTGTTACTTCTTTTTTACCTCCCCTCCTAGGTAAAAAAAAACAAAAGTTTGCTTTCCTAAAACAGAAAGAATTTGCGATAATTCAGATTGGAGTGAGCTTGAGATGTCTCCCAGGCACCACTGCTGAATATATGCAAATTAACCATTGTACCCTTAGAAGCTAAACACACCTCCAGAACCGCTGGAATGCAATGATGTGTCAGCTTGTTAATATGTACAGAGCCATAATAATCCAACATGCATACAGACTGTTTCGGATTGTTTGATCCTCATCAGTGCATAGCATGGATTAATTTGGCTCTATGCAGTAGGGCTTGTAACACCGAGAGGTACAGACTAACTAGCAAGCTCATGGTGACCCAGAACTCATTGGAGTGTGTAAGGGACTACACTGGTCCTAAAAGCCCCCTTACTAAGATGTTAAGAAAAACAAAAGTTTGCTTTCTTACAACAGAAAGAATTTGCGATAATTCAGGTTCCGCTGGAATGCAATGATGTGTCAGCTTGTTAATTTGTACAGAGCCATAATAATCCAATTATTCCACGTGCAGCCCCCATTTCTAGCAACTCCCCTTTTCCACATGCAATACCCCTGTCCTCCTTATACTACATAACTCCTATTCTGCTTGCAGCCCTTTGCGTGAAGCCTCTCAATTTTATTTGTAATCACCTCTACCATGTCCAGCTTTACTTAACCCTCTCACCCGCCCTAAGTGCTAAATTACTGTGTCCAGACCTTCTTCTGGAATTAAGGCCCTCCCTAATCTGGTCACTGGTCATTGTACCTAAATAGTTTATTTCCAAGTGTGGCTGTGCTATGCTACCTTCTGGGAAGGGAGGTGTGGCTGAGATCCCATTCAACCCCCTCCAATTAGGATGCAGAAGGGTGTGGTCAAAGTTTCACTCAACACCCCTTACTTTTGAGGTCAATTAAAAAGGATGGTGCAGTGGAGGGGGAGGAGTTTGGACAGGCCAGCTCTAGCATTCTGCAAATAAGATGCAGACTTAAAGAGGAACTCCAGTGAAAATAATGTAATAAAAAAGTGCTTCATTTTTACAATAATTATGTATAAATGATTTAGTCAGTTTGCCCATTGTAAAATCTTTTAAATCCCTGATTTACATTCTGACATTTATTACATGGTGACATTTTTACTGCTGGCAAGTGATGTAGCTGCTGCTTGCTGTTTTGGCAGTTGGAAACAGCTGTAAACAACCATTTCCCACAATGTAACAGGGTTCACAGACAGGAAACTGCCAGAAGTACCTCGGTACTCAGCGCTTCTTGTGGGAGGGGTTTCACCACAATATCAGCCGTATAGCGCCCCCTGATGGTCTGTTTGTGAAAAGGAATAGATTTCTCACGTAAAAGGGGGTATCAGCTACTGATTGGGATAAAGTTCAATTCTTGGTCGGAGTTTCTCTTTAAAGAGCAAGTCCAGTGAAAATAACGTAATGAACAAAAGTGCTTCATTTTTACAATAATTATGATTTAATGATTTAGTCAATGTTTGCCCATTGTAAAATGTTTCCTCTCCCTGATTTTACATTCTGACATTTATTATATGGTGACATTTTTACTGCTGGCAGGTGATGTCAGTGGATGTAGCTGCTGCTTGCTTTTTTGGCAGTTGGAAACAGCTGTTATTTCCCATAATGCAACAAGGCTCCCACAGTGTGATGTCAGCACCATGGTCCTGACATCACGCTGTGGAAAGGATTTCACCCCAATATTAGCCATACAGACCCCCCTGATCATCCGTTTGAGAAAAGGAAAAGATTTCTCATGGTAAAGGGGGTATCAGCTACTGATTGGGATGAAGTTCAATCCTTGGTCATGGTTTCTCCTTAAAGGCGGTGACTTCATCTTATAGCCACTGATTGGTAGGATAGCCATATGACATCTGGGCTGCTTGTTACGTTGTGCAGGACGCTGGGTGTGCTTTGCAGTGCTATGGGACCACATCTGTAAATTTAGCTTTGATGTTATTTGCTGATCTCGTTTGTTTTGGACATTTTTCTTGCACATCATTGCCCGTTATTTTGGACACTTTTTTGCATACTGGGTATGATGCTGGATGCACAGCAGAAATTCTCCAACAGGTCTGTTTTAGATACCAGTTGTTGATTGGCTGGTTTATACTATGATGGTGTAATGTGATTGGTACAAAGTAATTTGAGGTGATAGGAAGGGTTATATTTTTTGCACATTTGTATCTTGATAAACGGCAGGACAGTGCCTGAAATAGCATTCTATCAATTGTCTGTTGCTATATTTACTGCTTTTGCACTGTATGGCTTTGTCTACACTTTGGAAAAGAAAAAGCATTCTGTAAGAAGTTCTACAACTGAAAGTCCTGTTTTTTAGTTTTTTATGGGGCCTTACCATATATGGATAGTTTCCAAGATTATTGCATATCTTCTCCCCAACCCCCTTGCACATAGTAAATAGCTTTCCCAGCTTTACTGAAGCTGAAATACCTGATTTGGTACTGCCAAATATTGGTCATGGCACCTGTGTCCAGCTGTTCTAACCTAGTGTACGAAACTGATATAGGATTGTCAAACAGACTGCATAAGTCCCTCCTCTCCCCAGACTTCTATTGTGTGTTCTAATTTCCTTCCTCAGTTGCTTATATGTCAGTCCAGTTAAAGTCAGAGACCCTGATCACACAAATTCTGAAAACAGTAATTTTGCAGGATCTAATAAAAATGATAACATTTTATAATGAGCTATATATTTTTTGTCTGGCCACACTGGAAGCTGTGTGGCACTTTTTTTTTCTATGACTGCAGAGAATGTGCCACTTCCTTCACTACCAGGCCTAGATTTACCATAAGGCACCGTAGGCATGTGCCTACAGGCGCCTGATGATGGAAAGGCGGCTCATTCCCCTCCTCGAGTGCCTCCCTGCTTCCCTGTGAAGAGTCACAGGTGGAAAATGAGAGGTTACTCACCCATGTCTTGGCATTACACTGACAAGATCTCCCTTCAGCCGGGGGCACCTCTAGCTACCTAATACCTGGGGGCACATCTAGCTACTTAGTATTAGGTAGCCAGAGGCACACTCCGTATTAGGGGACATCTGTGGCTACCTACAGCTGGGAGGGGAAGTAAGGGAAAAGTGACAGCTGGGACAGCCAGCACATTTGCCGTGCAATGGGGCCTGTTCACTACATTAACACTAATTATAGATGTGATGCTTATTTTAAAGCAGATTTCAAAGCACAGATTTTAAAGTACATCTGAACTGAGAAGGATATGGAGGCTGCCATTTTTATTTCCTTTTAAATAGTACCAGTTGCCAGGCAGTCCTGCTCATCAATGTGGCTGCAATCACACATGTGACCTGAAACAAACAGCTAATCCAGCCACAGTGGCGTACCTAGGGCATTTGGCACCCGGTGCTGGGTATTAAAAGACACCCCCCCTTTAAAAATGGGCGTGGCCACAACCGGCAAAAAATTGGGCGTGGTCATGACCGGATGAGGGTCGGAGCTAACTGTAATTTAAAGTATTAGCTAGTATAGTTGCCCCCAGTATAGCTAGTACAGTTGCCCCCAGTATAGCTAGTATAGGTGCCCCCAGTATAGCTAGTATAGCTGCCCCAGTGAAGCTAGTATAGTTGCCCCCAGTATAGCTAGTATAGTTGCCCCCAGTATAGATAGTATAGTTGCCCCCAGAGCTGCCCCAGTATAGATAGTATAGTTGCCCCCAGTATAGCTAGTATAGTTGCCCCCAGTATAGTTTCCCCCAGTATAGCTAGTATAGTCGCCCCCATTATAGCTGCCCCCAGTATAGCTAGTTTAGTTGCCCCCAGTATAGCTAGTATAGCTGCCCCCAGTATAGCTAGGTTAGTTGCCCCCAGTATAGTTGTCCCCAGTATAGCTAGTATAGTTGCCCCCAGTATAGCTAGTATAGTTGCCCCCAGTATAGCTAGTATAGTTGCCCCAGTATAGCTAGTATAGCTGACCCCAGTATAGATAATATAGTTGCCCCCAGAGCTGCCCCAGTATAGTTGCCCCCAGTATAGCTAGTATAGTTTCCCCCAGTATAGCTAGTATAGTTGCCCCCAGTATAGCTGCCCCCAGTATAGCTAGTATAGTAACCCCAGTATAGCTAGTATAGCTGCCCCCAGTATAGATAGTATAGTTGCCCCTAGAGCTGCCCCAGTATAGCTAGTATAGTTGCCCCAGTATAGCTAGTATAGATGCCCCCAGTATAGCTAGTTTAGTTGCCCCCAGTATAGATGCCCCCAGTATAGTTGCTACCACTATAGCTAGTATAGTTGCCCCCAGTATAGCTGCCCCAGTATAGCTAGTATCCTTGCCCCCAGTATAGCTAGTATAGATGCCCCCAGTATAGCTAGTATAGTTGCCCCCAGTATAGCTAGTATAGATGCCCCCAGTATAGCTAGTTTAGTTGCCCCCAGTATAGCTAGTTTAGTTGCCCCCAGTATAGCTGCTCCAGGAGGGGGAAAGCAGCGCTAGAAGGAGGGGCAGTGGGGGCAGCGGCGGGGAGGGGGGAAAGATCCCCCCCCCCTCACCTGGGTCCCCTCCTTCTGCCTCTCTTGCCCTCCAAATGACAGCGGGGGCAGCGGGCAACTTACAGGCAGGGCGGACGGGCAGAGACTACTTACTTTACTTCTGCTTTCCAGCAGCTGGAGCGCTCCGTCACGTGCCTCTTCTCCGCCTCCAATGCTGTGACACGCATTGGAGGCAGAGAAGGGGCACGTGACGGCGACCCAGCGTTCCAGCTGCTGGAACGCAGAAGTAAAGTAAGTAGTCTCTGCCCGCCCGCCCTGCCTGTATGTTGCCCGCTGCCCCCGCTGTCATTTGGAGGGGGAGAGAGGCAGAAGGAGGGGACCCAGGTGAGGGGGGGGGGATCTTTCCCCCCTCCCCGCCGCTATCCTTGTCACCCCTCCTTCTAGCGCTGCTCTTCCCCTCCTGCACTATCTGCAATGGGGGGTCGTGGCGACACCCCCCTGGCTGGCTGTCACCCGGTGCGCCACGCCCCCCTGCGCCCTATTGTAGGAACGCTACTGTCCAGCCAGACTTGAGTTAGAGCACCTGATCTGCATGCTTGTTCTAGATCTATGGTCAAGAGTATTAAGCCTGGTACACCAATGACTGACCAATTTTAACACCTCCATGTAGTATGAGGGTCAACAGATTTTGCATACTGTGAACAGATTCAGAAGGTAAGCTCTACTACTACATGGAGGTGGTAAATTTGGCCAAAGATTGGACAATCAAATATTGGATGTGTGTACGCACCCTTAGACATAGAGGCTCAGCAGAATAACCAGGCAATCTGCATTGTGTAAAAGGAAATACATATGTTAGCCTCCATATCCCTTTCAGTCTGTGTGTGCTTTAAAGTAGACCTGTGGCTGGATAGTGTAATGGTTAAGGGCTCTGCCTCTGACACAGGAGACCAGGTTTCAAATCTCAGCTCTTCCTGTTCAGCAAGCCAGCACCTATTTAGTGAGGAGACCTTGGGCAAGACTTCCTGACACTGCTGCCAACTGAGTGCTGCAGCTCTGGCACTTTGATTCCGCCATGAGAAAAGCGCAATATAAATGTTCTGTGTCTTGTCTATTTTGGTAGATAGCACATGTCATGTGACTTCCTGTGGCATCACCTGATCTGCTTTGATACGTATCCTCCAATCCCCACAGAGCAAATCTGTGAAATATGTCTGCAGGCCCGTCAGTCATGGCCTGTCGGCAGCGACTGATGTCTTCTAGCAATTTCAAATGACGTGGCTTCTTCTTGGCCGCAGTATGTGTCTTTCCTTGTAGAACAAAATCTAATTGACAATTTTATCCAATTCCCTGACACATGAAGTGATGAAAATGATCAGGTCTGCAGATAGGCTGCTGATACATGCAGCTTTTCCTGGGCCGGGGAAAGATGTTTGCTGCAAGAATTGCCTCACACTAATTATAAGCATTCTCACCGCGAAAGGGTCTCGGCATAGATGACTGCCTTCCCAACCCATTTCTGTTCTGCAAGACGCTGCGGGCCGCAACACCAAAGACACACACACAAAAAAAGCTAAAAAATAGATCATTTATCAAAAGCCTGTCATGGCTTTCCTGATAGATTTTAACGTAGCCCTTTCTATAAATTAAACAAATTAACTCGAGATTAAATATGCCCTTTATTGTATAAGAGATTTCCATGAACAGAACAATAGAGATTTTTTTCTTCCTTCTTCATCAATTTCCCGTGAAGTACTTAGTATTTCAAATGCAAATCAGGAATTGGAGCATGCGAAAAAGTACTGACTGTGCAGATTTAATAAAAGCAAACCACTTGGAGGGACAGAGAAGGGAAGAGACAGAGAGAGGGAGAGAGAGAGAGAGAAAGATCGAGGAAAGGAGAAAGTGACAGAGGGAGGGTGCAAGGGGAGAGAGAGGAGGATAAAGTGACGCAGGGTGAGAGGAGAGAAAGAAGTAGGAAGTGACAGAGGAAGTGGAGAGAGGAGTGAAAGAAGTAGGAAGTGACAGAGGAAGGGCGAGAGAGAAAGATCTAGAGAAGGAGACAGTGATAGAGGGAGGGTGAGGAAGGGCAATAAAGGAGGGGAGAGTGGCAGCGGATCAGTGAATAATGGCGCACAACGCCTAGGCATAAAAATGGCGCCGCATTAAAAAGATACGCGTATCGCTATTTATCGTTAGTACTGCATAATAATGGCGCACAGGGAAAAAAGAAGAAAAACGGCACACACTAACGTTATTTATCAATAGCGGCACACACTAACTTTATTTATCAATAGTGCATTCATTTCTCAAACAGCAGACGTTAATGCCCACAGTAACGTTATTTAACAATAGCGTCCTGCATAAGCCAAATTGCAGATGTTATTTAATTGCAAAACGGTGAATGGATTTAATGTAACACTGTCAAGGTTAGGGTTAGGCACCATTGGGGGGGGGGGGGTCTTAGGGTTAGGCATCACCAGGAGGGTCTTAGGGTTAGGCACCACCAGGGGGGTCTTAGGGTTAGGCACCACCAGGGGGGTCTTAGGGTTAGGTACCACCAGGGGGGTAGTTAGGGTTAGGCACCACCAGGGGGGTAGTTAGGGTTAGGCACCACCAGGGGGGGGCTTAGGGTTAGGCACCACCAGGGGGGTGGTTAGGGTTAGGCACCACCAGGGAGGGTTTAGGGGTTAGGGATAGGTACAGAGAGGGTTCTGTGTGTTAACACTAAATAACGATAAGGCTTTAATGCTAAATAACAATAAGGCTTTAACGTCAAATAACAATAAGGCTTTAACGTTAAATAGCGATAAGCGGCAAACGGATTAGCGGCACCACCGTGCGCCATTATTCGCAGGCGCCATTTTCAGATGGATCCGAGTGGCAGAAGGAGGGTGCGAGGAAAGAAAGAAGGAAGAAGTGATGGAGAGGGTGAGAGAGGAAGATATAGAAAAGGATAAAATGACAGGGAAAGGGTGAGGGAGGAGAGAAAGAAGTAGAAAATGACAGAGGGAAGGGGAGAGAGGAGAGAAAGAAGGAGAAAGTGACAGAGGGTGAGAGAGGAAGATATAGAAAAAGGTAAGTGACATTCAGAGGGTAAGAGAGAAAGATTACCCAGAAAGCTCATGTTTTAAGAAGGCTGATTACACTCAGGGTTGCTTTACAGTAGGAAGGCTTTTTCAGTCTCTTTTAGTCCCCTTATTCTGTCCAAGTGAGTCATCAGGAGCTATCTGGGTGTTCCTTAGTACTGGTTCAAGCCCTATCCAATAGAGCCAAATTAATCCATGCCATGCACCGATGAAGACCAGAAAGTCCGAAACAGGCAGGGGCTCAGGGCAGGACAAGTGGAGGTCTCGTCATTGCCAATTAGCAGGCATAAGTCTGTAGTGCTCGCTATGCTACTCTGATAAGGCATGCCAACTTTTATAAGGCGTGTTATCTCTGATAAGGCGTGTTAACTCAGATAAGGCGTGTTAACTCAGATAAGGCATGCTATTTAGTGAATCAAGGCCTCTATACTTTATTACATCACATGATTACAACATTGAATAAAACAATTTAAAACCAAATAATCAAGCAGTCCTTCCACTTAATGCACATTACTTTGCCAGCTCCCGAGGAAGCGGGTACCCATAACTGCAATCTCTAGGCATCTCTAGGGGACATCCCCCAGCATCTTTTCTGGCATCTGCATAGATGCTCCTGGATCATACCCGGTCTTGATAGGCTCATATGTTGTAGTATTCATCTACCTATCACCACATTCCTTCCCCTTATTGTGCTGTAATCAGCCTATATGCTGTTCCACTGAATAGCTTGTATGGTGCCCATACTTGGTACAAGTAAAACATTCCATTTTCCCATTTACTCATCCAAAACGATCGAATAGAGTGAAAGTCAAAAAAAAGAATCTTTTTTTTCGATCCAGAAAAAATGAATGATTAATACTTTTTTTTAATAAAAATTTAATCGGATATGTTGAAAAAATCTGGGTGATTGTTTCTGAAATTGTACATTGTTGTATAAGAAAATACTATTCGATAAACCAACTTTATCTCCATATTTAATTGTTTTTCTCTGATTTTCTGAAAAATCAAACGTTTGTGTACGGTACCCGCGAAATTAATTTTAAAAACTATTCGACCAAACGGAATAATTGATCAAATTTCCCTGATCCCCCCAAAAATGAAAACATTGTACTGGGAATGGGCACCATTAGCACCTTTTCTTGCATTGCACCTTTTATTGTATATTTATTTATAAATTGATCTGTGATAACATATACAAATTTTTGAAAACCACACATTGCATTTTATTCACTCAATTCCTTGTCAGCACTTACTCAATTATTAATTTATATGTTTTTTTTTAAATCCTGGTTTGACAAAGAGGAGGCTGTATATAGGCGTACATGTAAAAAAGGTCACTCCAAAATGTGCGTGCCCAAAATAGTAAATTTACAGATAGTCTACTATTTTACAGTACAAATTACGACAGTAAAATATCGGTAAATTAATACATCTAAACCTAACTCTATTCTCACAGAGAACCCTCCCTCTGCCGATGCCCAACCCTAACCACTCTCCCCGATGCCTAACTTTAACCACCCCCCTTTGATCCCTAACTTTAACCACCACCCCTCCAACCTTAATTGTCCCTCCAATGCCTCATCGCAGGTGCCCACATAAATATCGGCTATTGCAGGAAATTTGGGCCCCAGGGCCGCCCACTATGCAAACTGTGGCTACAAAAAGCGGGGGCAAGCATAGCATCGTTTTTTATAACAGGGAGCCCTAGCACATGTTGACCGATTGGTGCAGTACACTCTCTGGGGTTTTTGTATTTAGATGCTTGCTCGGAGTTAAGTTGAAAGAAAGGAGTTGTTGAGGAAAACATAGAAACTTGCAGAATTCAGTGGAGACGCGATCGAAAGAGGAACAAAGAACAAAAATTTGCCATGTTCAAAGGATGTGCTCTTTGCTGCGCAGCTACAGAAAGGCTGAGGTTGTAAGACCTTATGGAGATGGCGTGTCTCCTTGCGCTTTACAGGGCTCTCAGAATTAATCCCACGCTAAGCCGACCAGATCTCCTATCAAAGGGAAGGCAGAGTGGAGACAGGCCAGAGCCTGCAAGTTACTTTGTCAAATGAAGATCATATTCAACTGCTCTCATCCACGCTAAACCCTGGGACTTTCCACCCTGAGCCTCCAATTAGATGGACACTCTTGGGGTCTAGGTTGGCGAACACACTCTGGGGATCGGCTCAGGTAGGTTCAACCAGGAGCAAAAAAAAAGTAGATATGTAGATATCGTTACAAAAAGGAAATAAGAAAATGAAATTACGTTTCCTAAATTAAATTTACATTGAAAAGGAAACCTATCTAAAGCGTAGCTAGATGTATAGAATTAATGCAAAACTGTATAGCAATGGTAGTCCCTAATCTGGAAATATCACTTCAAGACACCTAAACGTTAAGTGACAAAAGGGTCCCGTTTATGAACCTGTAATTTGTCATATTTTGGTGAAAGATGTCATCACATTTATAAAAGTGTGTAAGTAAGGTTAAAATACCAGGTGTCTGTGTTTCTTACATACCTATTATTTATCTGAGTACATTTTCTACGCTAGTTTGGGGCAAGTGGCAGACTATAGTATTAATATGGTTAATTTGATATTACCAGTACTATTACTATTATTGGTGCTACTGCTCATGCCAAACTTGTCCTAATACCTTCACTCACCCTCCTACTGCCGCTACACCCAACACTATCCCTCCTACCACTGCTGTGCCTACCATGATTCCTCCTCCTACCACTAGTTACTGCCACTACTAGTACACTACCCCTCCTACTCCCACAACTCACTATGGCTAAACCTACACTGACCTCACTGCCGCTAATTTTAACACTAACCTTCCTACCCTTACTATACACTAACCTTCCTACCCCTACTCCTAACACTACCCTTCCTTCTCCGACTTACCGATAGAAGTTGACCTCTTACCAATGGTATCACAGTCACGCTGCCACATCCTGGTTGTAATACCACTGCGCCACTGCTCCTGACTAATTCTAAGCATTTAGGCACAACGTAGCCGCAATTAAAATAGCAGGCTTTGGTGATGCCAAGGACGCTGCCCGCAGCTTGTGCAAAAAGTAAGTGCTTTGTAATTATCTTCACATCTAGACTACTTGTTTGCAACCTTTTCTTCTGCATTTCAAAATTTAAAAAAGAGAGCATTGGGCGCCATGGTGAAAAAAAAAAAAAAAAAAAAAAAAAGGAGCAGCCTAGGTCAAAAGTCTCAGGGTCAATCCTAAAACCCCAAACAGTTCAGAGTCAATATAAACACTAGGAGGACCTGGCGCTCGATGGCTGGAGGATGCAGTTTCCCTGAAAACCAGTTTTAAATATGTGAAAGCAGTACCTGCAAGCAGCGAAGGGAAATACCTTCTGCTGTTACAGAAGTCCTCCGTGCACATAAGTTCCGTTCTATGTGCACAAACACCGCTAACGCGGACGGATGTACTAGATCTGACTGAGGACACTAAGTCTCTCCACCAGAAGTGATGTCGCACACTCTGTCTGCGCTCTACGTTCCAAAGGATGTGCAGGATGTTGTCAGCTCAATTCCTGTATATGGAAGCACAGAAGGGACACACCATAGTGCAGACTGCACCTAGTGTTGGACAGAACACACAACGATTGCACTTACTGACAAATGCTTGTTTATTAACATATCAAAGATTGACATCCCTTAAAATGTGAAAAAAAAAAAAAAAGATTAACATCCCAATCCGGATTTCGGCCAGCAGCCTTCCCCCGAGGAAGGCTGCTGGCAGAAATCCGGATCAGGATTTTAATCTTTGATATGTTAATAAACAAGCATTTGTCAGTAAGTACAATCGTTGTGGGGTCTGTCCAACACTAGGTGCAGTCTGCACTATGGTGTGTCCCCTCTGTGCTTCCATATACAGGAATTTAGCCTACAGCATCCTGCATATCCTTTGGATCGCAGAGCGCAAAGTGTGCGACATCACTTCCGGTGGAGAGACTCGGTGTCCTCAGTCAGATCCAGTACATACGCGCGAGCTTTGTTTGTGCACATAGAACGGAACTTATGCCCACGGAGGACTTCATGTAACAGCAAGAGGTATTCCCCTTATACCTACGCTGCTTGCAGGTACTGCTTTCACATATTTAATACAGCGGCTGGTTTTCAGGGACATTGCATCCTCCAGCCATCGAGCGCAGGGTCCTCCTAGTGTTTATATTTTCTTCTGCATTTCAATTGCCAAATACAATTTTTTATTCCTTCTTCTTATTGATATATTATGAAAAAAAAACCCTCACAAATAAAATATATAAAAACGATCTATGAACAAATTACAACTTTTTATAAATAGGCCTCCAAATCAGTGGTGTAGCTAAGGAGCAATGGGCAACAGGGAAGGTTTTACTTTGGGCCGACCACAAACACTCTGTACGTAAGAATTGATATGCGGGCGGCACCACAGCCTGCTAAGGACAGTACCATGTGTCCCTCTTTCAGGACTGTACAGATCTGAATAAATGTACTGTATGTATTTCACTATAACTTAAAAAAAGTGTTTTTGTGACTTTAAAAACTTAATTTCTGTTCTGTAAATTTAAATCTTATTTCAAAATAATAATGAGAAATAATTATAGAAAGGACCAGAGTAGTCTGAATTATACAAATATATCCACTTCTCATTAATTATTTATTGTATGTGTGATTAGGGGTACTACAGGGGCGCGTCATAGGGCCACACTGACGTGTGGCAGGGGGGCGTGTCTTCAGATTGGCCCTCCTTGTCACCTCAAAAATATGGGGGTTAGGCATCCCCTGGTCATTTCAACAGTGATTCAACATTTTAATTTTGTTTTGAATATACCACAATGATGTCACCATTTCCCCTCACCCACCACTGTATAGTGTTCATTTCATGGTCCTACAACCCTGCGTCAGCTGACAGGCTAGCACACAGTCCAGGTAAAGCGGGTCTGTGTTCCACTCGTGTTATTTTGAGGAGCCAGCTTTGTTATAGTGTTTGTTATTGCTGTAATGTGCGCTATTGATTTGTGTAAAAAAAAAAAAAATTCCAGGCAGTCCATTTTAACAAAAGCTGCACTGCAATCTAGAACTGTAGCAAACTGTAATATGGGTGATGCAATGAGGTAGGAAGAGCAGGCGTAGGAGGTGCAATGCATTTTGGATTAACTTTACAAATAAATCAGGTGCGGCACAGTGTGTAAAATACGATTGCAAACAAACAGGTGACTTGGTTAAGGGAAACCTGTAGGAAGAATATACAGGATCTTCTCAAAAAATTAGCATATTGTGATAAAGTTCATTATTTTCTGTAATGTACTGATAAACATTAGACTTTCATATATTTTAGATTCAAATACACACAACTGAAGTAGTTCAAGCCTTTTATTGTTTTAATATTGATGATTTTGGCATACAGCTCATGAAAACCCAAAATTCCTATCTCAAAAAATTAGCATATTTCATCCGACCAATAAAAGAAAAGTGTTTTTAAAACAAAAAAAGTCAACCTTCAACTAATTATGTTCAGTTATGCACTCAGTACTTGGTCGGGAATCCTTTTGCAGAAATGACTGCTTCAATGCGGCGTGGCATGGAGGCAATCAGCCTGTGGCACTGCTCAGGTGTTATGGAGGCCCAGGATGCTTCGATAGCGGCCTTAAGCTCATCCAGAGTGTTGGGTCTTGCGTCTCTCAACTTTCTCTTCACAATATCCCACAGATTATCTATGGGGTTCAGGTCAGGAGAGTTGGCAGGCCAATTGAGCACAGTAATACCACGGTCAGTAAACCATTTACCAGTGGTTTTGGCACTGTGAGCAGGTGCCAGGTCGTGCTGGAAAATGAAATCTTCATCTCCATAAAGCTTTTCAGCAGATGGAAGCAGGAAGTGCTCCAAAATCTCCTGATAGCTAGCTGCATTGACCCTGCCCTTGATAAAACACAGTGGACCAACACCAGCAGCTGACATGGCACCCCAGACCATCACTGACTGTGGGTACTTGACACTGGACTTCAGGCATTTTGGCATTTCCCTCTCCCCAGTCTTCCTCCAGACTTTGGCACCTTGATTTCCGACGGGCATGTAAAAGTTGCTTTCATCCGAAAAAAGTACTTTGGACCACTGAGCAACAGTCCAGTGCTGCTTCTCTGTAGCCCAGGTCAGGCGCTTCTGCCGCTGTTTCTGGTTCAAAAGTGGGTTCATGCTTCCATCTACTGAAAAGCTTTATGGAGATGAAGATTTCATTTTTCAGCACGACCTAGCACCTGCTCACAGTGCCAAAACCACTGGCAAATGGTTTACTGACCATGGTATTACTGTGCTCAATTGGCTTGCCTACTCTCCTGACCTGAACCCCATAGAGAATCTGTGGGATATTGTGAAGAGAAGGTTGAGAGACGCAAGACCCAACACTCTGGATGAGCTTAAGGCCACTATCGAAGCATCCTGGGCCTCCATAACCCCTGAGCAGTGCCACAGGCTGATTGCCTCCATGCCACGCCGCATTGATGCAGTCATTTCTGCAAAAGGATTCCCGACCAAGTATTGAGTGCATAACTGAACATAATTATTTGAAGGTTGACTTTTTTTTGTTTTAAAAACACTTTTCTTTTATTGATTGGATGGAATATGCTAATTTTTTGAGATAGGAAATTTGGGTTTTCATAAGCTGTATGCCAAAATCATCAATATTAAAACAATAAAAGGCTTGAACTACTTCAGTTGTGTGTATTTGAATCTCAAATATATGAAAGTCTAATGTTTATCAGTACATTTTAGAAAATAATGAACTTTATTACAATATGCTAATTTTTTGAGAAGATCCTGTAGAAGATGCTGTTTTTATTACACTATAATTATATGATATTCATAATCTTGATCACTTTCGGGGCCTATTTACAGGGCAGTTTCTAGGCCAAATTGCTTCCAGGGCAGTGGTGTAAAAATACCCTCCTCCCCCATGTGCTCAAGAATGTTATTTGCAATGCGGTATTTAGCCCACCCTGTGTAGGTAGCCAGGTATAGGTGACCCCAATATAGGTATTCAGGTATAGGTGCTCCCAGTATAGGTTAGCCAGGTGTAGGTTAGCCAGGTATAGGTGCCCCCAGTGTAGGTAGCCAGGTATAGGTGCGCCCAGTTTAGGCTAGCCAGGTCAGGTATAGTTGCCCCGAGTATAGGTTAGGTATGGGTGCACACAGTATAGGTAGCCAGGTACATGTGCCCTCAGTATAGGTAGCCAAGTATAGTGTCCCCTAGTATAGCGTTAGCCAGGTATAGGTGTGGGGTCAGGGGGGAGGAGCATGCACAGAGGGACTCACTTGCAGGGAAGGGGGGCCCGACTCCTCCCTCCCTCTCTTCAGCCCCCCGCCATGCTCCCCTCCATTGCAGGAATTTATTGGCAGCGGTAGAGGTCTTTTACTCACCTTCTGGGCTCCATGCAAAGATGACGTGCCACCGGCTTGTCTGTCTTTAGCATCGCTCACTACTTCTGCTCATCGGGAAGTAGTGCGGCACTGGAGACAGAGTAATGCAGGATTTCTGCAGAAATACTGCATAACCACAACTCTGTAATTTTAGCTGAATCACTTGGAAGCATCGGACCGATCAAAGAATGCCGGTTCAACTCGAAAGTATTTGGCCAATTAGAGAATGCAAGAAATTACCAAGAAATTAGCGGAATCGGTAATCGGCATTGGCGGAAATCGCAATTTCTGTGGAATCGGTAATCTGCATTTCCAATCATCCCTAATCCAAACACTCCCTCAGTATTCCTAAAACCCACATACACCCTCCAAAAGGTACTAGCAGTGAAACAAAACATCAACACTTATAAGAGAACAACCAAAATCAATCCGCAATTCAGTAGAGAGGATAGGCATCTCAAAAAGTTGGGAGAACTGTTACGAAATTAATAAACATCAAACTGTGATTCTGTAATAATTACAGTGGGATATAACTCTGGCATAACATTCAATAAAATATGTTGTCCTACTTTTTATTACCCTTACAGTTATCATATTTGCTTTTGTGCACAAGTAATTGTTTTCAAATTACAAGTTCCCAAAGTACAGTTTATCTGCTCTGAAAGCTGCCATTGCATTTTCTTGCATAGCTGCTGTACTTATATATTAAAACCTATCTAGTGATCACTTCTTCAGAAGTGAGAGCTCAATTTCAGCACAGCTACAAATGTAGCAGACAAAGGAATGTAAACGAAAGATAATGGTATCACCTCTTCGGATGCGGCCAGAAGCTGCCCACTGAAGCAAGGAGCTTTCCATTGAAGAACAAAGTGCTGTGTTTAACTGTTTGAAGGGTGTTCTGCTACATTTTTTTTCTGGTAGTAGATTTGACGCTGTAATGCTGAATTTCATACCACATTAACATACTTATGAAGTGGTGAATGCTGCATTTGTTGAGAGATTCCCTGGTACAATTTCCGCTAGACTTGTTAGATTTGTCTGGTTATCAGTAATTCCCTATGTAGACTTGCTCTGATTTCACGAAATGTCCAGACCAGCGGCACTTTGGGAATGTATTTACCTCTCACTTTTACTTGCAGGCCTGGATTCAGCTGATCTGTATAAATTAGTCCCATAGCGACAGCACGGCTGTGCCTCATGCCTCATACAGGGTCATTCTATCACCGCGAACCCAGCCCCATAGAATGGCTGCTTCAGCTAATAATAGCCTTTGGCTTCATTCAGGGTAAAGGAATGGTTTGCAGAAATCCCGCCATATAGCTGATTAGCTGGTTTTTTTTTTTAAATATAAGTGTAATGCAATAATCTGAGGCTGCTTTCTTTCACACAAAATTCATTTTAATTATGGATTAATTGGGAGGTCTGATCAATCAGCAGGCCCTGATTTAATTACTGCTGGCAGTGATCAGCATTAAGCACACATCGCAGGCTTTGCACGTGCGTATAAGCATGATGGTAGAGTACTATAGCTACTGACTCCAGCCACAGGAATCGGGCAGCATTGCTTTCAACAAGGCCAGGCTAAAATTCTATAGTGACAAAGCTCCCAGGGCAAGAGTGCATAAATTGCAACCCCCCCCCCCCCCCCCACACACACACACACACACACACAAACTCGAGCATACTATTGTGATGCTGGGCTTGGGGGTTCTAGAGCGGGGGCATCCAAAGTTTTGCAGTAGGACCCAGTGATTTCTAGTTACGCCCCTGAGCCAGAGGAATGCAGCATACAGCATGCATCTGTCAGGAAGATCGGAGGAGACATGACGTAACAATGTAGTTGGTAAGTATCAAAGTGCTTCGCTGCGCTAGTTTGACACTGTTGAATAATTGTTCAATCTTAAACAATATGACCCGGGACTTAGACTAGGTTTTAGATTTTGGCCCCTTATGTGATTGTGTTTGACACCCTTGGTCTAGCTGGTCACCTTGCTACAATGGGTAAGATAAGAATGCAGTTATTAGTATCCAGTTTCAGCATCCTCCTTATTCAGAAGCAATGGGAAATGAATGTTATTCTCTGAACCCTAATAAGGGCTGATCTTGTCCTGCAGCGGAGGTAGAACAGGATCGCTATCTATTCCCAGCTGTCCATATCAGAGCTGAGCCTTCTCATGACTGGGCCTCAGGCAACAGAGCGGGTCAGCTGTACCCTGTATGTGCAGTGACCTCTTCCCTCTCCCCGGCCAGATGATTCAGGCAGGTCTGCATGAGGCAGGCAAGGAGGCACACGGCAATGCACAGTGGGTCAGTCAGAGACATTCATTATTAATGGGACAGCTTGTCTCATCCATAACAGGAAATTCTTTTCACGGGAAATCTCAGCTGCACATTACAGAATACGGCGCCCCCTCCCCTCCTCCCAGGCTTTAATCCCCCCCACCTATGGCCCACTGGGGCAAGATGGCCGCTTTTTAGCCTCATAGAGAGATGTAAGGGCAGCATCTTACTGTACCATAAATTATAAGACTTTCCTCTCTAGCCAACAGAGAATCTGTCTAATGCATATAAGAAGTAACATGCTACTATTAATATTCCATTGTAACTATTGTATTTATAAACGCCACTGACACAGTAGCAGTGTTACAAGCGCAGGAAAGAGTGGGCAGCAATGCCATGAATATACACAGGGGCATTAATAATAGTTTTATTACTGTGAATACTAACAATGGAACTATTGTAGCCCAACACGCTTCAAATATCACAAATGACTCTCAGCAGCATCCTTCCACTAAACCTGGGACGTTACATTGCATTTTACCTCTAGTGACAAGATAACGGCAAAAAGCTGAGAGATTCCGTGACCAAGAATTGAACTTCATCCCAATCAGTATTCCCCCCTTCCTATGAGAAATCTATTCCTTTTCACAAACGGATCATCAGGGGGCTCTGTATGGTTGATATTGTGGTGAAACCCCTCCCACAGTGGGATGTCAGGATCATGGTCTGTGAACCTCATTGCATTGTGGGAAATAACAGCTGTTTACAGCTGGGTCCAACTGCCAAAAAGCAAGCAGCATCTCCTTCCACTGACATCACCTGCCAGCAGTAAAAAGTTGCTATGTGGTAAATGTCAGAATGTAAATCAGGGAGAGGAAAGATTTTACAATGGGCAAACACTGACTAAATCATTTATACATAATTATTGTAGATTATTGTAAAAATTAAGCACTTTTTTATTACATATTTTCACTGGAGTTCCTCTTTAAGCTGGCCATACACTATACATTTTTTTAGCCTCAAGATATTCATTTAAACATAAATGTCTAATTGGGCAAATATTATAGTAGATTTTCGTGTTTGTGATCAACATTACGATTGACATAGAAAATAGAGTTGTATACTGTTTGGCCCGCTTATAGAGGTACTGTAACCAAGAAAATGAACTTCAGTCAGTAGCTAATATCCCCTTTCCCGGAAGAAATCTTTACCTTTTCTTAAATAGATCATTGAGGGGTCTGAATGGCTGATATTGCTATGGAACTCCTCCCACGGTGTGATGTCAGGACCTTGGTCAAGACAGTTTCCTGTCTTAAGGCTCATACACACATCAGACCATAGTCTTTGGAAAATGAAAGATTACAGACCAATCTTACCACCCTTCCATGTAGTATGAGAGCCATACCTACACAGTCTATTCTATGGAGCTGAACTCCACATCAGAAAAAAATCTTTGCAAGATGCTGCACACATAGATGCTGTACAGACACAAAAGATCAGTATCTGCAAAAGATCTGTTCCTGCCAAAAATCCATTCCTGCAAATTGCAATGATAGTCTATGAGATCTGCAGATCATCATACACACATGATTTAACTGACATTCATCTGCAGATCAAGCAATCGCCCACAGATCTGAAAATCCATCCTGGTGGATCTGATCTGCAGATGAATGTCAGTTAAATCATGTGTGTATGATGATCTGCAGATCTCATAGACTATCATTGCAATTTGCAGGAACGGATCTTTGGCAGGAACAGATCTTTTGCAGATACTGATCTTTTGTGTCTGTACAGCATCTTTGTGTACAGCATCTTGCAAAGATTTTTTTCTGATGCGGAGTTCTGCTCCATAGAAAAGACTGTGAAGGTATAACTCTCATACTACATGAAGGGGGTAAAATTGGTCTGTGATCTTTCATTTTCAAAAGACTATGGTCTGATGTGTGTATGTGGCCTAAGAAGCTCGTTGCATTGTGGGAAATAACAGCTGTTTCCAACTGCTAAGCAACCAGTATCTCTCTCTGTGCATATGTACTGTATATAAAAATCAACATTTCCTAATGCCTTGTTAGGGGATGTGGTTAAAGATAATGGCAGTTGGTGCTGTCTGTTTTTTTCATGTATGCCAGTAGTAAAGATGATGACGTGCAGGCTGATTGTGGATCAAACAATATGAACAAATTACATGGTGAATATCAATAATTTCTTGATCTCTCTTCTGTTTTTCAAGCTCTCACTTTACAATGTACTGTATTGATTTAATTTTTTATTAAAATATCAGTATTTAATACCAATATTTTACTATAAACGTGTAAAATATCCGTATTAAGTACCTATATTTTACTGTGGCTACACCTAACCCTACTCTCACACAGATCCCTCCCACCTGATGTCTAAGACTAAACTCCCCTGCACACTACGGGCTCAATTCACAAAGCGGTGCTAACCCAGTTAGCACGCCTAAAAGACCTTAGGCGTGATAACCATTGCACCACGCTGCTGAAAAGCCAGTTTAGGCATGATAAGTTTAGGCGTGATAAGTTTAGATAAGTTTAGATCGCGCGCAAAGTCCCGCACGCAAAGCAGCGCCATTAAACTCTATGCGAAGTGCACCAGCTAGTGCAAAACTTTTGATCAGCTGTGCACTGCAGTGCTACCCAGTTGGTTCTATAGTTATCATGCCTAAACTTATCACACCTAAACTTATCATGCCTAAACTGAGTTTTGGTGTGATAAAGGGCTTTTCACCAGCGTGCTAACTGTTAGCACCGCTTTGTGAATCAAGCCCTGCCTAACCCTAACCCCACCCAGCACACAGACAAACTACCTGCCTGAAGCCTAACCCTAACCCCCCCCCCACACACACACACACACTACCTGCCTGATGCCTAACCCCCCCCCCCCCCCACACACACACACACACACACACACACACACACTACCTGCCTGACGCCTACCCCTTAACCCCGCCACACACTACCTATCTGACTCCTAATCCTAAACCCCGCCACACACTACCTATTCGACTCCTAATCCTAACCCCCCCCCCACAGACTACCTGTCTGACTCCTAACCCTGAAAACCTGAACCCTCCTCCACACACTACCTGCCTGACTCCTAACTCTAAACCAGTAATATTACAATTGGGAGGATATCTTTTTCTATATAACTGGAAAAAAGACTAAAAAACTTTTAGGTCCGTTTTTGATGTGGTCCACTTCACTTCAAAACGATTCACTGCATTTGTAGAAAGGACTGTGGTATAGACATAAAGCACAAAATCAGGCAGGCAGGCCTTTCTCACTATAAAACATTGAAATTCCTGTGATTACTCATGCAAATAAGGAGCATCCTGCAGAAATCTCCTTTTTTAAGAATTGTGTATTTGTGTCAATAAAGATTTTTGCTATTTGTGTACTATAAGACTTGCAAGATTTTGTGCTTTATGTCCATACCACAGTCCTTTCTACAAATGCAGTGAATCCTAACTCTAAACCCCCACATACACTACCTGCCTAATGCCTAACCCTAGACCCCCCTGCACTACCTGCTTGACTCCTAACCCTAACCCCCCCCCCCCCCCACACACACACACACACACACACACACACACACTACCTGCCTGGTGCCTAACCCTAAATTCCCCCCACACACACACTACCTGTCTGATTCCTAACCCCCCACACACACACACTTCCTGCCTGGCGCCTAACCCTAACCCCCCCCCCACACACACACACACACACACTACCTGCCTGACTCCTAACTCTAAACCCCCACATACACTACCTGCCTGATGCCTAACCCTAAACCCCCCTGCACTACCTGTCTGACTCCTAACCCTAACACCCCCCCCCCCCCCACACACACACACACACTACCTGCCTGGCGCCTAACCCTAAATCCCCCCCCACACACACACTACCTGTGTGATGCCTAACCCCCCCACACACATTTCCTGCCTGGCGCCTAACCCTAACCCCCCCCGCACACTACCTGCCTGATGCCTAACCCTAATCCCACCACACACACTACCTGCCTGATGCCTAACCCTAACCCCACCCAGCACACCCTAAACCCCCCAGCAAGGTCAATATATATGTGTGTATGTATGTATGTATGTATGTATGTATGTATGTACGTATATATGTATGTATGTATGTACGTACGTACGTACGTACGTGTATATATATATATTCTCTGCAACTGCCACAGAGCCGCTTTAACAGCAGGAATGTTGATCAGGATAATAGACTCTGAGATCAATTAGCAGTGGGGTAATTGGCAGCTCTTCCCTGGAGGTTCCTGGGCTGTGAAGATCTTTTTTACTTTCCGTGGGTCAATTCCAATTTCCCCCATCTCCTGGGTGAGCACATTAATGAGGTGTGCAGCCCGGCGTGACTTGGTGCAGCAGAGGTCAGCCGTAGTGCCAAACACAGGCTTGCGCTGGGTGCCGGGCCTTTTATGTAGCGCACAACGCTCCTCATTATATTCGTAGAGCAAGATTTGTAATAAGAGAGCGCTCGTTCTGCTAATGAACAGGATGAGCCACTTGCTGCGGCGATGTCAGGCTGCGGTAGCTGACAAGTCGTTTTTAGTGTTGCAAGACAGGTGTCTTTGTCTGGCTACACCGGAAAGGGCCCAGGCACGGCCGCCTGGCAGGTGCAAAAGAGGCGCACAGCTGATACTAAACATGAGAAGCGTGCATTCCAGCCCGAGTGAGGAGATGCTGGAAGTGCTGGATGAATCGGTGGGGAGGGGGGGTGGAGGGGATCTGAAATCAGGTCAGCAGCTGACAGCACAGAGCGGTGAAAAGTGAGGTGACAATATTCCAAGCTTGGCCAAGACTCTTGTACAAGAAATTAGGGCAACGCGGCACAGCACACCCCTAAACATGGAGCTGCTCGTGTGAAAATAAATCAAGAGAGCTCCCAATCCATCAAGCGGCCTCAGTTATAGCAGAACTTATGTCTAAACAGGTAACAGTGTGACCTCAATGCAACATCAGGAAAACAATCCCCTTTTTAATCATTCCACAAATCCAATAAAAACTCATCGCTGTTTGCACAGTTTACATACTTCTGCATTGCAGGCAAAGCCAAAGTCAATAAAGACAAACACACAAACAAACAAAGCCTCTTTTGAGTTTTTGCATTTGCCTGTGTTCCTCACTTCCTGCCTCTTGGACCTCCATGGCCTTAAGATGAACCCTGGTGGTCCAGAGACAGGAAATAATAAAAGGATTTAATGTAGCCATGGTCAATGAGATGCAAATAATACTGAGATAATTCAGGTATATGCAAATCACGGAGCTTGAAAATGGACCAATCAAAACCTGTGATGGTAGAATTCTGTTGGTTCATTGTCAAGCTGCATACATTTGGATAGAAAATTTGCATAATCATTTATCAATTCGGAATTATTTGCATCTCATTGACCATCACCAGTTAAAGAGGAATTGGCAGCCATAAAATCAAATTCCATTTACCCGCTCTGTGTTTAATATGCAGCCTGCAACCTTACCCTGCACTGCAAGCATTCCAATTTATTCAGAAATATTCCTGCTGTAATAAATCTTATCTCAGTCAGCCTGGCTCTATTTTCGCCATTGCCAAGGAGAAGGAAGCTTGCCATCACCTTTCCCACATTCCTGCTCCTCAGTTATTGGCTGAGAGCAGTTAAGTGAGCTGCTTAAGGCTTCTTGCACACAGGGACGTTACAGGTGCACGTTAGTACAGCCTGTAACGCTCCCCCAACGCACAGCAATGTAACACAAGTGGGCTGTTCACACTGCCTACGTTGCGTTACATTGTAACGCAGCAAAGTGCTGCATGCTGTGCGTTCTACGCGGCTAAGCCGCGTAGACAGTTTGCACATGCTCAGTCATGTTGGGGAGGAGGGAAGAGCGGCCGGGCACATGGCTAATTAATATTCACTGCACTCAGTGACGTGCAGTGTTTACTTCCTGGAGCGGCCGCTCTGTGCGGCGATTGGCCGGGCGGGACAACGTGATGCCACATGCGTCCAAGAGTACGCATCACAGCATCACGGACGCCAGAGTGAGCTGCACAACGCGGCTCACTCCGACGTCCACACCAGAGAGCACCAGGCGTTGTGTTAGGGGCACGTTATGTGCCCTATAACGTCCCCTAAACGCAACGTGCTGGTGTATAAGTAGCCTAAATCTGATCTATGCTACATTTACAAAGCAAGCTAGCTATGACAGTGCTGTTTCTAGGAGAAATAAAAAAGTAAGGAAGAAAATGACATCAGGATTGGCTTCAGTCAGAGGGAATCAAGAAAGCAGGTGCCAAGAACAGGATTCTCTTTATTTACTATATAAAATTCACTGAACTCAAAACATGAACAATACAATACATATGTTATATAAGTAGGAAAAGTATTTATCTACTTATACAGTGGTGTGAAAAACTATTTGCCCCCTTCCTGATTTCTTATTCTTTTGCATGTTTGTCACACTTAAATGTTTCTGCTCATCAAAAACCGTTAACCATTAGTCAAAGATAACCTAATTGAACACAAAATGCAGTTTTAAATGATGGTTTTTATTATTTAGTGAGAAAAAAAACTCCAAATCTACATGGCCCTGTGTGAAAAAGTGATTGCCCCCCCTTGTTAAAAAAATAACTTAAAGGTGGTTTATTACACCTGAGTTCAATTTCTGTAGTCACCCCCAGGCCTGATTACTGACACACCTGTTTCAATCGAGAAATCACTTAAAGAGGAGCTGTTAGGTATAAGGTCTCAGAGAAAATAAACACATATATCAGTAGCTAAATATTGGCTGTACTTACATTACATATGCATTTCACTGTCCACGTTTGGATTTCACAGAATTTTTATATAGTATATGCAGAGAATGATGCTCCTGACAGCTCATGGCAGGTTCCATGTTTGTCTGTCTCCTATGAAGCCAAATGTGTCGTCATGTCCTCCCTGCTTCCTGATCACAGAAAAGCTCGTACTGAATAACACTAGTGTGCAGTGAATATTAATTAGCCATGTGGCTAGGAACAATAGCGGACTCCTGCAGTGTACTCTGCCCGGAGATTTATCAGTGCTGTGCGCTGGACTGAGTTACATGCTATTGTAACGTGACCCTGTAACTTCTCATTAGCAGCCGAGGGGAGGGCCCCAGAATGCTTTGCAGTATGGTATGCGGCTTTCGGCTTCTTAAGAGCTTGGGTCTAACAACTTTGCTGATAAGCACACATCAAATGAAAGAGAGATTTTTATCTTCAGTGTTGCCTTTTTGGCTTCCTTCTAAACTGTTTTACACAGGAGAATAGAGGTTTAAATTAGCTTTTGCAGCCTGACAGTTACTCTTTAAATAGGAGCTATCTGACACAGAGAAGTAGACCAAAAGCACCTCAAAAGCTAGACATCATGCCAAGATCCAAAGAAATTCAGGAACAAATGAGAACAAAAGTACTGTAATTGAAATCTATCAGTCTGGTAAAGGTTATAAAGCCATTTCGAAAGCTTTGGCACTCCAGCGAACCACAGTGAGAGCCATTATCCACAAATGGCAAACACATGGAACAATGATGAACCTTCCCAGGAGTGGCCGGCTGACCAAAATTACCCCAAGAGCGCAGAGAAAACTCATCCGAGAGGCCACAAAAGACCCCAGGACAACATCTAAAGAACTGCAGGCCTCACTTGCCTCAATTAAGGTCAGTGTTCACGACTCCACCATAAGAAAGAGACTGGGCAAAAACGGCCTGCATGGAAGATATCCAAGGCGCAAACCACTTTTAAGCAAAAAGAACATTAAGGCTCGTCTCAATTTTGCTAAAAAAACATCTCAATGATTGCCAAGACTTTTGGGAAAATACCTTGTGGACCAACGAGACAAAAGTTGAACTTTTTGGAAGGTGCGTGTCCCGTTACATCTGGCGTAGAAGTAACACAGCATTTCAGCAGAAGAACATCATACCAACAGTAAAATATGGTGGTGGTAATGTGATGGTCTGGGGTTGTTTTGCTGCTTCAGGACCTGGAAGGCATGCTGTGATAGATGGAACCATGAATTCTACTGTCTGCCAAAAAATCCTGAAGGAGAATGTCCGGCCATCTGTTCGTCAACTCAAGCTGAAGCGATCTTGGGTGCTGCAGCAGGACAATGACCCAAAACACACCAGCAAATCCACCTCTGAATGGCTGAAGAAAAACAAAATGAAGACTTTGGAGTGGCCTAGTCAAAGTCCTGACCTGAATCCTATTGAGATGTTGTGGCATGACCTTAAAAAGGCAGTTCATGCTAGAAAACTATCAAATAAAGCTAAATTACAACAATTCTGCAAAGATGAGTGGGCCAAAATTCCTCCAGAGCACTGTAAAAGACTCGTTGCAAGTTATCGCAAACGCTTGATTGCAGTTATTGCTGCTAAGGGTGGCCCAACCAGTTATTAGGTTCAGGGGGCAATTTCTTTTTCACACAGGGCCATGTAGGTTTTGAGGTTTTTTTCTCACTAAATAATAAAAAACATCATTTAAAACTGCATTGTGTGTTCAATTATGTTACCTTTGGCTAATAGTTAACGGTTTTTGATGAGCAGAAACATTTAAGTGTGACAAACATGCAAAAGAATAAGAAATCAGAAAGGGGGCAAATAGTTTTTCACACCACTGTATACGGTAAGTGTTTTTCCTGGGATGGCTCTCCCTGTTGCTTTTAAAGCTTCACACAATTCTAACTCTTCTACACGCTACTAAAAAAAGGGCAGTGGCGTTGCTAAGGACCTATGGCCACAGTGTAAGCTTTATTCCACTCAAGCACGCTGTACATAATAACTGAAATGCAGCACCAAAAACTGCCAAATAATGCTGCCATGTTTGAGAAGTGTAAGTAGAGTGGTGAAAATGTAATCATGATAACCACTATTTAAAGCACACATAGGCCTCAATTCACTAAGCTTATCTCCTGTCTTTAATAACTCTTCTAGAGTTGTTACCATGGTGATAAGGCATGTAGTATTCAGGAAACATTTTACCTCAGGCAAGCCTAAAGTTAACTCTTCTGTCTTTAAATTAACTCTCCAATCCTTAAAATAACTCCAGAGTTAAAGACAGGCTGTTAATTAACTGCGTGTGAAAATAACTACAGAGGAGGTAAATTAACTACAGGAGATGTAAATTAACTACAGAGGAGGTAAATTAACTACAGGAGAGGTAACTTAAGGAATGAAGAGGTAAGATAACTCTCTCACGTGTGGAGGTAAGTTTTCTCTTGCTTTATTATCTCTAGCATGATCTTAGTGAATTGAGGCCATAGAGATGATGATTAAACGCATAACACCAGTGAAGTTTGGTCTTGGTGCCTTTATGTTATTGCAACCACTGCATCCCCTGTTCTATGACACTGAAAAAAGGTGTTATTTTTTGTCATCCCTTTTCTTGTTGGAGACACTTCCTGTTAGAACAGAAAGTGACAAAACTTCTCCAGATGGAGAATTACACAACAATGAAAAGTGTTCTATCTTTTTTTCATATTATCCTAAACCAAGACTCTTATTGCTTCCTCTTTGTGCCTATCTTCGACTACAGCTAGAAGCAGGGGAGGCCAGGAAAAGGAAGCTTTTTTTTAAACTCTGAATCTCAATAGAATTAAGTATTACGGTCCTGTGTCCTAGCAATTCATGCAAAGTGTTTTTTTTTTCTGTGGCAGATCCTCTTTAATAAACGATACACTGAGTTCTAAAGAAGAGAACCAGGTAATTTAAATGACATGAAGAGCAAGCGTAGGAGGTGCAATAAAATCGGGCTAGCTTTAGAAATAAATCAGAAACAGGGGGTGTTATGTAAAATGTTTCTGCAAGTAAACAGGTGATATTGTTAAAGTACAACTGAAGTGAGAGTTATATGGAGGCTGCCATATTTATTTCTTTTTAAACAATACCAGTTCCCTGGCTATCCTGCTGATCCTCTGCCTGTAATACATTTAGCCATACACCCTGAACAAGCATATAGCAGATCAGGGGCTCGATTCACAAAGCGGTGCTAACCCAGTTAGAGACTTAAGGCAAGATAACAATTGCACCACACTGGTGAAAA
Organism: Hyperolius riggenbachi; assembly: GCF_040937935.1. Lineage (NCBI taxonomy): Eukaryota > Metazoa > Chordata > Amphibia > Anura > Hyperoliidae > Hyperolius > Hyperolius riggenbachi. The sequence goes on from NC_090654.1 coordinate 83,732,131, forward strand.
GCCAGTTTAGGTGTGATAAATTTAGGCATAATAAGTTTAGGTGTGATGAGTTTAGGCATGATAAGTTTAGATAAGTTTAGATCGCTTGCAAAGTCCTGCACGCAAAGCAGCGCCATTAAACTTTATGCGAAGTGCACCAGACTTTGCTAGCGCAAAACTTTTGATCAGCTGTGCACTGCGGTGCTAACCCAGTTGGCGCTTAAACTTATCATGCCTAAACTTATCACACCTAAACTTATCACGCCTAAACTTATCACACCTAAACTTATCACACCTAAACTGAGTTTAGGCTTGATAAAGGGCTTTTCACCAGCGTGCTAACTGTTAGCACCGCTTTGTGAATCAGGCCCCAGGTGTTTCTGACATTATTGTCAGATCTGACAAGATTAGCTGTATACTTGTTTCTGGTGCGATTCAGCCACTACTGAAGCCAAACAGGCTAGCACAGCTGCAAGGCAACTGGTATTGTTTAGGAAAATAAATATAGCAGCCTCCATATTCTTCTCACTTCAGTTGTCCTTGAAATGTAAAAGAGGTTCTCTGATTTTCTGTAATATATGGGAATTTGCCAAAGGTGCTTGTAGCCAGCTGCAGGGCAGTTTCTAGGCTATTGAGCTCCCAGGGGGAAGGCGTATGAATGGAAGCAGGTAATTTTGGCTCCCGCTAGTGGCAGATGTTTGGTCAAGTAAGGATACCTGGTTGCACTCCCCTTACCACAGCTGAGGTGCATTCACAATCAAGCCACCAGAGCACTCGGTGGCAGCACAATCTCTGTATTCCAAATCAGCACACTCAAAAGATATGTTGCAAAAATGATAGCTCTTTTAATGAAAAAACGGAATCCATAAAAAAAAATCACTTGTCAGACAAGGGCCAGCAATCTGCTATAGATAGGTATCATAGACACCCACAGTCCATCAAAATGCCAGCTGGTAGCCTTGGAATAGATAGTCCAAAGTCCACCATACAGCAGATAGTATGTCTTGGATAGTGGCAACAGACATTGGCCTAGAGCTGTTTCGGGGGTGCATATTGATTTGGCGCCGCTCAGTTCGGCGCAGTGAGAGTCGAATGACGGCTCTCACTGCTGGCGTTAAACTCCGAGGTGGCGTTAAATACTATTCCCCCTCCGAGTTGTTGCAACTCGGAGGGAGATGTAATTCGGGGTCTGGCTGCCGCCAGAACCCTGAATTACTGCTATGCGCCCCACGCAGCATAGCATTGCTGCTATGGGGCGCCCAGTTTCGGCGCTCGGCTTTAAGAGCCGTGCGCCGAAATCAGCTGATCTGCTGTTTTGGGCATCTGCCCATCCTCAAGCTGAAAAACGTGCAAATCACACGGCACGGCAGCACCCAGTTCACGCGGCGCCTTTGCAAAATGTACTCACTTCTACTGTATGTACTACATGCTTCACTGTATCTGTTGCTTCGCACTCTAAATATGTAATGCGACTTTTCAACACTGCTGTAATCATATTTTTCAGGGCAGGCAATGTGACATGCATAGTGTGAAACATGATGTAAAGCGTAAACCCATACAAACACAGAGAGGACATGCAAACTGTGTTCTAACTGCACCCTCTCCTAACTTAAAGAGAATGTCCGAGGTGATTAAAAAACAAAAATCTATTTACCTCGGGCTTCCTCCAGCCCCTTGCAGCCGACCTGTGCCCTCGCCGCAGCGGCGCTCCCCGTCTGTGACCTGTGACGTTACAAGAGTCCTATTTGCGCTCCAGCATCCTTACATAGTCACGCTGACATCATCCAGACTGTACTGCAGAGGCGCAGTAATTCTGTGCCTGCGCAGTACAGTCCAGATGATGTCAGTGCGACTCAGTGAGCCGCATGCTGAAGGTCTGGCGACGTTGGCATTTGCACTGGAGGGGACCGGGAGCTACCGGATCTGCGACGAGGGCACAGGACAGCTGCAAGGGGCTGGAGGAAGCCCGAGGTAAGTAGATTTTATGGTTTTTAATCACCTCGGACCTCTCTGTTAAAGGAACCCAAGGTGACAGTTATACGGAGGCTGACATGTTTATTTCCTTTTAAACAATGCAAGTTGCCTGGCAGTCCCCCTGATTCTGTGTCTCTAATCCTTTTATGCATAGACCCCGAACAAAAATGCAGATCAGGTGCTCTGACTCCAGTCTGACTGAATTAGCCACATGCTTGTTTCAGGGTTGTGGATGACTCAGGGCTCGTTTCCACTATTGCGGTGCAGAATCGCCTGGATTCCACCGCTGATGAAATAGCATGCGGATGCGATTTTTTTCGCGTTTTTTGCAGCGAATTCGCATAGGTGAGGGTATATGCGAATTTAACCATGTCACTGCCTGTTTGAAGTTACATTGGTACCTATGCGAATTCGCATGCGAATTCGCATGAAAATTTGCATACCATAGCCGCATGCGAATTCCCTATTAAATACATTAGCGGCGATTCGCATGCATTCCACTCGCAGGCGAAATCGTTGGCTCTTTTGTGCGTTTTTTAAACACTGAAAAAAACGCACCTCAACAACGCTACAGTGGAAACAGGCCCACCCACTTGCATTACATGTGCGAATCTGCATGCGTTGGACGCATGCAGATTCGCGATAGTGGAAACGAGCCCTCAGACTCTACTAATGCCAGGAGATCAACAAGAGTGGCAGGCAACTGGTACTATTTAAAAGGAAAATTAATATGGCAGCCTCTATAACACTCTCAGCTTGGCTCACTTTAACAATCGGAAACACTGGGATAGCGTTACAAAGAACATCGGAACATCTATCCAGAGCAACCAATCAGAATCTGCTATTAAAGTAAACAAAAATTCTAACGGGGTGCTCTGAGTAAGGCCTCTTTTCCACGAACTGATAGGCAGTGAAATGCTTCTCAAACTCTCTCAACTGCTTAATGCTGCCTGGTAACCGCTTGTTGCTGCATGATAACTGCTTACTTCTGCATAGTAACTGCGGGAACGGGAAAAAAGGGCGCAGGCAGCTAGTGGACAAAAAGAGCGCAGCCATTCACTCCCATAGTAAATAACGTTTAATGGGCGCCGAGCAGGAAAAAATGGCGCCGGAGATAAATAACGTTTTATAAACGGCGCCCGGAGCTTTTTAATGTTTTATAACTGTGCTTGTGATGATTTATGTTTACAAAATGCACCCGTGACAAATAACATTTATAAAAATACTAAACATATTTATCCTATTTATAACTAAAACATTATTTAACATTTTATCCCTTACTGTTTGTAAAACATTATTATTCACAAAATAAAGCAATTAGTACGTAACGTAAATTGCAATATATTTTTTACAGTCACTATTTGTAAAACATTAATATCCACATAATAAAGTGTACATTAAGGGGGGTCTTAGGTTTTGGCACCACCAGGGGGGTGGTTAGGTTTTGGCACCACCAGGGGGGTCTTAGGGTTAGGCACCACTAGGGGGGTGGTTAGGGTTAGGCACCACCAGGGGGGTCTTAGGGTTAGGCACCACCAGGGGAGTCTTAGGTTTAGGCACTACCAGGGGGGTCTTATGCTGGATACACACCATGCGTTTCCGCGGAGAATGCGTCCGTCGATACGCTTCAATTCGATTATTTTCGAGCATTTCCGAACGCATTTTGATGATTTTTAGGTCGATTGCCATGTAAAGTATGGCAAATCGACCTAACGATCCATCGAAGCTTGAATCGGACATGTCGGAAATAATCGAATCGATACGTATCGACGGACGCATGGTGTGTATCCAGCATTAGGTTTAGGCACCACCAGGGGGGTCTTAGGTTTAGGCACCACCAGGGGGGTTTTAGTTTCAAAGAATTTTATTAAGAAATTCAATAGAAAACTTACAGCTTTTAGTTTTTCCCCTTGGCAAAGGGTATATTTCAGTTTAGCAACATAACATACATACATAGTTACATAGTTATTTTGGTTGAAAAAAGACATACGTCCATCGAGTTCAACCAGTACAAAGTACAACTCCAGCCCGTCCCCCACATACCCCTGTTGATCCAGAGGAAGGCGAAAAAAACCCCACAAGGCATGGTCCAATTAGCCCCAAAAGGGAAAAATTCCTTCCTAACTCCAGATGGCAATCAGATAAAATCCCTGGATCAACATCATTAGGCATAACCTAGTAATTGTAGCCATGGATGTCTTTCAATGCAAGGAAAGCATCTAAGCGCCCTTTAAATGCAGGTATAGAGTTTGCCATAACGACTTCCTGTGGCAATGCATTCCACATCTTAATCACTCTTACTGTAAAGAACCCTTTCCTAAATAAATGGCTAAAACGTTTTTCCTCCATGCGCAGCTCATGTCCTCTAGTCCTTTGAGAAGGCCTAGGGACAAAAAGCTCATCCGCCAAGCTATTATATTGCCCTCTGATGTATTTATACATGTTAATTAGATCTCCTCTAAGGCGTCTTTTCTCTAGACTAAATAAACCCAGTTTATCTAACCTTTCTTGGTAAGCGAGACCTTCCATCCCACGTATCAATTTTGTAGCTCGTCTCTGCACCTGCTTTAAAACTGCAATATCTTTTTTGTAATGTGGTGCCCAGAACTGAATTGCATATTCCAGATGTGGCCTTACTGAATTTACAAACATATAAACAAACAAAAGATAGTATGCAGGTCAGTTTGTTATCTAACAATGCAGGACAACCGCAAGGGAGGGCATAGCCCCTAGAAGGTGAGAGCACAGGACCTCAGTCCCAGAGACCCAGAGGCTGAGAGCCATGGTTGCCACGTGCGTGTAAAGGATAACGTTGTATCATTTTTTATTGCTAGCAATCTTTCAGATATAAGTATATCCATAATAATGGCATCCGTCATTTCGAATGAAAGATTGGGTTTTAACCACTGGCGAGCTACGTGTACACGAGCCGCCTTTGCCACATGCTGAACCAATCTGTGCTGTGGGTATTTCCATCTCTGGGGTTTATGTCCTAATAATAATTGGAGGGGATCTGGAGGGATGGATATCACAAGAGCTGTGCCTATGGCTGAAGCCACCTGGGCCCAATACTTCTTTGCTGTTGGGCAGAACCACCATATATGCGCAAAATCCTACCTGTCCACACCCTCTAAAGCATAAGCGGGAGTTTTCCTTGGATATAATATGCAGTTTCTGAGGGGTTATATAGGTTCGATGTAAAATTTTATAATTGGTCTCAATGTGTGTGAAGTAATTACTTCCCTTGGCTAGTGTAAGACAGCATTTGGACCATTGTTTTAAATTAAGTTCCTGTCCCAGATACCAGGGGGGTTTTAGGTTTAGGCACAACCAGAGGGGGTCTAGGGGCTAGGGATAGGTACAAGGATTGTTCTGTGTGAGAGTAGGGTTAGGTATAGTTACAGTACAATATACACCACCAGGGGGTGGTCAGGGTTAGGCACAACCAGGGGGGTCTTAGGGTTAGGCACCACCAGGGGAGTGGTTAGGGTTAGGCACCACCAGGGGTGGTTAGGGTTAGGCACCACCAGGGGGGTGGTTAGGGTTAGGCACCACCAGGGGGGTCTTAGGGTTAGGCACCACCAGGGGGGTCTTAGGGTTAGGCACCACCAGGGGGGGTCTAGGGGTTAGGGATAGGTACAGGGAGGGTTCTGTGTGAGAGTAGGGTTAGGTATAGTTTTATTAACATTTTTGTAATACATAATTTTTTTACAACACTTTTTGGGAACCTACTTTTATATAAATCATCATTATAAACAATATTTTCAGATTTTATTATAAGAAGAAACGATAAATGAAGATTATTCACAATAAGATACAATTATAACAATTAAACTTATATTAATGATTTTTTAACAAACTTAATTATAAGTTTCACTTTTTAAAGAGGGAAGATTAACGATTTAACAATTGCCGATTTCATACACATTATTTAATGATTCATAAATTTGTAAATCGTTATTTGTAAATATTTCTATAAACAATATTTACACCCCGCGCCCTTTTTGTCCAGGCGCCCTTTTTGTATGTACGCAGTAACTGCTTGCTGAGCACACAGCTCAACAGTTCGTGGAAAGGAGGCCTAACTCTGCTACTTTTGAGGCAGTTGTGTTTGCACTTGTGTTAAATCAGCCCAGGTATATTCTGCTGAACTCCACATTCACAGCTGCACACCTAAAACGAATTCCATCTTGTGGCCAGCAGTGTGTTACCGGCATCCTGCATATTACTGTTGCATTTCCTTACATCATGCCACAACATGGAGAGTGTGGCCTTTGGGGAGAGATCAGAGGCCGTCCCTGGTGTCTGTGTTGTGGGACTACCTTCTAATTGCCTGTAAAAAGCTGATTGATGGCAAGTACACACAGCTACAGCCGCTAAGGCTGGAATAAGAGAGTTATTCCCATCATGCATTAGACTTTGTCATCATCCAGTTAAGCTAGCTTAAGCATATTTTTTCTGCTTTTCATGCTTTCTTGCCCTTATACTGTAGCAATAATAATAACAAATGAGGAAGAAGAGGCTACTAGCTGGCTTAATTGGATAGTTTATTTTGTAGTGGGTGTGGTCTTGGCTGCACTTATAAGAGGTAGCTTAATAATATTTTCTTTGTAATACTTTACATGTTTAGTTTACACTCTATGCCCTGTTTTATGTTACCTGTATTAGATGCCCACATTCTATGTGCCTTTTTGGTGTTTTTATTACTTTGCTCCTGGATAGTTTCTCCCAGTGCCTCTCTCTCTCTGTATATACTGTATATATATGTACACCTTCTTACACACGTTGTAGTGTCCCCTTAGAATGCTGCCAATTTATCAGGCCCCATGATAACATCTCCATGTCCCCAACATCGTGGCTCCCATATAGTGTCCTCCTATTCGTTATCTCCAAATTATAGCATCCATATATATTACCGGTAACAGTAAAAAAGGGCGCAGGAGGCTAGTGGACAAATCGGGCGCCGCCATTCACTCCCATAATAAATATCGTTTAATGGGCGCCCGATAGGAAAAAAGGGCGCCGGAGAAAAATAACGTTTTAAAAGCGGCGCCCGGAGACTTAATGTTTTATTACTGCTTCTCATGATTACACATTATTTAATGATTTATAATTTTTTTAATATTATTTTTAAACGAAAAACAGTACAATATTTTTTCAAACATTATTTTTAAACCAAAAACAGTACAATTTTTTTTTTTTTACATTATTTTTAAACGAAAAAAACGCACAATGTTTTTGAAATGTTATTAATGCTTATCACAGGGGGGTCTTAGGTTTAGGCACCACCAGGGGGGTCTTAGGTTTAGGCACCAACAGGGGGGTCTTAGGTTTAGGCACCAACAGGGGGGTCTTAGGTTTAGGCACCAACAGGGGGGTCTTAGGTTTAGGCACCAACAGGGGGTCTTAGGTTTAGGCACCACCAGGGGGATCTTAGGTTTAGGCACCAACAGGGGGGTCTTAGGTTTAGGCACCAACAGGGGGTCTTAGGTTTAGGTACCACCAGGGGGGTCTTAGGTTTAGGCACCACCAGGGGGGTCTTAGGTTTAGGCATCACCAGGGGGGGGGGTCTTAGGTTTAGGCACCACCAGGGGGTCTAGGGGTTAGGGGTAGGTACAGGGAGGGTTACTTAGTAATTTTTTTTTAAACGTTATTATACGTTTCACTATTTAAACGAAAGATTAACGTTTTTACAATTGCCAATTTAATGCACATTATTTAATGATTTATAACTTTATAAAACATTAATTTTAAACGAAATACAGTACAATACATTTTTAAACGTTATCCATGCTTATCGTTTAAAACCCCGCGCCCTTTTTTCCCAGCGCCCCTTTTTAACGTACGCATATATTACCTCTCCTCCCTCTATTAAACTGTATATATTATAGAAACATTGCCAAGTTAAAGGGTTTTGAATGAGGGGTGTCCCCTGCATCTTGGCTGCACAAAGCTTGATTGCAGAAGTACCGGACAAACCCGACATTGATGATCAGCAGCACCCCCGGGAGGTCGTCTACTGTCTCAGAGGTCTCATTGCAGAAGACAAAGGAGCAGATAAGCTATACACCCTCTTGACCTCTCTCTGTGTGTTTCTGGCCAAAGCTGGAGACTCTATTAAGAGGAAGGAGCAGCTCAGCTATACACCCTCTTTACCTCTCAAGATGCAGGGGACACCCCTCCTTCAAAACCCTTTAACTTGGCAACGGAGCATTTCACTGACACGAGACCTGGTGTAATGGAAATATTTTTAGCATAGCTTTAGTCCCTAGACCTACCTAACTACCAGGAGTGTGACCACTGAGGACTCTCACAAGCCTGATAGGGGTGGGAATTGCCTTATTGATGGTTGCAGTTTTATTGCAACCAGAAATTTGTGAGTTACTTTCTTGACATCATTTATCCTGGTGTTTTAATATATTGTACTATTGGCTCCAGTTTTTCTCCCCTTGTGTTTTCTCATTCCATGGCCTACCTCCCTTCACGTTAATAGTTTTACTTCTCTTAAAATGAAACCAAGGTGAACCCTTGGTCAAAACCCACATACTTACCTAAGAAAGGAAGCCTCTGGATCCTGAGTCCTCCTCGTTGCTGTTGCCATTTGCCAGGACCCTCTGGAACATCCAGACCATGCTCCTCCTTATTCACGAGCATGGCCTTGCTGCGTGAGCATGGGAACACACTTGCACAGTAGCATGGAGCTGCTCATACATGAGCATCTCCAGCTTACTGTGCAAGCTCGGCTGTACTTGTGCAGGCACAGAATGGATATACTTGTGCACAAAGAGTAGTGTGCCGTGCTCCAGATCTTTAATCCAACATGCTCTTGTTTGATTTTTTTTGGTTGGGTCTGTGAGCAGCAAGGGTGGTCTGGAAGAAGGCGTGGGAAGCCTCTATAGGATTCAGAGGCTCTTCTTAGGTAAGTATTTTTTTGACCCGAGGTTCACCTCGGGTACACTTTAAATGCTCAATAGATTCTTCACCCATAAATTAATTGAAACCCACAGTAATGGCACCTGATTAAACACTAACTAGCTCTGTTTTTGCCCAAGTTTTCTCTTTTTCTCCACCTGACACAATAGATAGAGTTTGAAGAAATCACAAGTCAATCTCATTTCAGCTGTCAGACTTCCCATGTCAAAATGAAGAGCCCTGATTGGTGCTGCAGGCTGAGTTCTTATTATAGTATTGGCTGATAAATTGGTTACATTGTATTAGGCACATCAATTTTTGTTTTGTTTTTAGGGACTCCAAGCAATCTCTGTAATACAAAGGAGGCTTTATATGATATGTGAAGGCATATAGAAGAGCATAAAACTAGTTGTTAAGCAACAGCAACAAAGGCCAACGCAGAAAGCTTTGGGGGGAAAAAAAAGCGACATAAAACAAAACAAGAAAAATTGCCGAAAGAATAGAACACAGAAAGTATGCGTAAAATTCCGAGGTCAGGGCCAAGGAGTGCTGCATTTCATGCGTTTCAGGGGGGTAGAGGCGCTCTGCGCTGGTGAGATTCTGACACATGACAGCGCGAGCAGCTACAATTCTAATTTTCATTTCTTTGCCGTGAATCACCGGAAGGCCATACTGTCTCTGGGCCTGGCATTAAATAACCCTCAATTTCAATGTGGAATGTTTGGAAGGGTTTGGAGTTTTGATGTTTTTTTTTACCCGGCGGTTTAGCGACGCCCACCTTTGACACAAAGTCCTTCTGACATCTGATTGACGAAGTGATGGCATCTCTGTAGGAAGGTAGTTCTCAGTCCTTTTTGATTTGTACTTTAGATGTCCACTGAGGGGCAAACCTCCTTTTTTCACAATTTTCGTTTTTGCAAGCAGCATGAAAGAGACAAATGCAGGACTGTTTTATTTCTTTTCCATGAGAAAAACATAGCCTGCCCAATTTACTGGAACAGAAGAGAACATCGAAGCAGAGCATCAAAGGTATAAAGTCGACTTACGCACTAATCCTATCCAGTTAATTTACAAGGATTGGCGATGTTTGTATATTTATACAGTATATTCTGTTATTCTGTAGCATTGAGAACAGAGCGCAAGCGAACACATGCTCCATCTTTAACTGAAGTATCATTTTGAGTGCAGGGACACTATACAGATCTTATAATTCTTCTTCACATGTTATGATGTCTAGTGAATTCCATGCAGGTTCATGGAGTTACAAAGAGGATTTTGATATCCAGGCCCGGATTTACATCACAGGAGCCTATAGGCACAGATGTCCTGGCACCTTAGACTTCGCCCTCCATGAACCTACAAACCCCTCACCAAACTGCACCCTAAGTGTACTGGCTGGCCAAACTGTCACTTATCCCTTACTTCCCTTTCCTGCCATAGGTAGCTACAGGTGTTCCTTAGTATTAGGTAGCCAGAAGTACCCTCAATATTAAGTGGCTAGAGGTGGCCCTAAGTATTGGGTAACTAGAGGAACCTCAGTATTAAGTAGCTAGAGGTGCCCCTAACTGAAGGGAGATCTCGTCAGTGGAATGACGAGAGCAGGGTGAGTAACCTCTCATTTACACTCTCATCAGGGTTCTGCATAGGGAAGGAGGAAGGGAGGCACTTGGGGATGGGAGTGAGCCGCCTTTACATCATCAGGCGCCTGTAGGCACTTGCCTACAGTGCCTTATGGAGGGGCAATTCCAGGAATTTTGTAGTGAGGGTGCTATGCAGGTGCTGGATCCACTGCTGGGGTAGCTGCTTCACAGGAGTAATGCTAGGATCCTGGAAGATATGGGGCAGTAGTCCTGGTTGCCAGGTTGGCGCACCGCACAGGAAAAGCATTACGATCATGCATCAGAAAGTGGGTGTGGTCATGATGAGTCATAGAAAGCGCCAAATGTGCATTAACTCTAAAGACAGTGGGCCTGTTCAGTAATGAAGTCCCTTCTACTCTCTATTGTCTTTGCTGTAAAATATATAAGTGCTGGTGTTGGCAATCCAGCAACAAGAGTTGCAGTCAACTCAACCTCTTTGTTCCTCCTTGGCTTTAATAAGAGTATTTCCATTTCTCATAGCTGTTATCTTAGGAAAGACTTCCAGTCACTGATAAGGCTGGTAGAGGGGAGGGGGTGGAGGAATGCAAATGAAGTAGGCATGGAAGCCTGGAATTCTCTTTCAGGTTAGGGAATGGGCACTTAGGTTACGTTGGAGAATTAGGGTCAGGAAAGGTCACTTGCAGAGACAAGTTATAAGATAGTATGCCTGATTATGAATGGTACACACCATGCAATTTCCTGTCAGATAGACAGGTTTGAATCAATCATTTCCAACAGGTCCAATCAGTTTCCGATCCTTTTAACAATCGATTTTCTGATCACTTCTGTACAAAATCAATCAGAAAATGGATCAAAAACATGTCAGACATGTCGGAAATGATCAATGTGACCTGTACCTATGACGGGCAAGGGAAGTAAGGGAGGAATGACAGCTGGGCTAGCAGCAGCACACTTGTGGTGTGATTTAGTGGGGGTTTGTAGATTCATGACAAGCAAAGTCTAGGGTGCCAGGACATCTGTGCCTATAAGCTCCCATGATGTAAATCCGGGCCTGGCTGATGCTTTTTGGCGCTCGCTGCAAACATACTTTTGAGTCTTACCGCAGTGATAAATGAGAAGGGTCATGATTTAAGATAATTAAATATGTTCCCTTAATCTTCCCCTGGAGTTGTCATTGACGCCCCATCCCCAGCGAACTTGAAAAAAACGCCACATGCCGGACAATCTCTCTCTCCAGCCGTGCCTTGCCGCACTCCCACAACCAAATTATTAAACAATCCTTCATAACTCCTAACAGAGCACGCCTAGATTTATTGCTCCAGTGTGGCGGAAAACTAGCTTCAGCGCTGGATTCTGGTTAAGAAGCATGTTGTCAATTTGAAGAAAAAAAAGCAAGAATTTATTGCCTAGACCATAAACTAAGCCAAAATACAAACGAAAATCCTTGTTCGTTTTGTGACAAATCATCTGGACTCGCTTCTTCCTCCTGTAGATTAACCCACCTCCACAGCTGACTCTATCGAAGCGCAGCTGCGTGGCGTCCGGTGAATTCCACCGCCAATACCCCGCGCTGCAGGTCATTACGAAAGCACAGCTGTGTCCATTATCCCGGTACAGCGCGGCCATATATAAATGTCTCGGCCCGTGACAGGAGGTGTAAATCTCCTCTTTTCGCAATTCCGACGGCCCTCGCCTCTTGAACACAAGGGTTAAAAGAGAAATGAATTGCAGAGGCGCGGGGCCCGGCCGTCCTGCCGCTGCCATGTGTTAGATGCTAACGAGATTGTCACATTGTGGAAGGCAGGCTGTGCAGGACGCACGTTCCCAATGTCCGCCTCAGGGAAGCAGCGGAGGGATGTGCCGCGCGGATTCCATTACACTATTATTTATCTCCTTATACCAGGCGGGGAGGGGAAAGTCATTTTCTGCTTGAGAAAACTTGTGTTTCCATTCTGCGCAACTTACAACAGGACATCATTATTAAGGGGAATCGGAGGGAAATTAACACAGGCAAACACTTCACGTTTACGCTGTTCCTCAATGAAAGACAGAGAGTTGTCAGCCTTGACGAGGAGGATCTAAGCTGCTGTTACCACGGCTATTGCCGGGATGCTGAACTTTCAGCTTTTTGTTTCGAGTTACATACAGAATGATACGGGTCTCTCGAGAATCACAAGCTGCAACCGTTGTTCTCTAGTGGATTTGCTGTTAACGTAACCTGAACTAAAACAATTGTATCTATACTCCTACTCCTAAATTGCATTTTCTTGGAATTTATCATTCTTATTTTGTGTTTAAAAGCTACAAATATCAGAATAAAGTTTTTATTGTCTGAATGATGACAGTTTTAAAATGTTTTACAACTCCCATTTAACTATCTGTGAGGAAACGCGGAAAAGCCGCCGCAAGTGCTCAGAGTGAGGCGGCTGTTTCCGTGTCTAACATGGCGGCACAACGCGAGGAAACCGCCGCATGCTGCATGGGCAGAGCGGTGGAGTCCGCGTTGGAGGCAGCGGATTGCGCGCATAGCAATACTACTGACATTGTGGTTGGACGCGGGGAGGCCGCCGCTTGCTTGGAGAGCGGGGCGGATCGGCGGATACATTGCAAGACATGTCTGGTGTGGCTGGGACTGCTAGTCCACACAGGTTCAGAAGGACACGCGCGCGCGCTGAGAGGCAGAGCTTATATGACAGCCAGAGGAGAGTCAGCTGACCAAGCGGGTCAGCTGACATTTTCACCACCTTCCATTGGTCCAGCACTTAGGGGTGGCACTGGTGAGCGCTATAGTATATATACTGGATGCTGGTCATTTCTCTGGTGTCTGCCGTTGCGATCACTACGTGGTAGCGCTCAGACCTTGTCTGTATTTGTGTTCTAGCATAGTTTCCAAGGTGTTGATGATCAAGGAACTCACACCTTAGCATTAGGAATATTGAACTGTATTATTTGTTATGAATTTCTGCCTGCCTGACTATTCCTCTGAACTCTGATTCTGTACCTTGCTATTTCTGATATCCTGTTGCCAAACTCTGCTCGTTCCTGGACTCTGTATTTGCCTCCTGATTCTGTACCTTGCTATTCTGATACTCCGTTGCCAAACCTTGCCTGTTTATTGGATTCCGTATCTGTCTCCTGAATCTGTACCTTATCTGTCTGTGTGTTAACGACCTGGCTTGCCGACCTCGAGAACTGGCCTTACTGTTAGAGGCAGTTCCCAGATCTGTTAGTGACACCCTCTCTCTGGTGTCACTCACGCTCTGTCCTTCCTACTCTCAGCCTAGCTCCTCCCCCGGGAGAGTCTAGGCCATCGGAAGGAACATACTTCTGTGCAGTACTCAAAGTATACTGTTGCATCTAACACTCACTTGTTATCTCAGGTGTCCAGAGGTTAGTATATATATCTGATTATCGGTGATACTGCAGATCACCAATAATCGGGTATATTCTGTATTCTCGGTGATACTGCAGTTCACCGGTAATCAGAACCTCTCTGTGTTACATCGATCGTTACACTATTGACTTTTTTTGTGTCTACAGGATTTCTGGAAAGGCCACAAAAGCCCGGGCCTTTGCCGAATGCAGCCAAGGAGGCAGTGAACCTGAAAAACTGGTTGCTACATATGAAAAGGGAAGCTGAAAATGGGGCGCAACACATGAGAAAAAAGGAAATTGAATCCCAAGGGAGCGGTTTATAAAAAAGAGGGGGACATTACATGGATGGTACTCATTGAAGAGGGGGTGTACATAGATTAGGATGGGGGCTACTGCACATGAAAGGGAAGCCACAACATAATTGGTCTAGGAGCACTAGCAGTATAAATATGCCTTTGTTTGTCTATAGTCTCTCCACTCACAGTTGGTTTTCTGCCTGCCATGCAAGAGTTTTATAGCCTCTAATTAGTTATCTGTGAGTGGCTACAGTCCAACTGAACCTCCTACTAGATAGAAACTGTCATTCAGAGCCCTGTAATTTTAACCCTTACAGTGAGAAAGAGAAAAAAAAATGGAACAAAGCTCAGTTCTATGTAGGCGTTGGACTGTACACACACACCTATTTATCTCATCATTTCACATTTTAGTTTAGGTATCCTTTAAGTCACCCCAGCAGTAACCTAAAGCTCAATAAGTGTGTATTTTAGCATTTGCTGCTTTAGAATCAAATTGTTGCTGCTACTAGTCTATACCTTCAAAAAAGAAAAGTATAACATTATTTAGGGAAGGACACATCCCTAACACACCTCCAGTTGGGCAGGCTTTCAAAAATGAATCAGCAAAATATAGATTTTCATCCATTTGTAGATATCTAGAATGATCTCCACTGACATACAAAAATACACATGATTAACAGTGAAACATTTTTGCTCTATGCCATACATGTCTAACTCCATCCCGTGGGCCAAGTTTAGCCCGCAGAGCCATCAATCTTGCCCCATGAAGTTTCCCCGCTTGCATTATGTTTGGTCCACTATAGACCACCAGAGAAGCTATATTAGAGGTGAAGCCCTAGATCACCAGGAAAGTCATATGGGGGAGGATTGGGGAAAAGCACTAGACACCTAGGAACTGTATAGGGGAGGGAGGGGGCCACTAGTTACTAGGGAACTGTATAGGGGAGGGTGGACCACTAAACACCAGGGAACTGTATAGGGGAGGACCACTAAACACCAGGTAACTGTTTAGGGGAGGGGGGAAGCTCTAGGCACCAGGGAACTGTATGGGTGAGGGAGAAGGCACTAGACACTAGGGAACTATATGAGGAGGGGGGCACTAGACACCAGAGAACTTTATAGAGGAGGGAGAAGGCACTAGGCATCAGGGAACTATATGGGGGAGGGAGAAGGCACTAGATACTAGGGAACTGTATAGGGTAGGGAGGTGGCCACTAGACATTGAGGCTGGCCGATGACTCAATCCCAGTGTTCAATTTCGGCCCACTCTGTATTCGAGTTTGACAACCCTGCTCTGTGTAAAGATTTTTTAATTTTTAATGGTTAGGTCCGGTTGACATGGATTTCTGGCAGTGTTGCATTCAGGCAATGCTAGAAGCTTTTCTGCAAACAAGCTGAGAAGCTTTTAGCTTCGGCTGTTGGCGTTTCTTCATTGCTTCACATTATGGGCCCCCTAGGAAGACACAAAAGCACCAAACACAGCCCATTGTCCAGGACGAGACGACGGGATCAACTGCAGCGATTATGAGAACAACGGGAAAAGCCGGCCCTCAAATAGTACATTTTATTCCTCAGTTCCAATACATAAAGCCATAAGAGTTGAACATGGGGGGGCGGGGAGGGGGGGTAGGGGGCTCCGTTACAGTTGGGTACAGGAGTTACCAACCAGCCAAGTGTGTATGGACTGTCACAGACTGATTATCACCCCAACAAATCACACGGTTGCTCACGCCAGCTAAAGTCTAAACCTCTGCAGCCTTTCCAAATAGCTGTGGTGCTCTGCTGGAAATGTTCCGATCTCTCTGCATGCAATGGAGAGCTATCAACTATCTACAGCTAACTACTCAATGTTCACACATGGCAGAAAATCACATAAATGGTGTAGCAATAGGGGATGCGGGGGTGGCGACCACACCAAGGCCCCTGCCACTGCTTTATTACATCTTTATTGGTGCTAAGCTGGTAATGATAACCTCTACACGTGCTTTGATTAGTTGTAACCATTAATAGACTGTTCTCCTACCCAGCCTACACCTCTCTAAGGCCTCTTTTCCACGAACTGGCAGTGAAATGCCTCTCAAACTCTCACAACTGCTCACTGCTGCCTGGAAACTGCTTGTTGCTGCCTGATACCTGCTCACTGCTGCCTGGTAACTGCTTGCTGAGCACACAGCTCAACAGTCCGTGGAAAGGAGGCCTAAGGCCTCTTTTCCATGGGCAGTTGAACTGTGTGCTCAGCAAGCAGTTACCAGGCAGCAGCAAGCAGTTGCATACCGCCCAACGTTTTGAGATGAGAAACAGGGACACTTAAGCCACACCCCTATCACACCCCTGATCACGCCCCCATCACAACCCAGTCACACATACCATAAAGATTTCATAAGAAAAATATGTTGTTTTATAATTCAAACCACACCGGTCCTTTCTATCCTTGCTCATTTTTCCTCATATTAACATTTTTAAATGAGTAATGTATCAATTTAAAGGATGGGAATAAAGTTACGAGTCAATCACACACATTTTTTAGTAGAGAAATATATATACGGTATATATATATATTTACATAGAAAAAGGGACAAATGAGGAGGAAAGAGTGACAGAGGGACAGGGCTCCAAAAGAAAGACAGTTGGGAGCTATGCAGTTGTGAGTGTTTGAGAGGCATTTCACTATCAACTGCTCATGAGGCAATAGGCCTTAATTAATAGTCAGTGAGATGCTGTGAAGGTTGATAGTTGATAGACAGTGAAAGGCAGTGATAGGCAGTGAAATGGCTCTCATTCTCTCACAACTGCTTGCTGCTGCCTGGTAACTGCTTGTTGAGTACACAGTTCAGCTGCCCATGGAAAAGAGGCCTTGCTTAGTGAATTTCCTTGGCAGGCTTGGATGCATAGTTGATAGTTTTTACTGTCCTGATTCTTCAGTGAGGGCCTCTTTCCTATGGACTGTTGAGCTGTGTGCTCAGCAAGCAGTTACCAGGCAGCAGTGAGCAGCTGTGAGAAATTGAGAGGCATTTCACTGCCTATCAACAGTCCGTGGAAAAGAGGCCTAAGTGAGCTTAGACAGAAAAGTTCAGGCTGCAAGACCATTTATTAGAAATGCATGTGTTTTTGCCTCATAGCAGAAAAACGTATGCGAAAACGCATGTAGTGAAAGTTTATGGTCCGTGATTAACAATGCGATTTTATTCCAGTTTTAAAATCACTCAGCAGTTTACTTTTTGCCGCATATGTATTTTCATGTGTTTTTATGTAAAAACAGGTCTAGTAATATATTATTTCGCTCTTATTGAAAAGGCAGATTAGTAAGAATGTAAACACTCCAAAAATGTACATCTGACAATGCAAACACTGACAAAAAATGTATAAATGCACAGGCCACACACTTGCTTCTCTGCAAGTGTGCTCCCAGCCTTATGGAGGAGGTCCCCTTTAAATCGTCATTTCTCGCATGGCTGCCCCTGACTGTTTCTCTGGGATGGTGAATGTGGAGGTCATGAGTGGAGCGCTTGGCACGTGCGTCTCTTCACCGCCTCACGCGTTCCCTCAGTCACTGCCTGCCGATGGGAGATACGGAAAGCTGCAAGCTCGCCATCCTCAGGGCATACGAGAGGGGGAGGGGCAGCAAACACTGTGAAGTGTCAGCTCAGCCACAGTTTTTTTCTGCTGACACCCGCGGGTGAGAAATGAGAATCTCGCCAACCTTTCAGCTGGGGGGACACATTGGATCCAGGAACAAGGATGCAAACTGCAGTACCATGGATAAGGAGAGATCATGTATAAGATTTATCTCTCCTATAAGATTTATCTCTCCTATACGATTTATCTCTCCTTATCTGACATGTTTAAAGAGGATCTGTAATAACAAAAAGTGCCCCTATGGGGTACTTGCCTTGGGGGGATGGGGAAGCCTCTGGGTCCTAATGAGGCTTCCCCATCCTCCCCTGTCCCTTCCTTTCCAGCACTGTCAGCCACCAAAGGTCTGCCGGGGCTCCAGGGTCATAACAACCCTGTGTGAGCTCTGCACAGTAGCGGTTCAGACAGAAATAGCTGAGCCCGATCGGATACGCTCTACTGTGCTTCTGCGAGGCTCACACGGGATTGTTATGATCCTGGCGCCCAGCACTGATTTTTGGAACGGAGGAAGGTGAGGGAAGCCTTATGGCTTCCCCCTCCCGAGAAAATACTCTATAGGGGCACTTTTTTCTTACAGATCAAGTTTTGTCTACAAAAAAAACAACAACTGATCAACCACACTGAAGTTGATCGCCCAGTAAAGTCGATTGCTTTGTCGATTGAATCAGAATCGCTTGATGTATGACTACCTTTAGTGCAGGGGTCCCCAAACGTTTCAGACTGCTGGGGGGCCGGATGATACATAAAATGATGTAGAAGTCTTTGCGGGCCAGACAGTGAAGCATACCCAGGTGACACCCTGCAGTC
Organism: Hyperolius riggenbachi; assembly: GCF_040937935.1. Lineage (NCBI taxonomy): Eukaryota > Metazoa > Chordata > Amphibia > Anura > Hyperoliidae > Hyperolius > Hyperolius riggenbachi. The sequence goes on from NC_090654.1 coordinate 83,750,708, forward strand.
CAATTGGACAGCAGTGTCACCTGATGGGGGATTTGATTGGAAACCAGCAAATTTCTGCTTTCTAGCTTCCATATGGATGAGTGGTGCCAGCAATGCTATTCTATATGCGGACCAACAATATTTAACGATGTAGCTGACCGCTTCTATAAGTAATACATTTTGTGTGTGGGGGGCCAGTAAAAAAGCCTCAGGGGGCCACATTCGGCCCACGGGCCTTAGTTTGAGGACCACTGCTTTAGTGTATGGCCAGCTTTATTATAAAAGTACCCTAAATAATGCATAAAGTAATATTGATAAAAATAAGCAATTTTATTCATAAAGGACATCCGAGGTGAAAATAAGCTGATGAGATAAACAATTGTATCTATCCTCCTTCTCCTAAAAATGACTAAAGCTGTCACTTGCATACCTGATGTTTAACTCTTTCGGGCAGAGAAAGAAAAATGCAACACAGCCTAGTTATTTGTGTGCTAGGCACTGTACATACACATGCCTATCTCATCATGTCACATGTCACCTCGGGTATCCTTTAAGCTATATTCAGTAAAGTTCCTCTTTAAGACAGACTCCATATAATTACACTGGCTGAGTTCCTGACGTTGCAGAGGAACGTGTATGTGAAGTGGATTTCTATGCATTTGCCCCAAGATGATCTCCAAAAAAGATAAAAAGCATTCCGACTCTTCAAACGCATCCACGTGACCTGCCTATTGCAAATTTCCTTTAACAAAAATACTGATAAAAGTCAGGGATAAGTGGGAAAGTCTGACTCCAGCATGAAATCTCATGAAAGGGAGGGGACGTCCCCAGCTGTCACCGCGTGTCAGGCTTACAGAATATTCCTATTGCATGTGACAGCGCTAGGTGACAAAATACAAAACGGCAAAGCGGGGAGGCGTCTCCGATTATCGCACATCAGGGGTTAAAGAGCTGTATGGCTGGTGGGGGGGAAAGGAAATTGTGCAAAGGCTAAACAAGCGTTATGGCAAATGTGGCGGAACAGGGAGTGTGGGTAGCAGATTGCTGTCTATATAGATCTCTTGTAGGGATGCCTTATATTAGCTATAGGCCATGCGAGACTTGTCCAAACACATTCACTACAAGTCCCAGTGCGCCCTCTTAGGCAGGCTGAGGAAAGATTACAGTATAAGCTCAGCTCTGCACTTCATAAATATAGGCATAATAATACTTGAAATCTTCAGCTGGGAAATGTATTCAGCTAAAGCCCAAGCTCAGTCTTTGTAAATGCATGTTGTTTGGAATATATCACGTTGCACAAGACGTAAAGTTTTCTGCATTGCATATAAGCCATGTTTGCATCATTTATTTTGCTATTACTCAGCCTGCTAGGTTTGCAAAGTTGACTTGCAATATCAATGTCCCATGGAGTTGGTTACACTTAGTTTCGGTGGACTCCTCTCCTTATCCCATTTAAACAGTGGCTTAGCTAAAGAGCTTTGAGTCCCAGTGAAAGTTTTACATTGGACCCCCCAAGCACTCTATACATAACAATCCATGTGGTGCAACAACACCTGCCAAGGACATTCGCAGTATGAGAGGTGTAAGCTAGGGAGGGGAACAGTTTGTTAATGATTACCACTATTCAAAGCATATATAGAAGTGATCATTACCAGCACAGCACCATTGAAGAACTAATACTGTGGTCGAGGGAAGGCCCCTAGCGGCCCCCTCTGGGCCAAGGGCTCCGGTGCCATTAAAACCTCTGCATCCCCTGTTGCTACGCTACTGCATTTACATCGTCTATATCACTGGTCCAGAACAAGTATTCAGCTCAGGTGTCCTGACCGATGACTGAAGCCATGATATCACATGACTTGAAATGACAATGGCAGTCTCTGTATCCTTCTTATTTCTATATTTAAAAATGATGGCTGGACAGTGCAAAACAAAGACAAACAAGCTTAAAAAAAAAAGATAGAAGAGAACCCTACTACTTGGCTGCTCACTACACCAGGGTGGCACCCTAGACTTCACCCACCATGAACCTACAAACACTCACAGTACCGCGCAGTAATTGTTCTGGCTGGCCCAGCTGTCACTTCTCCCTTACTTCCTTAGCCAGTTCAGGTAGCTACATGTGCCCCTTGCTATTAGGTACCCAGAGCTATCCTTGGTATTAGTATTAAGCTGTTAGCTAGAGGTGTCCCCAAGTATTAGGAAGCTAGAGGTGCCCCCAACTGAAGGAAGATCTCATTAGTGAAATGCTGAGGGCTGAGCTGGGTGAGTAACCTCCCATTTACACTCCGCTTGTTACTCTGTATAGGGAAGGAGGGAGGGAGGCACTCAGGGAGGTGAGTGAGCCGCCTTTCTGTCATCAGGCGCCTGTAGGCACGTGCCTACAATGCCTTACGGTAAAATCCGCCCCTGGTAATCCCTGAGGTTAGGTAAGCCACCTGCCAATTGATTTTTATGGTTTTTAATGTATTTTATTGTTCCTGGGTGCATCTTTCTCCCATGTTACACTTTTAGTCCGTACCAGATAGGATGATGGAGGCATGCAGGGCATGAGACTCACATTAGGAGTGAGCTACACTACTGCTAGGATATCAATACTTAAAGAGACTCCGTAACAAAAATTGCATCCTGTTTTTTATCATCCTACAAGTTCCAAAAGCTATTCTAATGTGTTCTGGCTTACTGCAGCACGTTCTTCTATCACCATCTCTGTAATAAATCAACTTATCGCTCTCTTGTCAGACTTGTCAGTCTGTGTCTGGAAGGCTGCCAAGTTCTTCAGTGTTGTGGTTCTGTGATGCATCTCCCCCCTCCAGGCCCCTCTCTGCACACTGCCTGTGTATTATTTAGATTAGGACAGCTTCTCTCTTCTCTCTTATCTTTTACAAGCTGGATAAATCCTCCTCTGAGCTGGCTGGGCTTTCACATACTGAGGAATTACATACAGGCAGAGCTGTCTGCACTCTGCAGGAAGAAACAGCCTGACACTTCAGTGGAAGATAGCTGCAGGGGGAAAGAAACACACAAATGATTCTCTTGAGATTCAAAAGGAAGGGTGTATACAGCCTGCTTGTGTATGAATGTATTTTCTATGTGTGGACATACTGTACATCAACCTACTTCCTGTTTTGGTGGCCATTTTGTTTGTTTATAAACAAACTTTTTAAAACTGTTTTTAACCACTTTTAATGCGGCGAGGAGCGGCGAAATTGTGTCAGAGGGTAATAGGAGATGTCCCCTAACGCACTGGTATGTTTACTTTTGTGCGATTTTAACAATACAGATTCTCTTTAAAGAGAACCCCAGGTGGGCTTATATAATTAAAATAAAATTATGCTACCTAATCTGGGGGGCTGGGCAGGCCAGGTAGCCGCCAAAACCACAGAACTCCGCCGCTCCTGTGGGACGCACTGGCCCCACTTTCGTGACCTCTGGGTCACGCCGCTGGAATGAGAGATTAATTCTCTCTCTCAGCGTGCAGGGAGGCGGGGGAACGGCATGGGGTGTGGCCAGCAAGAGAGAGCTACCCAATGGCAGCTCTGGAAAGCCTGCAGGAAGGCCCCTAGTGGGCGTTTTAAACAGGGGATCCCGCTCCTCTATTTAACCTCCGAGATAGCAACAAATATTGTTGCTAATTTCGGAGGGCTGTAGTGTGGCGGTGGGGGGGGGGGGGCAGAGAGCAGTGGTGGGGGACACAGAGGCATGTGATGAGGCAGAGAACATGCCTCTGTGTCCTATCTGCCCCCCAAGGAACCATCTCGGGTTCTCTTTAAAGGATGATATATCTGATGAGAGAGCTAAAATATAAATTGTACTGATAAATATATATTGGTGGACCAGTATTCAGGAGCTGGCATCTACAGATGGTAGAAGGGAACATACTATAAATGAAAAATTTATTTGAGACATTTAGCTTAGTGAGGAAGTGATTGTGTTGTCAGGAAATTCAGGACTCCCATATTTAGTTTTCCTGGTTTCAGCGTCAGAAACACTTCTACGTAAATATTGCTGAACTGTACTGTAAATTGGTCTATAACTGCCCACCTAGCCACTGCCACTTGCATCCACTATTTAGGAAAATCAGAGAAAAATATGCATAATCATTTTGAATGCGGTGTATTGTAAAGATAAGCTATTTTACTCAATACGTTATATATAAAGTTCATCTTTAAGGCCCGGTTCACATTAGCGTTTTTTTGCGGAGACGGTTGTACGGATCCGGCTATCAGGATCAGGAAAAACTCAGTTTTTACAGCCAGTGTGCTGTTAACTGTCAGTTTTCTATTTGTTACTATGTAGCTGCAAAACCTTCCGTTTCTGTTCCGTTGAGCAAAACGGTCCAGAAAATTAGGGCCTGCAGCATTTTTTTCACAGGAACGGACCACGGAACCGTACAGCCGGTTTCGTTGGCAAATGCAGATGTGAACCGAGCCTAAGGCCCGGTTCACACTTGCGGTGGCCCTCCGGAATCGCCGTGCCGGAGCCGCACCGCCTGCAGAACGGACGGAACGGACGCACGGCATAGCAATTAAAGCCTATGCGTCCGTTCACATGGGTCCGTTCTGCAGAACCGGAGCCGGACCGGATCCGGGCCGGATCCGGACTCCGGCCTCCGTTCCAACATGCGCTATTTTTTCATCCGGCCCCTCCGGCAGCCGTATCCGGGGCGGAGCCGGACTGCACCATCCGGCCAATACAAACAAATGGGAAACGGAGGCCGCACAACACACTGGCTGAGAAATCCGGATCTTCTACCCCACTTCCTATGCGGATTTTTGCGGCGATATTGGCTGGGGACACATGGGCAAGCATTTTGGAGTGGAGCAGCACGAGCTGGAGGTGTTGGCAGGATGTTGGCAGCATGTCGGAGGTGGAGGTGAGTGCTAAACAGCAGAGGGCCTGATTCCACAGGTCCCCCTTCTGCTGACCTCCCAGACCCCAACATTTTTTTTTTTTTTTACGTATATTTTGCCAAACGGATCCGGATCGCATCCTGATTGCCACCTGATGCAACCTGACCGGATCCGGATCGGATCCGGATCAGAACCGTACGGTTCCGATCCGGATCCGGTCCGGATCCGGTCAGGTCATCCGGTCCGTTTGGCAAACAACCGCTAATGTGAACCGGGCCTTATGCTAGGTACACACCATACAATTTTCTGTTAGATTTTCTCTTAGATTTACCTGCCAGATAGATTTACCTACAACATGGAGAAAAGCTAACAGAAGAATCTAACAGAAAATGGTATGGTGTGTACCCAGCATAAGGGCCTGTTTCCACTACATGCAGATTGGATGCAGAAAACCTGACTCCAATGAATGCCTATGGGCCTTTTTCCACTAAACACAATTTTTCTGATGCAGATTTTTCCATAGGCATTCATTGGAGTCAGTTTTTCTGCATCCAATCTGCGTGCAGTGGAAACAGGTCCTAAGTGTGTTAAAGAATTTAGTAAATCTCATGCTTTTCTGATATAACAAATTATGGATTATGATGAAGTATGATATGCCAATAATTTTTTTTTTTAGTATTTCTTTTTAAATTATACCATAAAACTCTATAAAACACATCTTCTTCTTTAGCTTACTGAAGAGACCGGCACATTCGTTTATTATGTGAACTCAGATGTTTTTTTGGCTTCCTGACATTACCTGTTGCTCTAACCATAAAAAAAGCATAAAAACACTAAGCAAGAAGCCAGCCGGATCACAATGTTTATATGCATTCATTGTGTCCACCAATCGTAAATAACCTCCAGACGTCTGTTTCACGTTGGGGACTTTGCGGCTTTCTAAGGTAATTCATTCCAACTTAATAGATGGCAAGACACGGCCTTCACTTCTACCATATACGTCCGCACCATGGCGGTTTACGGATCCTTTAAAATATTGACAGGCGTTGGCTCTGAGCGCAGATATTTTATAGGGGCGTCAGAGCTCAGTCTCGCTTTTAATACCATTCCCTTCTTTTATTGCAAATTTCATTCTGTAAATCCTCTTTACTAGACAAGGCGGAAATCCGATTTGTCAACTATTGTAAATATATATGTATAAATATTTTTTACTGCTGGAGTTATAAATAAAAATTACTGATGGCCAATATTTTATGGCAAAGTCCTGTTATGAAAGGCAGGAATTCATAACTAAAAATGGTTTCAAAACCTGATGAACCAAAACTGGAGTCATTTTTACTGACTGGTTATTTCTGACAGCTTTGATGTCATAGTTGTTTGCAGGGTGGGATTTCTTGGAAGGCTGAAAAGGCCCTGGCCTTGTGCGTCTGCAGCCTAAAGGGGCACCTGAACACGAAAGAGGGGTTGCTGCATGACAGAGGAGGCTGAAAATGGGGAGCAACACAGAAAAAAAGAAAACTGATGCCCCAAGGAAGCTGTTCATGAAAGGGGCTGCAGTACATGGATGATATAAATGGAAGAAGGTTACCTTACACCAAATAGATTATTTTGATACATTGCTTAGAACAGGGGAAGGGAACCTATGGCTCGGGAGCCATATGTGGCTCTTTTGATGGCTACATCTGGCTCACAGACAAATCACTAGGGGTTGATTCACTAAGCTACACTGCTCAAGCAGCGCAGCTTAGCGTAGCAGCACAAGTAACATTTTCAAAGTAGGCACACTACTGCTGTAGCTATCACTACTAACTTACTCGCGCTCCCCCAAAAGTCTCCTACTGAATAGGTGCTGGCTTACTGAATAGGCAGAGCCGAGATTCGGATCCTGGTCTCCTGTGTCAGAGGCAGAGCCCTTAACCATTACACCATCCAGCCACCACCTGCATTAGGAGTATAATTGCATCACCTTGCAACACGATGGTATTGGCCTTTGCAATGCAATAGACACAGACTCAAGCTAAGTACCCACCATCTGATCATGGCCAGACTGACTGGGGATCTCCGCCGCCGAATGTTTGTTCCCTGATCCATCTGGCTGAATCTGCAAGCGTCTTTTGCGCCATTGGAAAAGAATGGCCATAGCAAAACCCACCAGTAGCAAAACCCAAATAAATGAGGATTGGAATGATCCTCTACGACTTAAATCGGACATGGCAGTCATAGTGAGTCTGTGACAAACTAACTGCTCACCCTCAGCCACTCCATTCCTCCTCAGTCAGGACAACGGTGCCACCTCCTCCCTTCTGCTGTGCAAGTCAAATTACTTCTCCTCACTCACTTTCAGACTCCTCACACAGCACAACAAGCTGCTTTTCCCTAATGATGACCTCTTCACCTCACTCTGACTGCATGTGGTTAGTGTAAACACAATACAAACATGCTGCCCCTGTAATCTCTATGCCTGATGCAAATATTTGCTGCATGAGAAAAACGTCTACTGCCATTTGTACGAGCTTCCAGCTGCCGAATGAAATAAAGATTCTGATTGGCTGCCCTTGGGCAACTGCTCCACCTTTCTTTACATTAGGTTTGATCAATCAGACTGAGTCCCTTTAAATTTCCATCGATAAATGGATAAACACTCTTTGCCTGAATACTGAAGCACAAAAGCTGCTCTTCTTCCATCTGTAACTTCCAAGTTGTCAAATCTGTTGTACAACCACCTGCATAAATCCTGCTTGTCCTTGACAAGCCTCCAAACACAACAATAATATGAAATTAAACAGCTTGGCTGCTGAATAGCATCACACGGATCACAAGAGTGCGACAACTTTTTATCCACAGAAATATCTGTCCTTGGGGACAGAAGAGCACGGGGTCATTGTAGGCTGCTACGAACATTGTTGTACGCTTCTCAATTATTCTTTTTAAAGTGTTCAGCAAAGTAGAATAAAATGGCGAGGGAGCGGGAGACTGGCAGGAAGGAGAGGTCAGATTTTCCACTTTCCCGCTGGCACAGGACAAGACAAGAATTTTAGAAAAGCCAAGTTTAAACAGAGGGACACGGAGACAATCAACAGTGGTGGGATCTTCCCCTGTCAGATGCTACCGGGAGCTACGTTTGAGGGTGGCTAAGGGCACTTGGGACTGGTGAGGGCACCATATGTCAACACCCAGTGAAGTTACAAGTTACAAAGTCCTTTTTAAAGTGAACCTCCGGACTAAAAATCTACTCAGCAGAACTGAAAAGGCCTGGTGTTTCTTTAACAGTTTCACATCATCAGAACTTTGTTTTTCTTCCCAAAGCATCATTTTTAGCTGCATTTTTAGCTAAGCTCCACCCATCAAAGAGACCTGCCCGGGTGTTTTTTCCCTGATGCTGTGCAAAGCATGATTGGATTTCCTATGTTGTTATTCACCATGTTACCTAGCAACTGGGAGGGGTGATCAGGACACAGGTTAGTTGGAACTGTGTCTCATGCTCCCTGTCACCTCCTTTCAACCAAAAGGATGGCTGCCCTTATGAAATCAAACATTTGCCTGTTCTTTTAAAACAGGATGGGGAAGAGATTATATTACCTATCTATTTTAATTAACATAACTAATGTAACTTAACAGTATGTTTGTTTAGGCTGGAGCTCCTTTTTACGTTATCACACATAGCAACCAAATAAATAAGGTTTGGTTCACATAGGAAGGTGACCAGTCCTGTCCTGTCAGTTTTTGACAGTGTGCATCAGTTTGGCATGTGTTTCTCTGGCTGTGTTCCCACATAAAAGTTGTACATTTCTGGTTCAATCCACTCCTGTCAGTTTTGTATGTATTTCTCTGGCTGTGTTCCCACATAAAAGGTGTACATTTCTGATCCAGTCAGGTTAAACTCATAGAAAACTGATGCAAAACTGATGGGACAGGACAGTACTGGACCAGACCAGAAATGTGCAGATTTATGTGTGAACCAGGTCTAACTACTTGTCAACTGTACAGCTAGTCCATTCAATGGGCCCTAAGGGCTGCTACAGGGGCCAGGAAAGGCCATAAAGGCTCCGACCTTGGGCGGCTACAGCCAAATGGGGCACCTGCACATGAAAGAGGGGTCACTACATATGAATGAGGAGGCTGAAAATGGGGAGAAACACATGAAAAATGGAAACTGATGCCCAAGGGAGCTGTTCATGAAAGAGCGGGATACAGTGCCATGTGTGGTCTGGAAGTGTGCCATGGGAGAGTACTGGGTCTCATATGGATTCGGTGGGTACTGGGTGCTATTTGGGTGCTGCCCATGGATGGGTACTAGGTGCATATAATGGCTTGGTAACTTGGTGCCGTGTGAGTATTGTGGCATGTGGGAGTTGATTATGGGGGGGGGGGGGGGATAGGGTGTCCTGTGGGTCCTAGGTGCAAATACTGAGTGCCAAGTGGGTACAATGTGTGTGTGTGTGTGTGTGTGTGTGCGTGCGTGCGTGCGTGCGTGTGTGTGTGTGTGTGTGTGTGTGTGATACTTGCTATAGTAAGGGTTACTGGCTAAGTGTAATGTGGGCGCTGGATATTGGTGAGATTGCTGTGGGTGCAGGGGTGGGAGGTCACTCTGGGTGCTGCTGTGATTGGTATAGTTGCAGCTAGGGAAGGTAGAGGTCAGCGTGGGTGCTGGGGGAAGGGTAGGTCACTGTGGGTGGGGGGGGGGGGAGAAGTAACTGTGGATTCTGTGGAAGGTAGAGGTCAGTATGGGGGCTGGAGGAAAGGGAGGTCACTGTGGGTCTTGGGGGAGGTAGAGGTAATTGTGGGTGCTGGAGGAAGGGGAAGTCACTGTGGGTGCTGCTATGAATGGCATAGTTGCTGCTAGGAAAGGTAGAGGTCAGTGTGGTTGCTGGGGGAAAGCGAGGTCACTCTGGGTGCTGCTGTGAATGGCATAGTTGCAGCTAGGGAAGGTAGAGGTCAGCGTGGTTGCTGGGGGAGGTAGAGATCAGTGTGGGTGCTGGGGGAAGGGTAGGTCACTGTGGGTGGGGGGCGGAGAAGTAACTGTGGGTTCTGTAGAAAGTAGAGGTCAGTATGGGTGCTGGAGGAAAGCGAGGTCACTGTGGGTGCTTGGGGGGAGGTCACTGTGGTTCTTGGGGGAGGTAGAGGTCATTGTGGGTGCAGCTGATGGAATGCCACACTTCATTTCAAAGTGTCCCAGGCGGGATTTCACGCAGGAGGGCAGGGCTTATCACGGTTGGGGCGGAGCGTCTTTTGCGTGGCCAGTGGGGCCTTTTTTGAAGATTTTAAAAAGGGGGGTGCCTGGACACCCAGAGCATCCCCCTATGCACGTGCCTAGGCGTAACAATAGACCCTGCAAGGGATGCATCTGCAGGGGGGCCCAGAAGCCACAGGGGGCCCCATCCTAAGAGACAGATAACTAAGGGCACAAAGAAAAATCTTTCTGCTCTCTGCACAATTGTTTTAATTGCTGCATCTGCTCAGAACCTGATAAGGAATCATACAAAGTTTTGCAGACAAAGATTTGTAGACAGTCCCTATTCAGTGGGAAGCAGGCTCTTCTGCACAGCACCCAGCCCAAACCTCTCTAACCCTTCCCAAGTGTTCTGTACTGTAGTGATGCTGGAAAAGGCTGCAGAGCCAGTTCTGCTCTACCAGAGGTGGACAGGGTGAGTGTAATAAGCTGAGACTGGGAGCACACTCGTCTGGCGGTTTTCTGTATGCGTTTTCTGCATACCTGCGTGTCTTTATGGGTGAAAACATGCCCATTTTATCACAGAAGCTAATGTAAGAGAAAAGGTGTACAGTGCTTCACTGCTGTCTGTTTTTATCTGCATGGGTGGAGGGTGTTTGGCCGAAGGGGGCCCCATACAAAGTTTTGCAGGGGGGCCCAGTGGTGTCTAGTTACGCGCCTGTAAATGACTCTGCATTAAGGAAATATAAAGATTCTAATAAAACTGCAAAAAACAATCTGGCAGATGAAACAGGAAGAAGGTTGCTAATGGTAAGAAGTCAAAGCCATGAGAGTTTTACAAATATACAAACTCAAAAAAGTCAGGTTGAGAATATAGGCCTTTTAAAAAAAATAGACAGGAAACTCAGTTGTGAATGATCTAACTAAAGCTGAGATATCAAATGCATACTTTGCTTCCATCCTCACCAGGGAGACACCTTTCCCATAATAATACAGCTGTGGATGCTTTCGTCTCCCACTTTCAACACTAATTGCAGAACAGAGGAAGTGTGCAGACACACTGGCATAAAATCCAGCCACATAAAGCACCTGCCCAGATGGCATCCATATACCAGCAGATTAAAGCCCCTGTTCAAGTTCACATATTTTATGGATAGGATAGCAAATATGCATTAGGTAGCAATGCACATTTTTTTCACATTGCAAATCTGTACTTCCTGCAATAAAGATGTATTACCAATGCATTGCCTTTGGCGATTGATTTCACTCCTTCACCACAATAAAACGTTTTGAAAATAAAACGATAGGTGGGCTGGCTGCTGTAGTTCCTTCTTGTCAGCAAAGTGGGAGTTCCTTCTCCAGCACAGAACAGATCACCTAACTTCACCCACCCGCCTCCTGTCTCTGTTAAAAGCAATTATCAGCACTGACGTTATAGTTCCTCCCATCTAGGTGCATAAAGCCTTGTACACAATTCATGATGGTTCTCAGCCAAGGTGGTCGGTTGGGTCCGGATTTGACATTGAGAAATTTGAACTAACGGATTATCTTGTCCAAGCACAGACCAATGCTACGTACACACATGCGACAACGATCGTTCGTTGAGAACGACGAACGAACTTTTAATTGATGAAAGAACGACCTAAGTAAAGTTAGTTTTAAAAGGTGTGTAACGATCTGATCGTTAGAACTAACGTTACATCACGTAAAGCAACTATTGCGCCTGCGCATAAAAATGAGAAGTTTCATGGAGAAATAGCGAAATGCGCATGTCAAGCCTAGTACGAACGACCGTTTCCAACGATGTACTACTTTTGCAAACGATCGTCGTTGGTAAAAATCCGCAGAGACAGAACTTTCTTTTGTAGTGATTTGGCTCGTTCGTCGTTTGCCTTAATAGTCGTTGGTTCGTTTTTTGTAACGATCGTCGTTGGTAAAGATCGGGGAACGATCGTTACAAACGACTATAGTCACATGTGTGTACGCACCTCAAGGCTATTGTTCTTCTGCTTACCCCTCCCACTCCATTGTGTACCACACTGTCATCCCTCCTCCCTACTCCATAGCAACAGAATGCGTTGCTAGTCTCTGGAGTAAGATGGTAACTGCAACATAGATGCTCTCCAATAATTTTATTATCAATAATAAAATAACTGCTATTTTAACAGGTAGGATATTATGGTGGTTCGGCTGTTAGAGATGGCCAGTGAGATGCAATAATTTGTATGCAAATGTAATGCAAATTGTATACAGCTTAGAACTGGACCAATCAAAATCTGCAGGAAGTGCATTTTATTGGCCTATTTCCAAGCTGTATGCCATTTGTGCTTAAGTTGGAAACATTAGCATTTCACTGACCATATTTATTTGCTATCTTCTTAAAGTAAACCCGAGGTTAGAGTTATATGGAGGCTGCCATATTTATTTCCATTTAAGCAATACCAGTTGCCTGGCTGTCCTGCTGATCCGCTGCCTCCAATACTTTCAGCCGTAGACCCTGAACAAGCATGCAGCAGATCAGGTGTTTCTGACAATAGTCAGATTTGACAAGATTAGCTGCATGCTTGTGTCAGGTGTGCTATTTGGACACTACAGCAGCCAAATAGATCAGCAGGGCTGCCAGGCAACTAGTATTGTTTAAAAGGAAATATAAATGGCAGCCTCCATATCACTCTCACCTTGGGTTCAGTTTAATTTGACGTTGCTCGCGCTTTCAGTACAGCATAGCTTATAACACGTGGGCTATTTAGGTGTTAAATGCATTCAGTAAAAGTGTGACTGCAGACAGAATAAGCAGGTCAGGCGTGCCGCCACACCAGACTGAGCGATAGTCTGAGGTCTCAGTGACTCCAAAGAACAGAAGATGGGCACCGATTCTTCTGTTATCGGTTATCAGCGTCTGTTTGTCAACTCAGACACTGGCCAAAAAGAAAACAACCCTCAACAGCAGATTGTGCAGAATCTGTGCGGCTGCGAGCGAATCTCAAAGCACTAGAGACAGAACTGAGGGCAGTGTGTTTTCCCATCTATGGAGACAGCTTGACTAGGAGGCCAAAATGGTGGCACTTCCTGTCTACCAGAATCCATAAGCAGATTGTCATCAATTTCAATGTAGAAAAGACATATACTGCAATAAAATTGTAGTTCCTGACTGTACCTTTTGTCAGAGGAACAGTCCCTCTTTTGAAACCCAATCTTTCTGTCCCGCTTTCTTCCTCATCTGTACCCCTTTTCACAAGCACCAAAAAGAAACTGATAGCATTTATACATTAACATTTTCCCTAAATATAAGTCTATAAAAGAAACACAAATTATTACCAGGTCAGATACACCTCACTGGCCCTAACCCATCCACATAACCCTTTCCATATAACAAGCCCTTTCTATACTCCATATAACAAACCTTTTCTATGTTATAATGAGCAAGTAGAAACATAACAATCCTATACTCGTTATGAGGAATATATAGAAACTTAACATATTAAAAAACACATTTGTACTGTTTATGTACAGCCTGGGTCTTTACAGGTTGAACTATCTTTCCGGCTGCAACTATTATTTCAGACCAAACCTGAAACAATTACAACTTTATTAGATCACTAATAGTACCTGTCATTTAACATTTATATCACACTTTTCTTTTTGCAAACTCAATGTGCTTCAGAGCTTCAGCCACTTAGAGCAAGCTCCACAGGCAAACCAAGGTTATCGCCCAAAGACTCCTTACTATGTTATGTAATGGCTTGAGCTGGGATTCAAACCCTGTTCAAAGGCTCATGCCCTGCATCAAAGGCTGTAAGCCATCCAGCTCAGGTTTGCTCGTAAACCACGCCAGCGCAAATCTACACATCGTAGTCCGCAACTACGCATCGTAGTTCTTAGACTAAGTTTAAAAACTTTGCGAACGTATTTCCGCGTAGTCGTAGTACCGCTATGCGAAGCTTCTCCCGATACGCGTAGTTGGCGTATGTATTGCGAAGTGAACTACGCGTGCGGTAACTGCGTCTATACGGATCATTGCGCATGCGCAGAAATATTATTGCCCTTCTATACGTATACAATTTCGCATTGGAAGGTGGATTGCACGCTTATATTAGTTCACCCATGCGCATAGTTAGCGGATTATTGCGGAAATTTTTCCGCATAAGGGCATAAGCCTCCGCATCATCGTACTTTAACGCGTAGTCTACGAAATGCAAACGTAGCGAAGTTTCTGATTTCATAGCCGTAGTTTGCGAAGCGCAATTGCGGAAAACTACGCGTAGTTCCAGCATAGTGAAGTTGGCTGACTACGGCCATCCCTAATCCAGCTGTGTTAAAATCCACACTCATCTAAGTCCTAATGAAAGGAGCAATTGTGTATAAATTACATAAAGCACATTGCTAAGAGAAGCTCTGTGGTGCCCACTCTAGCATCTGCCTGGTTTGCCTATGCCTAAAAACTGCCCTGCACTTAGCTGTATGTAAACCTTCTGTCCACATGGGTGTTTGTAGTTACCCTTGCTTTTAATAAAAAAGACAAATGGAGAACCCTTGATAGTGTAGTACGTTTAAAGAGAACCCAAGGTGGGATTTAATTATGTTACTGGGGCACAGAGGCTGGTTGTGCACACTAAGACCAGCCTCCGTTGACCCATGGTGTGCCTCCAGGACCCCCCCTGCTCGCCGCTTTACCCCTGCAGTGCTGGCGACACGCAGCGTGTCGCCAGCACAATGTTTACCTAAGCCCTGTCTGTCAGCGCCGCTCCCCCGCCTCCTCCGCATCGGCGCTACCCGCCCATGTCCCTTCCCTCCCGCTGATAGGAGGGAAGTGACGCCGGCGGGTAGCGCCGATGCGGAGGAGGCGGGGGAGCGGCGCTGACAGACAGCGCTTAGGTAAACATTGTGCTGGCGACACGCTGCGTGTCGCCAGCACTGCGGGGGCTATAGCGGCGCTCAGGGGGGACATGGAGGCACACCATGGGGCAACGGAGGCTGGTCTTAGTGTGCACAACCAGCCTCTGTGCCCCAGTAACATAATTAAATCCCACCTCGGGTTCTCTTTAAGAAGAAATCTAATACTACAGCTAGATAGCAGAGCTCCTGTTATAGCCTGGGGAAGCGGGCCTAGACCATTGCATTGCAATTCTTGGGAGCTATAAATAAAATGTTTTCGCTGACTTTACTGTTGGTCTTTTGGGGAGGTAAGTCCACCACTAACTCCCTTTTTAAACTGTTCTTAAAGTGCAACTAAAGCGAGAGAGAGATATGGAGGCTGCCATATTTATTTCCTTTTAAGCAATACTAGTTGCTTAACTATCTTGCTGAGCCTCTACCTCTAATACTTTTAGCCATAAACCCTAAACAAGCATGCAGCAGATCAGGTGTTTCTGACATTATTGTCAGATCTGAAAAATTAGCTTCATCCTCGTTTCTTCTGGTGTTCATACACTATTGCAGCCAAACAGACCAGCAGGACTGCCAGACAACTGGTATTGTATAAAAGGAAATACATATGGCAGCCTCCATATATTTCTCACTTCAGTTGTCCTTTAAAGAGGAACTCCAGTGAAAATAATGTAATAAAAAGTGCTTCATTTTTACAATAATTATGTATAAATGATTTAGTCAGTGTTTGCCCATTGCAAAATCTTTCCTCTCCCTCATTTACATTCTGACATTTATTACATGGTGGCATTTTTACTGCTGGCAGGTGATGTCAGTGGAAGTAGCTGCTGCTTGCTTTTTTGGCAGTTGGAAACAGCTGTACCATGGTCTTGTCATCACACTGTGAGAGGGGTTTCACCACAATATCAGCCATACAGAGCCCCCTGATGATCAGTTTCTTAAAAGGAAAATATGATCCGCTTCTTAAGAAAAGATTTCTCAGAGGTATCAGCTACTGATTGGGATGAAGTTCAATACTTGGTTGTGGTTTATTTTTAAATATTGTATCCTATACTGGCAACTCTGTTCAAGTTACCTTTCTTGCTATTATTAAATTCATTTTTTTGTTTGTTTTTGCATTTTACACAATCAATTGAATTAAATTCACCTGTTAAGCGCTTCAAAAATCGATTCAACAAAGTGTTTAATGCGGCCACGTCTGCGAATATCTCTATGAAGAGGGACTAAGATTTTAATACCTCTGCACTAAAAACTGAATGCTAATCGTTTTGCCGGCACACTTTTCCGACAACGGTTTTCCTCGGCACGCGCCGCCGCGTTCTCCCATCTCGCTGTCAGTTAATGTCCCTTATTTATGTCTCTGAATTTCATTTTTTTCTACCTGTAGACTTTTTGGTGGCGGTACTCAATAAGAAGCCGTAAACTGCAAGTTGTGCAAATTGTCTTTTGTTCCGTGTTGGTGAGCTGTGAAGATCGCTGCGATGTGTTAAGGCGCTAAAATAAGCGCCGAATAACTTTTTTTCTCCGAAAAAAAATGGTTGCAAATAAAGATGCAAATAACATTTAGCAATGTAAAAAATAAACACCTTCCCACCCTGCACAACAGACTCATTTCCATAACGGTAATATTGCTGTTCAGCCAAGCATTGCAAGATGCGCCTTAGCAAGAGACAGTAACTATAGAATGCAGGGGCGCAGAACAGCACACCTGAAATTATTACTATTGCTGAAAAAGCCCCAACATACTCCTGTACAGAGAACAAAACATTGGGTGCATAGTCAGGGCCGGGTATACACAAAATATAGACACTGGTGCATCATAACCACCGCTCCAATCTGTACTGAACTCGGCTGCTCGTCTCATTCATCTCTCTTCTCGTTCTTTCTCTGCTGTTCCTCTCTGTCAAGCTCTTCATTGGCTGCCAATTAACCAGGGGATCCACTTAAAACTCTCAACCCTAACCTACAAAACTCTCCACAATCTCTCTCTCCTGTACATCTCCTCACTAGTCTCCAGATACCAACCCAACCGCAATCTCAGATCTGCACATGACATGACTTTTTATTGTCCTCCTCCTGAATCACCCCCAGTCCTCGCATTCACGTATACAAGACTTTGCACGTGCTTCACCCCTCCTCTGGAATCCCCTGCCACAACACATCTGTCACTCTCCAGCCTTTGATATCTTTACACATGCCCTCAAAACTCAATTTTTTGTCAGCATTTTGTCAAGGGGAAATGGCCTAAGGCTCTACCTTAGGCCATTTCCCCTTTTGACCTCTGGCCAAGTTATACTTCCTACTAACAAACACAGAACTTTTATATTGAGCTTTTCTCCTGGCGGACTCAAAGCGCCAGAGCTGCAGCCACTAGGGCGCGCTCTGCTACTGCTACTGCGATAGGCAGTAGCAGTGTTAGGGAGACTGGCCCAGGGTCTCCTACTGAATAGGTGCAGGCTTACTGAACAGGCAGAGCCGAGATTCGAACCCTGGTCTCCTGTGTCAGAGACAGAGCCCTTAACCATTACACCATTCAGCCAGGCTACTAGGTATCCTAAAACAGACTGCCTCTAGGTATGAATATTGTATGCTACCCCACCTCTTGTTCCCACCTATTCCTTTAGATTGTAAGCTCGCAAGGGCAGGGCTCTTACCCTTTTGTTTCTTGGTTTTAGTTACACATTTATTCATATTAATTTTGTCACTGTAATTACCAATTCTGTATTTTGTACCAATTCTGTATATTGGTGTATACCATTGTCTGTATTATGTTGTATCCCACGTTTGTTTCTTATTTTGTACTGTGCCATGGAATATGTTGGTGCTTTACAAATCAACTAGTCACCTTAGTTGTTTAAAAACGGGCTCTAGGTCTGTCATCTCTGCCAACATGCGCACCCGCCCACCTGGCCGCCCCCCTGGCCCGTCCTGCTCCTGTCCCACACTGTCCCTGCGGCACATGTGCAGTAGCGCAAACGCAGACACACACGCACACATAACAGCTAGAGGGTTCTGTTACAGAATCTTTTATTGTGTCTTGACATGTTGCATCCAGCAGACTGGTGAAGCAGGGCCATTTCTGGTTATTTTGGTTCCCTAGACAACAATTTAGAAATGGGACTATGTGTATTTTAACAAACATAATATCCTTAAAGAGAAACCTTAATTAAGGATTGAACTTTATCCCAATCAGTAGCTGATACTCCCTTTCCCGCGAGAAATGTTTTCCTTTTCTCAAACGGATCATCGGGGTGCTCTGTATGGCTGATATTGTGGTGAAATCCCTCCCACAGTGTGATGTCAGGACCATAGTGCTAACATCACACTGTGGGAGCCTTGCTGCATTGTGGAAAATAACAGCTGTTTCCAACTGCCAAAAAAACAAACAGCAGCTACTTCCACTGACATCACCTGCCAGCAGTAAAAATGTCACCATGTGATAAATGTCAGAATGTAAATCAGGGAGAGGAAAGATTTACAATGGGCAAACATTGACTAAATCATTATATACAATTACTGTAAAAATGAAGCACTTTTGTTCACTACGTTCTTTTCACTGGAGTTCCTCCTTAAAGGGACACTTAAGTCAAACAAAAAAAATGAGTTTTACTCACCTGGGGCTTCCAATAGCCCCCTGCAGCTGTCCGGTGCCCTCGCCGTCTCCCTCCGATCCTCCTGGCCCCGCCGGCAGCCACTTCCTGTTTCGGTGACAGAAGCTGACAGGCTGGGGACACGAGTGATTCTTCGTGTTCCCAGACACATTAGCACCCTCTATGCTGCTATATGGTATATGATATATGCTATAGCAGCATAGATGGCGCTATGGTGGCCAGGAACGCAAAGAATCACTCGCGTCCCCTGCCTGTCAGCTCCTGTCACCGAAACAGAAAGTGGCTGCCGGCGGGGCCAGGAGGATAGGAGGGAGATGGCGAGAGTACCGGACAGCTGCAGGGGGCTATTGGAAGCCCCAGGTGAGTAAAACTCATTTTTTTTGTTTGACTTAAGTGTCCCTTTAAGGTGGCCATACATTAGGCGATTTTTGCGTGCTGATCGACCTTCCGATTCAATGATTTTATGGAATTGGAGGAAAATCGGTATCACAACATGTCCACCCAATCAATGTTTGATCGATTTTGAGCTGAAATGAGCCCAAAGGACTGATCATGCTGGAAAATCTCGGTTGCAAGTGCTCAATTGGGTGTATGACGGTAACGGCGTTCAATATCGTGTCCCCTCAAATGTAAAGTGTCCCCCATGCCTGTGTGCAGTATTTGAAAGACTAACCTCTCTGCCAGCGGGACGCCTTGCCTTTTCCATCATCACTGCCATTACCACGTGGCCCCAAGCGTATCACTATTATTAAGACACAGTGGGCTTGATTCACAAAGCGGTGCTAACCTACTTAGCACGTCTAAAGTCTTTACACGTGCTAACCAGGGTGTTAAGTAGGTTAGCACCGGATTTCTCAATCAGATCACGCGCTAACTTTGCGCGCGCAAAGTTTTTACGCGCGCTAAGTCCCATAGGCTTTAATGGGCACTTCGCGCGGTGCGCCCTGTGCTCTGTGCAGTACGCGCGTAAAGTTTTACGCGCGTAAAGTTTTGCGTGCGTAAAGTTTTATGCGCGAAAAGCTTGTTTAGACGTGCTAAGGGGGTTTTCACAGGCGTGCTAACAGTTAGCACCGCTTTGTGAATCAAGCCCAGTGACTTTTCCTCCCCATTTCTGCATCTTATATTCTGAAAAATCCGGTACACAGAGAGTATCAAGCATTTCTTGATCTATCTTCTATTTTGTAACGTCTTATGTTGCATGGCCTTGATTTACTCTTTTACCTTGCTACCATCTTTCGGAAAAGTTCTTTTTTGAGCACTTACATAACTGTAGGGTAGAGTTCTGCCTCAGCTTGGCCTGATTCGGCAAAGTTCTGTTAAGATGTTCTCTAAATAGAATCAGAGTGTAACATCTCACACTAGCTAGGATGCCAGCATCATAAAACAGTGTGGGGGATCAGCCATCGATCACCTTCAAAGGGATCTATATCAGAGCAGAGGACAGCTTTTTATGATGCTACTCATAAAATAGTTGTAGTTCAGACAGCGCAGCAGATGGTTCATCTCTGCTGATCAGTAGGTGGCATGGAGAGCAGCAAGCTCTGTGCTTACATGAACTTTAAGTAATATAGTTTATACCCATTTTTATAGAATCTACATCATACAGTATCTCAGTTTCTGAGCTTTCTATGCCCTAGTCCAGGGTTAGATTTCTGGAAAAGGTCACAAAGGCTTGGGCCTTGGGCGGCTAAGGGGTGGCTGGACATGGAAGAGGGGGGGCTGGACAATGAAGAAAGGTCATTGCATATGGCATAGGAGGCTGCAAATTGAAGCACAGCACAAGGAAAGGGATGTCTCCCACCTGTGAATGGCTGTAAAAGAAATGAATTCCTTCCTGTGGATGCCTTTCCACTGGTTATCAGTTAATAGTGCATTATTAGGGTTTGGCTATTAAGGTTTTAGAGCTTGAACATGGCACAGGAGATAAGGATGACAGAAGCTAACAATGGGTTTTTGGGTTTTGGTTATGGATAGGTGCGGTTTAAAAGCGTTAGGATTAGGACAGAGGGAGGCTTGTTTCATTGGTTAGGGTTGGAGGTTAGAGATAGACATTAGAAAATGTGTTTTGTTAGAAAAGAGGGAAGGTTAGGGTTAGGCGTCAGAAGCGGGTTTACATGAGGGATGAGGTTGGGGTTAGGTTTCAGGAGGGGGTTAACATAAGTGTTGAGGTTAGGAGAGGGTCAACATCAGGTAAAAGTTAGGTTTGGATGTCAGTTTTGGCCATCTTGGTGCCCCAGCAAGGCTATTTTTGCCTCAACCCCCCTTCATTCTTGTGAACAGGACGACCATAGCCCACATTTATTAGTTTTACATGCCTAGTAAATTGATAGGGTTCATACTGAAATGAGGATGTTTCTCAAAATTGGTCTTCAAAGGATACGCAAATGATTACTGGACAGATACAGGTCGCTTGCCCAAACAAACTGAACCCCCATAACAAGCTTTTCCTTTAGTGTACCCTCACACTGAATTGTTGCGTTGTCATGGACACACTGTTTTGCGCACTGTAATGTGGTGTGATGGAAAGTCTATGAACAGGTCACACATCATCAGTTGCAATGTGATTTAATGGATTCTTTCGTTACAATGCAGAACATGCAGTTCACACAATCACACATGTTGACATGCACAATGTTTGTCAATGGAGGTACTCACTGATCAGTTGCTTCTTTCCGTGTCTTACATTGCATGCCACTGTAAGTATTTGTCAGGGGTGTAGCAAAAGGGGGTGCAGAGGTAGCGACCGCATCGGGGCCCTTGGGCCAGAGGGGCCCCGAAGGGCCCTCCCTCAACTACAATATTAGCTCTCTATTGATCCTGTGCTCATAATAATCACTTCTATAGATACTTTGAATAGTGGTAATCATTAACAAGCTATTCCCCCCCCCCCCCCCCCTGCTTGCACCTCTGACACTGTAGTTGCCATTGGCAGGTTTTGGTGCGCCGTATCAATAGTTATGTATAGAGTGCTAGGGGTGCCCCATTGTAAAACTTGCATCGGGGCCCACAGCTCCTTAGCTACGCCACTGGTATTGGTTTTTGGTTGCGTTATGTGCACGTTACAGGTTGGACTATTCTCCTGATAATCCAGAAGTTGCAACAATCAATGCAACTATAGCTCAATTAGAGACGGCTGTCCCCCTGGGGGACACAGAAGCGATCGACGGTGATAGGCTGAAGCCTATCACAGCTGATCGCAGTGATTGGCTGACTGTGGGAGGGAGGGAAAATATTTAAAGAAATACTGTTTTTTATTAAAAAAATAAATAAATATTTGTATAAAAAAAAATAAACATGGGGAGAGCGACCAGACCCCACCAACAGAGAGCTCTGTTGGGGGGGAGAAAAGGGGGGGGGGGTCACTTGTGTGCTGAGTTGTGTGGCCCTGCAACGAGCCCTTAAAGCTGCAGTGGCCTATTTAATTAAAAATGGCCTGGTCACTAGGGGGTCCTCAAGTGGTTAAAGGATACCCGAGGTGACATGTGACACAAGACAGACATGGGTATGTACAGTGCCAAGCACACAAATAACTATGCTGTGTTCCTTTTTTTCTTTCTCTGCCTGAAAGAGTTAAATATCAGGTATGAAAGTAACTGACAGGAAGTGACTACAGTGTGAATTCCAACTATAAAACACTTTCCTAGCAGAAAATGGCTTCTGAGAGCAGAAAATAGAAAAAAAGGGTCAATAGTTCATAGATTTTAGCGTTATAGAGCAAAAACAAAAAAAACAATTAAAACTAAGTAGATTTAAACATAAAATAAAACTGTGGAATATTGTAAAAAGTCATTTTTAGGAGAAGGAAGATAGATACAATCTTTTATTTCATTATTTTATTTTTGCCTCGGGTGTCCTTTAACCACTTGAGGACCCCCCCTTTACCCCCCCTTAAGGACCAGCGCTGTTTTAGCTGATCTGTGCTGGGTGGGCTGTGCAGCCCCCAGCACAGATCAAACACCAGGCAGAGCGACCAGATCGCCCCCCTTTTTTCCCCACTAGGGGGATGATGTGCTGGGGGGGGGGGTCTGATCGCTCCTGCCTGCCTGGGTGTTGCGGGGGGGCACCTCAAAGCCCCCCTCCGCGGCGAAATTCCCCCCCTCCCTCCCTTCCCCGGAGATCCGAGGCTGCACAGGAACGGATCTGTCCTGTGCAGCCTCTAACAGGCTCCTGCCTGTCATGTGACAGCGATCCCCGGCCGCTGATTGGCCGGGGATCGCTGATCTGGTACAACACAGCTACTGTTAGCAGCGTTGTACGAATGTAAACAAAGCGGATTATTTACGCTTGTGTTTACATTTAGCCTGCGAGCCGCGATCGGCGGCCCGCAGGCTATTCACGGAGCCCCCCGCCGTGAATTGACAGGAAGCAGCCGCTCGCGCGAGCGGCTGCTTTCTGATTAATTAGCCTGCAGCCGGCGACGCAGATCTGCGTCGCTGGTCCTGCAGCTGCCACTTTGCCGACGCGCGGTATGAGTGCGCGGTCGGCAAGTGGTTAAAGGATCACTATCGCAAAAAAATGTAACGTTTAAAATACATACAAAATACAATTCTCCAAAAGTAAAATGCACTATTAATTAAATTTCCCCCCAATGCTGCTGTCACTTGCAATAGGCAGTCAAACGCTTACAGATCTGACAGATGTTGAACTAGTCATGGGGGATTCTCAGTATTACCCTTATTCTTTACAAAAGCACTCCCCGGAAAGGATCTATACAAAATGCCAGCCAGCTTCCCTACTCGCTTGCACACTGTTTTGCCAGAGGGACTGAGCTACAGCGATTCAGTAAGTGCTTTTGTAAATAAAAAAAATACCTAAGAATCCCTCATGAGGAGATGGACTATTGAGGAAAATAAGTAGTTCATAGTGGTTTTTACTCTTGGAGAAATCTACATTTTATATGTCTGTATTCTAGATTTAACAATGTTTCATCCTTTATTGGTGAAGATTGTTCTTTTTCATGAGGATGGCAGCTGCATTTCGCTGATAAACAAAAGTGTATACATATATATATACAGCCACTATGCTATAACAATATCTGCGGCAAACACGTACAGAGAGAAATGGCTGACTATGGGGTTAAGGCCCCCTCAGCGGGTGGCAGCGTTCTGATTCTTGGAAATGCAGAGCTGAACCAGAAACACGTCTGCAACACAGAAAAGAAATTTTCATTAAGTCCGCTCCTTCATGCACAGGAAAACCTCTCCTCTGACTACACACATTAATAATCTGCTTAGACAGATACATGTTTTCATCAATGCAGGATCAGAGGGGGCGCTTTCCACAAGGCTGAGATTTCTGACACAATCTCGGCCGCCGTGCCATCTCATCCATTCCTCTGCTCCCTTCAGCCTGCCTTGTATGTCTCGTCACGCTCCACCCTGCTGGCTGCGGCTGTCCTATCTGCACATACAGGGCCTCTTCACCAGGGTCACATCTCTTCTCCATCTCTTTTATTGGCAAATTAGTTTTCTGATACTTTTGTCTATTTATAAAGCTATTCCCGTTGGTCTGGCGGTCAAACTGTTCTTTTGTCTTCAATGGAGTCAGTCACATACATGAAACAGGCATGCAGCCAGTGAAGACAGAAGGCCGCACCCATGACGCAATTTTTACGGCAATTTTTTGCTACATCGTTTAAAGTGGAACTTCAGCCTAAACAAACATATTGTCATTAAGTTACATTAGTTATGTTAATTAAAATAGATAGGTAATATATATAATATCTCTTACCCACCCTGTTTTCAAAGAAAAGGCAAATGTTTGTGATTTCATGGGCTTATTCAAGGCTTATTCAAATTGTTTGGCTGGCAGAAAAAAGGACCATATTAGTAGAATTGGCATAATGGTTGAACTGGCTAATTTAACCATTATGCCAATTCTACTAATATGGTCCTTTTTTTCTGCCAGCCAAACAATTTGAATACGCCTTTATTGAGCCTCTTTATTCAAGTTACACTGATTTTTTTCATGTCAAGTTGTGTGTTTTGTATCAATAAAGTTTTTATACTATTTTTGAGACACTGCATTTTTGCGCATTTTTTTTTATATATTATATAAAGTCCAGTATTTATTGCAACATAGATTATATGGGTATAGTGGAACACCCGCTACATGGACTGTACTTTTTTGCCTTTAAGTTTTAAAGAACAGTACCCACAATATATATTAACGTGATTTCATGGGGGCAGGCATCTTTTTCATGGGGGCAGCCATCTTTTTCATGGGTGCAGCCATCTTTTTGGTTGAAAGGAGGTGACCGGGAGCATGAGACATAGTTCCAGCTGTCCTGTGTCCTGATCACCCCTCCCAGCTGCGTGCGCTAGGCTGCAAATCTCAAATTCAAAATGAAAAAAAAATTGCACCAAAACAACAGAAGGAGAACAACAACATCAGAAATCCCATCATGCTTTGCACAGCATCAGGGCAAAAATGCCTGGGCAAATTTCTTCTGTGTAGCTAAAAATGAGGCTTGGGTAAGTTCTGATGCTGTGAAACTGTTAAAGAAACACCAAGCCTTTTCAGTGCTGCTGAGTGGATTTTAAGTCTGGAGGTTCACTTTAACAAAGTCTTGTTAAACCATGGTGCCCAACACAGCCAGCCACGGCGATAACTCATCTTTAAACAGCCGCACGGCGGAATCGAATGCGCAAAAGTACCAAGAACACATTGCACCCGTCGTGTGCCATCATTTGTACCCACTGCAGAAGATGGATCAGGGAACGTTCGTTGGATCACTGGAAGTTTCCCGATCCATCTTCTGCAGTCTTCACGTGGGTGCCTATCTAGAGCGCAGTCGGAACAGCAGATCTGTAGACTAATTCTGGGTCAGTAAGGGCGGCTCACCCTCGTCCTGGGATTCTGCATGCATGATTTTTTTTTCTACAAACTTTTTATGTGTTTGTATGCAAAATTTAGCACTGTGATTTTTCCATGAATAGCAATGAAGTTAATTAACCTGAAAATCCATCTAATTAACTTCAAAATTGCATGCAAATCTTTGCGCAAAATGCAAATCTTGAAAGTTAACCTGAACTGAGTAAAATTATTTAAAATAAACACATGATGTCTCTGCAAATGAATATTACATACTTACCTCCCAGTCAATTCCTCTCAGAAGCTCACCATTTTCTTCTAACATTTTCTTCCAGTTCTGACAAGATTTTGACAGAACTGATATATAGCAGTTGCTGTCAGTTGTACATCATTTGCTGTCAGTTATAACTGAAAGGACTACTGATGAGCAAGGTAATGTCCATGTTTCCCTATGGCTGTGGGCAATATTACAGTTTAACAGTGTTCTGAGCCGGAAGATATTATGTGGTAATGGCTATTTTCAAAATGGAGGACAGAGAATTCCATCGATCACAGTGGACAAAGCAGGAGGAGAAAGAGATTGAGGAGTAGACTACACGGGAGGCAAGTATGACCTGTGTATGTTTATTTTAACTTTTAATTTTCAGTTCAGGTTTGCTTAAAGCAAATGTTCCCATTAATTGAATTGCATTGAAACATGAATGGCACGTAAACAGAAAACCTGTCTGACTTTTAAAAGTATAAAATGCGCAAATGCAAATTTGCACACATTCAGGAATGCAGTGCAATGCCATTGAGATATATTGCATCAGTGGCAAACACGTTTTTTTTTTTTTTGCAAATTGCAGACCATTTCCATAACTCCCAACTGTTCTTTAATCATAGTGAAAGTTCCTCTTTAAAAGCCAAATCCCCTATCCCTCTTCATTCCTCACTTGTCCTTTTTTCAGGACTCATGCACAGATCAAATGTGTTTAATTGACTCTAAACGTTATTCCAATCCTTTAAAGTAATAGATTTCTTTTAATGTTAATATGAAGGAAGATTGACCAGGATAGAAAACTACATATTTTTCTTCTTTCGGATTTCTTCATTTTATGTGTGCTAGGCGTGTGCCAAGGGCATTATTAGAGGCGTGGCAGGGGCGTGAATAGAGGAGTGGCAGGGCGTGGCTTAAGTGCCCCTC
This sequence comes from Hyperolius riggenbachi, assembly GCF_040937935.1. Classification (NCBI taxonomy): domain Eukaryota; kingdom Metazoa; phylum Chordata; class Amphibia; order Anura; family Hyperoliidae; genus Hyperolius; species Hyperolius riggenbachi. The sequence goes on from NC_090654.1 coordinate 83,777,204, forward strand.
TTGCTTATCTCAAAAAGTTGAAAGGCAAGGATTTCTAATGAGTAAACCCTGCCTAACTCAGCAGACCCCACCTGGAAGAATCTTCTAAATTTCCTGTCCCAAGAGGATGTGTTAATATCTCAAACATTGACAATGAAAGCAACAAATAAAAACCTGTTCTGCTGCAAGAATGGAATCATATTTCCTGTTAAATGTTTGCTTCCTGTGCCATGGACCATCAGGGTTCATCTCACGGCTCACGGAGGTCTCAGGGACAGGAAGTTAGGGTGAATCTCTGGAGTGCTGACAGAAAGAGATCCTAAGAATGAATCTAGCCTTTCTACTCTACTTAAAGCTAAAATATATTTTTTTTTTTCCAGGAGTTGAGCTTTGAGGATAAGTTGACAGATCTTTCTGGCTCATGCACACATTCACTATTTCCTAAACTGCCTTTGTAGTCCCCAAATTGAACACACTGCCTGAGCTGCTCTTTGAATGTGTTCAGCGCTCCAGGTATACATTGTCACAAAGGTCCATTGTGACCCATAAGCACGTACTATACAAAAGCCCTTCTGTGCATAACTCCTCAGTGCCTTATTTTACATAGATACTTCTGAGGCTCCAACTGCTGGCACAACGCAAGTGACACAAAGCCGCTTTAGCGGGGTGGCCTTGCCCTCGCTGTGCTACACAGGCAGATGACCCTTTGAACCACCATCCCCGCAGTTGTCGCTTTCATTTGCAGTCCATAATTATTTCAGTAAACCAGTAAGTGTGATAATGACCCTTATTCACACCATAGCCCGCTACATTTCAAAGAGTGGATTGTTATCGCACAAGGATTATAGAAAACCATTGATCGGTGTGTAACAGTTTATCACCACCTAATGATGGATGGAAGCTGTTTTGTAAGTGTTAGGGGCAGATGAGAATGACGAGGTAAGAGGACCTGTTACATGAGGTCATGAGGAGCATTTTGCTAATGTGCCTTTTAAAAGTATTCACCCCCCCCCCCCCTTGGCTTTGTACCTATTCTATTTTATTTCAACATGTAATTTTAATGTTTCTTGATTCTAAACAAATAATAATAATAAAAAATGATAAACTGCCACGAAGCCCCTAAAAAGTTCTGGTGCAACCAATTATCTTAAAAAGTTATAAAATATGTCAAATGAAGTCCACCTGTGTGCAATCAAACCACAAAGGCCAAGGAGCTCTCCAAAAAAGTCAGGGACACCATTGTTGAGAAGTAGAAATCAGGGTTGGGTTATGAAAAATGATTCTGAATATTGACTGGAGCACCAATATTCCAGTCAAGCTCTGAATATTGACTGGAGCACCATCAAATGTATCTTCTTTAAATCTAAAGATCATGGTACCGCAACAAACCTGCTAAGAGAGGGCCACCCACCAAAATCACAGAGTGGGCAAGGAGGGCATGAAACTAGTGATGGTCAAGTATATGCAAATAACTTCAACTTGATGCAAATATATGCAAATATTTGCGCAAATTTATGCAGCTTGAAAATTAATAGAATTTGACATCAGCGGGATTGGATTTGGTTCATTTTCAAGCTGCATACATTTGCATAAAAATGTGCATACTTTTGCATCAACTCGAGTTATTTGCATCTACTTGACCATCACTACATGAAACAGAGAGGGAGCACAGAGACCAGGCCCGGATTTACATCACAGGGGCCTATAGGCACAGATGTCCTGGCACCTTAGACTTCCCCTCCATGAACCCCCACCAATCTGCATCACAAGTGTGCTGGCTGGCCCAGCTGTTACTTCTCCCTTACCTCCTTTGCCCATCATAGCTACAGGTTCTCCTGAGCATTAGGTAGCCAGGGGTGTCCTCAGCATTAAGTAGCTAGTGGTGCTCCTGGCTGAAGGGAGATCTCATCAGTGGAACGCCGAGAGCTGGGTGGGTAACCTCTCACTTACGCTCCGCTCAGGACTCTGCTTAGGGAAGGATGGAGGGAGGTACTTGGGGAGGGGAAGTGAGCCGCCTTTCCATCATCAAGTGCCTGTAGGCTCGTGCCTACAGTGCCTTTTGGTAAATACGGCCCTGACAGAGACTAAAGGTAACCCTACATGAGTTGCAGAGTTCCTCACCAGGCTGTCTCCTGTAGCGTGGATCGGGGTGGGGGGGGGGTGGCCCTAGAGCTGCGCAGCCGCACTCGCGTCTGTGCGGACTGCACAGCTGCGGCCTCCTCCGGCGGCCATATTTGAGGAGGCAGGAGAGCCCGACCCGGGCTATGGGGTCGGGATCTGTCTGGGGGGAGAATAAGCAGCGAGGACCCGGCAGAACTGCATGGAGGGTGCGGATGGCGTCCTCCGTGCCTTCAAAATTCATGCAGGTACAGACCTTTTTTTGTGATTCGGGCTCGTAAGTCCTTTAATAAGAATAATTACTTAGAGTTAAAAAAAATGCACATTTTGAAATTGCCAAAAGGTGTGTGTGGGACTCTCCAATTGTAGGGAGGAATGTCCTCTGGTCACATGAGACTAAAACTGATCTGTTCGACCACCAAGGAAAATGTTATGCATGCAACAAACTCAACATATCTCATCACCCCAAGAACACCTTTGTCACAGTGAAACATGGTGGCAGCATCATGCTGTGGAGATGATTTTCAGCAGCAGGGGCTGGGAAACTGGTCTGAGTCAAGGGAAAGTTAAATGGTGCTAAATACATGATTATTTGTGAGCAAACTCTGTATCAGTCTCCCAGTGATTTAAGACTGGGACGGAGGTTCACCTTCCAGTGGGACAATGACCTAAAACATACCGCTAAAAAAGCAACATTTGAGTGATTTAAGGGGAAACATTTAATGCATTGGAATGGACAAGTCCAGACCTCAATCCAATAAAGAATCTGAGGCCAGTCTTGAAAATTAGTGCTCACAAAGAAAACCATTCTTCCATGGAAGATGCTGGCGCCATAAGTATAAATCCAAAAAACTAACAATAAACCTATTAGAGAAAGTTAACCAGACAAGCATCAAAGAGGAGCCATTCATAATGAGTTATGTAAAAATAGAAAAATACCGGTAGTCGTTTTTTAGAGTACAAATTAAGTGAGGGGTGGCAGGCAAGAGTTCTTACTTACCCCTCATAAAGAAGCAAACCGTATTTAGGCAAGGAACTTTATTAGGAAGTCTCCTTTTCTACTACTCTTTATGATATTTTTACTCTAAAAACATTTTTTCTAGGGGGAGCCTTTGATCTCCAGACCCTGCTAGTCCAATTTCTTTCTTTTTTGTCTTTGGCCCTTCCACAGGAGCTCTTGGCTGTCAAGTGCAATGATCATCAAGATCTCTAGAAGAGCCTGAGTTCAGACAGGTCATAAAATCCTGTCAGGGCTTCATAGTGGCTGCATAGTACTCCTGAGATAGAAGGTATTTGTGATTTGTCAGGTTGGAGTGAGCATATGAGGTCTCCCACAATGCTTCACTGCTGAATATACAAATTGTCCCTGTCAAGCTTAAAAATGGGGGTCCCCTATGATGATCAGCTTTTGGGGGCACCTAATACTGGAGGCCCCTCTTGCAACCTATTCTGTGGTGGAATATCTATACCTGACTACCTATACTGGGTGGAACTTCTTTTTACCTATACTGGGGGTCTACGTAATACTAATGGGTGCTTCTGGCTTCTGATACTGGGGTTACCTAATACAACGGGGCACCTCTATCTACTATAACTGGTGTGTGTGGAGGAGAGTCGGTAAAAGTTGCCTTGCCATTTTTGGGGCGGTGCCCATCCACGATTCATAATGGAATCCCCAAGATTTTTAGCTACGCCACTGTTGGGAATCTCATTATTCGGGTAATGGACACCCTTGAAGACCACTGGATCCATCATAAAGACCCCTGATGAGGTCCACATTCTGGATCTGAAACTATAAGTAAGCACATGTCCTGCCTTTGCAAATCTCTGCACTAATAAATGGAATGATCATCTTTCTATCTGCCTCTGGGTTCCTGTAAAAGGCAGTAAAACTGTTGATCACCGCTGATTACTCAGCAGCCCACCGTCAGTGATCCGCTGTCACAACTGATGGATTCACAGCCAGTTCTGCAAGCTGTGAACGGAAATCAAAGTCCGAGCAGCTGCTGTCTGCTGCTTCACTTTACTGCACCATATTGTTTATATGTCCCCGATAGAGTGGGCCAGAAAGGGCAGCCATGTTCCAGCATCTGCAGAGCGCTGGGAAGTCTAGAGGGTGACTTTACCAGCATCGTCGGACCTGGGTAATTGTTGCTGGAGGCGCTGCCACTGCCTAAGGTGATAAAGAGTACGACTGTTTCTCTGCATGACAATTAGCAACGCTTTGTCTGTAACAAGCCAATGCGCAGCTTCAGCCAACTCCCCCCGGACATTGTCCCCTGCGGCCTCCCCCCGCCTCACATGTATGCTGCAACTATGATAAAGCCACCTGTATTAACCCCTGCACTGCAGAGGAGCTCATCTCAACATACGCCTTTTTAAAAGCTACTAATTAAAGTATACTAGGTAATGCCATTTTAACATCGTTAGAAATACACCCTTTCAGTCACGTAACATAGGGAATTAAAGCGGAACCTGAACTCAGAATTTCTTCTCTGCTGTAAAAGATAAGCAACGGCATAATAACCTTTAAAGAAAAACATTTCTCTGTTACAGCCGATAAAAATCCTGCAATAAATCTGCAGTGTTTATACTTCCTGCTTTCAACAGGCTAAACCTTCTAAATGCATACAGGGTGCATTTTTATGCTTTCCTTCTACCCTGTGCAAGAGTTCAGGTCCACTTTAAAGAGTACCTGTAAGGTTGTACCCCTTCCAAATATTGTTCAAACCACAAAGCAGAATTGAATCTTGAGAGATTTATATTTAGCATAGCTTTTGTGTACGAGGGCTTTTTAGTCTCTTTAATCCCTTTATACTTTCCTAGTGGTTCTGGGTCATCATGAGCTACCTGGGTATTCCGTAGTACTGGTCCTGATCAATCCATGCCATGCACTGTAGAGGAGCAGTAACACAGAAACAGGCTGTATGCATACTGGTGATTGAGAGGCACCCAAATTTGTAAAAAAAAACATTGGTAAAGTGATAAAAATCAAGGTAAGAGCAGCTCACCTAATATTGAAGGTCTAAAGCTCAACACACACCATACAATCTTGGTTGTTCAATCTTACCACTTTCATGTAGTATAAGAGCTTATGCAATCAATCATTCAAGGTATTTTCAATCTCTTGGCCCTTATACTACATAGATTTGGTAAATCTGTACAACCAAGATTGTATGGTGTGTGTTGAGCCTTAAGCCTGTATGCTTGAAAGAGGAATTTATTGCACAAAAAGACAACACGTTTCGTGGGCTATAATCCCACTTCCTCAGGTCAATAACACGCTTGAATTGCAATAAATAGAGTTAGGAGCGCTCCTAGCTCCATTTATTGCGATTCTGGAACGCTATTCAGGCACTTTATTTTTCTTCTGGAAGTATTTTGCCAATCAAAGAATACAAAAAATGACCCAAAAAACCCCACTACTTGGAAATCTGCACTATCTGAACTATTTGTTATCTGTACTACACATTCAATTTATGATATAAGGTTTTTTTCACTCCAGGTTTTCTTTAAGCAGTTTCATTCATGAAATCGCATTCAGTAATGTTTCTCTTTAAGGGTAGTAGCCTGAGGTTAGGTTCACAGTGGGAGGTTATTGTCCTGCATTATACAGTCATTATAACACAGGTTACCGCACTGCCATGTTAACCCTATGCAACGTTCACAGTGTTACGTTAAAGTCGTGTCGTAAATGTTGTGTTTATTGTAACGCAACACTGCAGTGCGTTACCTCTAATCGCAGACTTTAACAGATGCAGGGAACCACACTTATCACCTGTATGCTCCACTGTATCTACTGTATGCGACGGTAACACATCGACTTTTTTTAGTGCGTTGCTTTGTCATTTTGCATTGTGACTTTAACGTCGCATCACAACGCAACGTCCCACTGTGAACCTAGTCTGAGTCTTTTTGTTATTGCTGTCTGTCTACATGTTGTGCAAAATATGGCCCGAAACAGAGGTATCAAAATAGCCATAGGGGCTGCTACAGGGCGCAGCGCAATGTAACCATGTGCTGGGTAGTTGGGAAATCAAGGCTGCACATGTTATAGGGTAAAGAGAATGATGCCTTGGGAATTAACTGTACGGGGCATCCTGGTGGTGGGATGAATGTATACAGGATGTATACAGTAGGGCCCCATGAGAATTTTACAGTGGGGGCACATTATGTTGCTGGTGTGAGCTCTTCTAAAGCTGCAAAGTAACTTATGGGTTAACAATAACAATTTGCTATTTGTGAGAGCAGGACAACAATGAGGCCAGTGATGCACTTCTGCTGCTACCTACCCGAAATAAGACTGCCTGCCCACCAGAGCCGGGTCATCCCCAAGGCATACTTAGGCAGTTTCCTAGGGCCTGGAGAGAGACTAGGGGCCTGGTTGATGCCAGCCTCCACCACATTTTATTTAAAAAGCCAAATGACCCATTTCATCCTTTCTGCTGCCCACAACTTTAAGGCATGGCAAAGAGAAGGTCAGCAGCAGTGAGTGACAGCATGAAACCCTGTATCTGGCATGGCAGGGTGACTGTAATACACCTGCTATTCAGAAGAAGGATGACACCAGAAAATAAATGAGCTTTTTTCCCCAAACAAACTTGTATAATTAAATTTCTATTTGTACAGAAGAGCTTCTTGACACTTCAGAACAGCGCAAAATGTTATTATTATGCAATATATTATTATGTAACAAAAGGAGCAAAAGTGTTTGTCTAAGAAAAGCAAACAACAGTCTTTGTACAGCAAAATGTGAGGCTGACAGGAACATTCGATCACATTATGTCAGGATTATATAAGTTACACTTTCCAGGAGATGATATGGGGAGGTAGCAAGTGACAGAGATCTGCTACAGGCAGACAGCAGACACAGAGCAGCCTCTGCATGTATACAGTCTGCATGACAAACACCTCCTGCAAGCCTCTAATAAGGTCATGTAAGCTGAAGTGGAGGGAGGTGAAGAAGGTGGCAGGTGTGCCCCTTGATGCCCACTGGGCCCCAAGCACCTGCCTAGGTTGCCTGGTGAGCGATCCTGCTCTGATATGCAGCACTTACTGCATGGGCTGTGTGTACACACTTCACCTGATGGGGAAACTGGCACAGAACTGCAGTGGTTACCCACAGCAACAACTAATTAGGTGCAAACTGCTAAAAAGAAAACAAATCATCTAAGTAATTGCTCTGGTATTCTCTGCATCTGTCTTGGCAGCTCATCCCCTGTATATATGGAACACACCTGAATGACATCATCCCTATACTCAGATACACCATATACAACACACAGGTGACCAGTACACCACCTGCACTCTATGTACAGAGCACACCCGGAGTATGTATTACCTATACACTCAGGTACACCATATACAACTCACAGGTGACCAGTACACCACCTGCACTCTATGTACAGAGCACATCCGGAATATGTATTACCTATACACTCAGATACACCATATACAACACACAGGTGACCAGTACACCACCTGCACTCTATGTACAGAGCACACCCGGAATATGTATTACCTATATACTCAGATACACCATATACAACACACAGGTGACCAGTACACCACCTGCACTCTATGTATAGAGCACACCCGGAGTATGTATTACCTATACACTCAGGTACACCATATACAACACACAGGTGACCAGTACACCACCTGCACTCTATGTACAGAGCACATCCGGAATATGTATTACCTATACACTCAGATACACCATATACAACACACAGGTGACCAGTACACCACCTGCAATTTATACTGTGTGTACAGAATACACCTGGAATATGTATTACCTATACACTCAGATACACCATATACAACACACAGGTGACCAGTACACCACCTGCACTCTATGTACAGAGCACACCCGGAATATGTATTACCTATATACTCAGATACACCATATACAACACACAGGTGACCAGTACACCACCTGCACTCTATGTATAGAGCACACCCGGAGTATGTATTACCTATACACTCAGGTACACCATATACAACACACAGGTGACCAGTACACCACCTGCACTCTATGTACAGAGCACATCCGGAATATGTATTACCTATACACTCAGATACACCATATACAACACACAGGTGACCAGTACACCACCTGCAATTTATACTGTGTGTACAGAATACACCTGGAATATGTATTACCTATACACTCAGATACACCGTATACAACACACAGGTGATCAGTACACCATCTGCACTATATGTACAGAGCACACCCGGAATATGTATTACCTATACACTCAGATACACCATATACAACACACAGGTGACCAGTACACCATCTGCACTATATGTACAGAGCACACCCGGAATATGTATTACCTATACACTCAGATACACCATATACAACACACAGGTGATCAGTACACCATCTGCACTATATGTACAGAGCACACCCGAAATATGTATTACCTATACACTCAGATACACCATATACAACACGCAGGTGACCAGTACACCACCTGCACTCTATACTGTGTGTACAGAATACACCTGGAATATGTATTACCTATACACTCAGATACACCATATACAACACACAGGTGATCAGTACACCATCTGCACTCTATACTGTGTGTACAGAATAAACCCAGAATATGTATTACCTATACACTCAGATACACCGTATACAATACACAGGTGATAAGTACACCATCTACACTCTATATTGAATGTACACAGCACACCCGGAATATGTATTACTTATACACTCAGATACACCATATACAACAAACGGGTGAGTAGTACACCACCTGCACTCTATATGTACAGAGCACACCCGGAATATGTATTGCCTATATACTTTTGTCATGTAGAGCAAAGTTAGATATAGACCTAAAATACCTCAAAGATAACAACTGCATTGAAATGTACGGTATGTCAAGCAGATATCACGTTGTGCATTTCTATGAGGCTAGTTCCACATTTATACTCCTATAATGGCATGAAAAACTGAACTAACATTCTAAAAATGTCCTCATCACAGTACAGGGAGCACCAGGGCTAGTCATCCTTACATGATGAATCAATGGCTAGATAGACAATTAAAATCTATCTATCTATCTATCTATCTATCTATCTATCTATCTATCTATCATCTAGCTATACCATATCTGTCTTTTTCTATAGCAGATCACTTCCTGTGGACATTGCTTTCATAAATATATGATGTTAATTGAAAATGGCAATACGGTTTCCTATTTACACGTCTTTCTAATGCATCTCCATAGGTAGCACAGTTGCAGTCACATAGCATTGACTATTGTCAGGCTTCTGCAGAGCACATACCAGTTCACCTGCTCAGACACATCTACTGGCTCAGTGCAGTGATCTCCTCCTGATCAGCGAGTCAGTGGGTGAATATATCTACCCCACATCCCAGTCCCACAAACACTGCACACCCCTTACTGGTGACTAGCCAGGGAGTTAAGCATTTAACCTCTTCTGTGGAGCCTGTGAGGATAATTAGCCCTGGTGCCTTCTGCGAGCCAGGCAGCTAAGGCAAAGCTTCCTAAACCTGACATCACATCCCCACAAGCCATATTACAGGGGCATCCATATGAGTTGTACATTTAAGGCCATGAGCTACTATGTAACTCAGCTGTACCCAGGTGAGGTTACCTGCAACGCTCATACCTTTGGAGGACAAGTTTGGAGAGCACTGCTGCAGGCAGACACACAGGATGATGAATTGGGTTTACTTTATAGGGAACGGGCAGAGGGGAATATTATTATACATCACAAATCTCATTTGGGCTCCCACCAGATACTATGACCAACCTGTGAGCCATAGAAATTGCTGTATAAACAACATACCCACATGAGACAGTCAGCTGTCTGGAGAAGGAGAAAGCCCACAGTCTCTGCTACAATAATAGAATATATTACCCAGTCTGGTGCACGGCATATTAACAATAAAGTCATACGGGCAAAGGTACAGGGGGCACACACTGTAATATAAGGGGCACACACTGTAATAAAGCTGGTAGCAGGTCCCAAACATGCAATAGTAAGAGTAATGCAGCAATAGTACTAACACGGGGCACATACTGATATAGAACATTATGCAGCTCCGACATGCACTATAAATCACACCTGGTGCCCCCAGCCTGTCTGCCCCAGCACGCCTCATGTGCCGGAGATGTTTGATGTACTCCCCGGCATCATTAATTACCCTCCCCAGTCCCCAGCCTGGCTCACCTGCACGGAGCGATCCCGTCCTCTCTGGGCACGCAGCAGGCACAGAAGGGCCGGGCAAGAAGCAGCGGAGGGTGACACACAGCCAGGCACGGAGCTGGCACACAGAAGGGGGAGCCGGACTGGGCATGAACGGGGAACGTCAGAGACTTTCCGAGCTGCTGATGAGAGAGAGAAAATCCCTCCTCTACCCACACAACGATGTACAGAGGAGAGAGGAGGAGAGAGGAGGATGGAGGGGTGTTAGGGAGAGAGAGGAGGAGAGAGAAGGATGGAGGGATGAGAGAGAGAGAGAAAGAGAGTGAGAGAGAGGAGGAGAGAGAAGGCTGGAGGGATGAGAGAGGAGGAGAGAGGAGGAGAGAGAAGGATGGAGGGATGAGAGAGGAGGAGAGAGAAGGATGGAGGGATGAGAGAGAGAGAGAGAGAGAGAGAGAGGAGGAGAGAGAAGGATGGAGGGATGACAGAGAGAGAGAGAGAGAGAGAGAGAAGGATGGAGGGATGAGAGAGAGAGGAGGAGAGAGAAGGATGGAGGGATGAGAGAGAGAGAGAGAGAGAGAGAGAGAAGGATGAGAGAGAGAGAGAGAGAGAGAGAGAGAGAGAAGGATGGAGGGATGAGCGAGAGAGAGAGAGAGAGTGAGGGAGGGGGAGAGAGAGAAAGAGAAGGATGGAGGGATGACAGAGAGAGAGAAAGAGAGAGAGAGAGGAGAGGAGAGAAGGATGGAGGGATGACAGAGGGAGGAGAGGAGAGAGAAGGATGTAAGGATGACAGGAAGAGAGAGGAGGAGGGATGAGTATGACAGAGATAGAGAGAGAAGAGGCAAGAGGAGGATGGAGGGATGACAGAGAGAGAGAGGGAGAGAGAGAGAGAGGGGGGAGAGAGAGGATGGAAGGATGACAGGAAGAGAGAGGAGAGAGAAGGATGGAGGGGTGTCAGGGAGAGAGAGGAGGAGAGAGAAGGATGGAAGGATGACAGGAAGAGAGAGGAGGAGGGATGAGGATGACAGAGATAGAGAGAGAGGAGGATGGAGGGATGACAGAGATAGAGAGAGAGGAGGATGGAGGGATGACAGATAGAGAGGAGAGGATAGATAAGGATGGAGGGGTGACAGGGCGAGAGAGGAAGATGGATGAGGATGGAGGAATGACAGATAGAGATGAGTAGGAGGAGAGAGAAGGATGGCGGGATGACAGAGAGAGGAGGTGAGATGGAGAGTGGTGGAGAGAGAAGGATAGAGGGATAAGGAAAGTGGAGAGAGAAGAATGGAGGGATGAGGAAAGTGGAGAGAAAAAGATGGAGGGATTAGGAAGGTGCAGAGAGAAGGATGGAGGGAAGTGGGAAGAAAAATATGGAGGAAGGTGGAGAGAGAAGGATGAGGAAAGTGGAGAAGAAGGATGCAGGGAGGTGAAAAGAGAAGGATGGAGGGACGAGAGAGTCAGGGCCGGCCCGCTCATGAGGCGGGGTGAAACTTTTGCCTCAGGCGGCAAATTTCCGGGGGCGGCACCCGCCCGTCCGTGGGTGCGGGGAGCCGGCCCGCCGAGCTGGAGGGGTAGCTGTCAGGACGGGGGTATTGGGCCAGCGGCGGGGAGGGGGGTCGGACCCCCCCCCCTCGCCTGGGTCCCCCGTCCTCTGCTCCCCTCCAGCCTAAATAGAAGCAGCCGTATGTGTAAGAGGCACGGGCGGGGCGACACTCACCTCCTCCTCGCTCCAGCGTGCGCTCCACTGACATCACTTCCTGCAGGACACTGGCTGCTTCTATTTAGGCTGGAGGGGAGCGGAGGACGGGGGACCCAGGCGAGGGAGGGGGGGTCCGACCCCCCTCCCCGCCGCTGGCCCAATACCCCCCTCCTGCCAGCTACCCGTCCAGCTCGGCGGCCCCCCAGAGCGCCCCCCCCCCGAGGGGGGGCGGGAGGGGCGGCGGTGACAATTTTTTTAAAATTTGCCTCAGGCGGCAAAAAGTCTAGGGCCGGCCCTGGAGAGAGTGAGCGAGAAGTGTACAGAGAGAGAGAGAGAGAGAGAGAGAGAGAGAAAATGAAAGTTGATGAGTAAGGATGAAAAGATGAGTGAGAGAGGAAGAAAGGAGAATGGTGGAATTATTGAAAAAGGTAGAGTGAGAGAGGAGAAAAAGAAAAGAGAGGACCAAGAGAGAAAGAGACCTGTCCTGTCATTGCATTGGACATGTCATAATTGCAATGCATTTGGAGACAGCAGATATGTTTCAAACATACAGTACAGTGGCTTGCAAAAGTATTCAGCCCCCTTGAAGTTTTCCACATTTTGTCACATTACTGCCACAAACATGAATCAATTTTATTGGAATTCCACGTGAAAGACCAATACGAAAATCATACATGATTCCAAACATTTTTTACAAATAAATAGCTGCAAAGTGGGGTGTGCGTAATTATTCAGCCCCCTGAGTCAATACTTTGTAGAACCACCTTTTGCTGCAATTACAGCTGCCAGTCTTTTAGGGTATGTCTCTACCAGCTTTGCACATCTAGAGACTGAAATCCTTGCCCATTCTTCTTTGCAAAACAGCTCCAGCTCAGTCAGATTAGATGGACAGCGTTTGTGAACAGCAGTTTTTAGATCTTGCAACAGATTCTCGATTGGATTTAGATCTGGGCTTTGACTGGGCCATTCTAACACATGGATATGTTTTGTTTTAAACCATTCCATTGTTGCCTTGGCTTTATTTTTAGGGTCGATGTCCTGCTGGAAGGTGAACATTCACCATAGTCTCAAGTCTTTTGCAGTCTCCAAGAGGTTTTCTTCCAAGTTTGCCCTGTATTTGGCTCCATTCATCTTCCCATCAACTCTGACCAGCTTCCCTGTCCCTGCTGAAGAGACGCACCCCCAGAGCATGATGCTGCCACCACCATATTTGACAGTGGGGATAGTGTGTCCAGAGTGATGTGCAGTGTTAGTTTTCCGCCACATATAGCATTTTGCATTTTGGCCAAAAAGTTCCATTTTGGTCTCATCTGACCAGAGCACCTTCTTCCACATGGTTGCTGTGTCCCCCACATGGCTTGTGGCAAACTGCAAACGGGACTTCTTATGCTTTTTTGTTAACAATGGCTCTCTTCTTGCCACTCTTCCATAAAGGCCAACTTTGTGCAGTGCAGGACTGATAGTTGTCCTATGGACAGATTCCCTTACCTGAGCTGTAGATCTCTGCAGCTCGTCCAGAGTCACCATGGACCTCTTGACTGCATTTCTGATCAGTGCTCTCCTTGTTCGGCCTGTGAGTTTAGGTGGATGGCCTTGTCTTGGTAGGTTTACAGTTGTGCCATACTCCTTCTATTTCTGAATGATCGCTTTAACAGTGCTCCGTGGGATGTTCAAGGCTTTGGAAATCTTTTTGTAGCCTAAGCCTGCTTTAAATTTCTCAATAACTTTATCCCTGACCTGTCTGGTGTGTTCTTTGGACTTCATGGTGTTATTGCTCCCAATATTCTCTTAGACAACCTCTAAGGCCGTCACAGAGCAGCTGTATTTGTACTAACATTAGATTACACACAGGTGCACTCTATTTAATCATTAGCACTCATCAGGCAATGTCTATGGGCAACTGACTGCACTCAGACCAAAGGGGGCCGAATAATTACGCAAACCCCACTTTACAGTTAATTATTTGTAAAAACTGTTTGGAATCATGTATGATTTTCATTCCACTTCTCACGTGTACACCATTTTGTATTGGTCTTTCACGTGGAATTCCAATAAAATTGATACGTTTGTGGCAGTAATGTGACAAAATGTGGAAAACTTCAAGGGGGCCGAATACTTTTGCAAGCCACTGTATGTGTGAATTTATTTATAACACAATCCGTCCAAATGTCCGGTTTGTCCGGTCCGCTGGATCCTGTGTGGAAAACTGTGTGTGAACCTAATGCCTGGTACACACCATGCAATTTCCCATCAAATAGATGGGTCAAAACGATTATTTCTGGCAGGTCTAATCAGATTTCCGATGGTTTTTCTGATTGATTTCGTATAGAAGTGATCAGAAAATTGAATAAAATGCTTGGAATTAATGCTGTCGTAAATAAACGATTCGACCCGTCTGACGGGATATAGCTTGGAGTGCACCAGGCATAACATCTGATCATAGAACCTTTCTGGTCCTCTGTCCATCCTGTCCTAGCAGTACTGCTCCTGCTAGGTCAGACAGCTCTTCAGCACTGCTTGTGCAGCCTTCAGAAGAACTCCTGAATACTTAATCCATACTGCGCTCATGTGAGTCCGGGCTTGTGCATGTGCAGTACAGATCAGCTCTTCTTCTTAAAGGACAGCTGAAGTGAGAGGAATATGGAGGTTGACATATTTATTGGCTTTTAAAGGACACCCGAGGCGAAAATAAACTAATGAAAAACACGACTGTATCTATCTTCTTTCTCCTAAAAATGACTTTTTAAGATATTCCAGTTTTATTTTATTGTAGTATTACTGAGACAGCGCTCCTCTTCTTAAATTATGCCACCTGTAAATCAAACGAAAAACTACACATCGTGTATTACTGATAAAAAGGACATCATCTTAAAACACCCATAAAGTGCAAAAAGTGCTCGGTCAGTGCTCCACTGCAAGTGTCAATATTCCACGAAATCCCCTTAAGAAATGCGCGCTCACCAAATGCAGGCCACCTCAAATCCAGGTGGGTCTAAAGCTTAGGTTTAACGGCCAACGACTCAGCAGTAGATAAGATTCAAAGGTTTTATTCCATTACCTCATAAAAAAACAGTAAAAACGGACATAGCATAAAATCTTTTGACATAAAATCAATTGCCCTGCGCTCAATGCGCACTCACATCATTCAAGAATGTCAAGCGCCTATCGGGTCCAATACCCAGCGGTGTTTTTCCTATTGCAGCTGCCGGCGTCCCGTATCCGCTACACTTCCTCCGCTGTAAGTTCAACCTTCCTCCGAGCGGTGTATTCCTTACTCTCTGTGACGTCAGACGCTCCTGGCTCCGCCTTACGCGTTTCGTCCCTGCGGACTCATCAGAGGCTGACGTCACAGGAGCGGCCGATGTCCTAAATACCCGTACTTCCGGATTGAAATTGGAACGCATCCCGTCGCGGCCATGATTACGCTTGAGCCGCATCACATGGCCCCTTACGTTAATGCGACCTCGGGGTCGCATTGCACTGACGCTTTCATGCATTCACTAGGCTAGATAATACTGCCATCTAGTGGAATAAATTTAGAATACACCCCAAAACCAGTTTCAAGTTTCATACATTTACAATAAACTTCATCCATCATAATTCAATTCAAAATACAGTCCTATTATCCTTCACCCTTTCCATAGCTCATATATATGAATACTTGAGAGCATCAGTGTTATTTCACACCACCACTGGTTATTGTTCCACCTCCCTTAATATTCATAATTTACAGGGACAAGATAGCTTCCAGTTCCAGGTCCCAACATTTTTCATATCATACAGTGTATTGATTAACCTTTGTGTGTCCCATTGAAGCCCCCATTTACACTCTATCTACCCGATGACGGGCATCAATATGGGGGGAGAATCCTGTGAACCCCTTGTTCCATATCCTGTTCCCCCCCAGGGACCTAGCCCCTTATTTCTATGTGTCCCCTGTAACTTTATAAAGGGTCAATCCCAAAGTGTACATTAATCGGTCCCAAGATTCTCAACACATCCACACATATATAAAGTGTACACCTCCTCTCCCCCAGAATCCCACCTTCTTATCCTTAGTAGAGTTGGGCCGAACGGTTCGCCTGCGAACGGTTCCATGCGAACTTCAGTGGTTCGCGTTCGCGTCCCGCAGGCGAACCTTTGCGGAAGTTCGGTTCGCCCCATAATGCACATGGAGGGTCAACTTTGACCCTCTACATCACAGTCAGCAGGCCCAGCGTAGCCAATTAGGCTACACTAGCCCCTGGAGCCCCACCCCCCCTTATATAAGGCAGGCAGCGGCGGCCATTACGGCCACTCGTGTGCCTGCATTAGTCAGAGTAGGGCGAGCTGCTGCAGACTGTCTCTCAGGGAAAGATTAGTTAGGCTTAGCTTGTTCCTGTCTGGCTGCATACCTGTTCTGTGAACCCACCACTGCATACCTGTGCTGTGAACCCACCACTGCATACCTGTGCTGTGAACCCACCACTGCATACCTGTTCTGTTCAGTGGACCCGCCACTGTATACCTGTTCATTGAACCCACCACTGCATACCTGTGCTGTGAACCCACCACTGCATACCTGTGCTGTGAACCCACCACTGCATACCTGTTCTGTTCAGTGGACCCGCCACTGCATACCTGTTCTGTTTAGCGGACCGCCACTGTATACCTGTTCTGTTTAGTGAACCCGCCACTGCATACCTGTTCTGTTCAGTGGACCCACCGCATCAGTGCGCATACCTGTGCAGTTAAGTGAACCCGCCACTGCATACCTGTTCTGTTCAGTGGACCCGCCACTGCATACCTGTTCTGTTTAGTGAACCCGCCACTGCATACCTGTTCTGTTCAGTGAACCCATCGCATCAGTGCGCATACCTGTGCAGTTAAGTGAACCCGCCACTGCATACCTGTTCTGTTCAGTGAACCCACCGCATCAGTGCGCATACCTGTGCAGTTAAGTGAACCCGCCACTGCATACCTGTTCTGTTCAGTGAACCCACCGCATCAGTGCGCATACCTGTGCAGTTGTTCTGTTTAGTGAACCCGCCACTGCATACCTGTTCTGTTCAGTGAACACACCGCATCAGTGCGCATACCTGTGCAGTTAAGTGAACCCGCCACTGCATACCTGTTCTGTTCAGTGGACCCGCCACTGCATACCTGTTCTGTTTAGTGAACCGCCACTGTATACCTGTTCTGTTCAGTGAACCCACCGCATCAGTGCGCATACCTGTGCAGTTAAGTGAACCCGCCACTGCATACCTGTTCTGTTCAGTGAACCCACCGCATCAGTGCGCATACCTGTGCAGTTGTTCTGTTTAGTGAACCCGCCACTGCATACCTGTTCTGTTCAGTGAACCCACCGCATCAGTGCGCATACCGATGAGGAACCCTTGAACTACTGGGTGCGCAGGCTTGACCTGTGGCCAGAGCTGTCCCAATTTGCCATCCAACTTCTCTCCTGCCCTGCCGCAAGCGTCCTCTCAGAAAGGACCTTCAGCGCAGCTGGAGGCATTGTCACAGAGAAGAGAAGTCGCCTAAGTCACAAAAGTGTTAAGTACCTCACCTTTATCAAAATGAATGAGGCATGGATCCCGGAGGGCTGCTGCCCGCCCCAAGACTAAGTCAGTCCCCGCACATACAGCATCTCTGCCTGCACGCCGTGTGACTGGCTGCCTGGCCTGCCCCAAGAAGACTAAGTCGCTCCCAGTCCCTCCACACAGCATGTCTGCCTGCAGGCCGCTTGACTACCTTCTCCGCCACCACCAACAGGGTCCGGGACTCCAGGCGGATTGCTGAATTTTTTAGGCCGCTGCTAGCAGCGGCCGCTGTAATAATTTTTCGGGTGCGTGTACATGACTGCCTAATTTTTCTGGCTGCACTGCGGGCAGCTGCAACAACAAAAGAAAAGGCATGTACATGCGCCCATTCCCCTTCGTGATCATTACCTTGCCGTGGTGAAGGGGCTTGCGTATCACAATGGAGCAATGACCGGCGCCTAGATGAGTGTCTCGGGGGGCACACCCACGATAATAAGGTCGTTGCCTCATTGTGGTCAGACCAAATTTGATCAGCTGGACAGTCACTGTTCTGTCATTCAGCTACATCAGCCAGGATGACCATATGGGCTGTAAAGCCACCAAAACCTGCACTCTCGCCATGGTGCGCACCAGTAAAGCACGGCCGTCACTACACAAACAGCTGTTTGCGGTGCGTTACACGATGAGTTTGGTGTGTCAGTGTGAAGCAGTACCTTAATTACACTACCTGATTGATGTATACACATGCAAGATGTTTGAAAGCACTTTAGGCCTGTCATTTAGCATTCAATGTGATTTCTGCCCTTAAAACGCTGCTTTGCGTCAAATCCAGATTTTTCCCGGGGACTTTTGGCATGTATCCCACTCCGCCATCCCCCCCTCCAGGTGTTAGACCCCTTGAAACATCTTTTCTATCACTTTTGTGGCCAGCATAATTATTTTTTTTTTCAAAGTTCGCATCCCCATTGAAGTCTATTGCGGTTCGCGAACTTTAACGCGAACCAAACCTTTCGCGAAAGTTCGCGAACCCGGTTCGGGAACCGAAAATTGGAGGTTCGGCCCAACTCTAATCCTTAGGACTTTTTACTGACCCCACCTAGGAGGACCCCCTGTTTCCATTTGCCTCCATGGGGACAATAAGCCTAAAGATCATTTGTAATGAAGCAATTAAGATCAAATTCCACATTGAGTCCCCTTGGGGTCAATGTTTTAAGGTTAAAGATCCACCTCCCCTCCGCTTGAGAAATATCCCTCACCCTGCAAGACCCTCTCCACTTTTTTATATGAGCTTCTACCCCCATAAAGGTCATATGACCTTTATGGGGTTTAAACGTAAGCTTTAAACGTAAGGGGCCATGTGATGCGGCTCAAGCGTAATCATGGCCGCGACGGGATGCGTTCCAATTTCAATCCGGAAGTACGGGTATTTAGGACGTCGGCCGCTCCTGTGACGTCAGCCTCTGATGAGTCCGCAGGGACGAAACGCGTAAGGCGGAGCCAGGAGCGTCTGACGTCACAGAGAGTAAGGAATACACCGCTCGGAGGAAGGTTGAACTTACAGCGGAGGAATTGTAGCGGATACGGGACGCCGGCAGCTGCAATAGGAAAAACACCGCTGGGTATTGGACCCGATAGGCGCTTGACATTCTTGGATGACGTGAGTGCGCATTGAGCGCAGGGCAATTGATTTTATGTCAAAAGATTTTATGCTATGTCCGTTTTTACTGTTTTTTATGAGGTAATGGAATAAAACCTTTGGATCTTATCTACTGCTGAGTCGTTGGCCGTTAAACCTAAGCTTTAGACCCACCTGGATTTGAGGTGGCCTGCATTTGGTGAGCGCGCATTTCTTAAGGGGATTTCGTGGAATATTGACACTTGCAGTGGAGCACTGACCGAGCACTTTTTGCACTTTATGGGTGTTTTAAGATGATGTCCTTTTTATCAGTAATACACGATGTGTAGTTTTTCGTTTGATTTACAGGTGGCATAATTTAAGAAGAGGAGCGCTGTCTCAGTAATACTACAATAGACTCTAAAGTGGACTTGATAGATAGCTAATACTCTTACATTGTAGAACAGTGTGTAATTAGAGGCAGTGGGCGCAGTTTGCGATAATATCATCAGTTTTATTTTATGTTTAAATCTGCTTTTTAAGTTTTAACTGTTTTATCGTTTTTGCTCAATGACACATTCATTGAAGTATACCAGAGCTAAAATTTATGAATTATTGACCCTTTTTATCTCTTTCCTGCCTTCAGAAGCCATTCTTTCGCTAGGAAAGTGTTTTATAGTTGGAATTTCTTATCAGTGAGGGTCACACTGTAGTCACTTCCTGTCTGAGTCAGGACTGAGTCAGCCATTTACATACCTGATATTTAACTCTTTCAGGCAGAGAAAGAAAAAAGGAACACAGCATAGTTATGTGTGTACTAGGTACTGTACATACCCATGTCTATCTCATCATGTCACATGTCACCTCGGGTATCCTTTAAGCAATACCAGTTGCCTGGCAGCCCTGCTGGTCCATTTGGCTGCAGTGGTGTCTGAATCACACAACCGAAACCAGCATGCAGCTAATCTAATCAGATTTGACAAAAAAGTCAGAAACATCTAATCTGCGGCATGCTTGTTTGGAGTCTATGGCTAAAAGTACTAGAGGCAGAGGATCAGCAGGATAGCCAGGCAACTGGTATTGCTTAAAGGGAAATACATATCGCAGCCTACATATCCCTCTCACTTCAGTTGTCTTTTAAGAACTCTGGGATGCAAACAGGGCTGGCCTTAGGTTTTACAGAGCTCTGAGTGGAACCAGATTTTGCCCCCCCCCCCCCCCATTCACCCTCTTCACTCGCGCGCATGCGCACACATGCCCACCTGCAAGATACCCTGTAGTATATAGGCAGACCCCCCCCCCCACCCTTGGTGTATATAGGCAGATTCTCCCCTTTAGTGTGTATAGACAGATCCCTTCTCCCCCTTTGGTGTATATAGGCAGGTTCTCCCCTTTAGTATACATAGGCAGATCCCCCCTCCCTTTCAGTGTATATAGGCAGATCACTCCTTTTAGAGACAGATCCCCCCTTTAATATATATTGGCAGATCCCCCTTTAGTGTATATAGACAGATCCTCCCCTTTAGTGTATATAGTCAGATCCCCTTTTAGTGCATATAAGAAGAGACCCTCCCCCTCCTTTTTAGTGTATATAGGCAGATTCCCTCCTTTAGCGTATGTAGGCAGATCCCCCCCCCCCCCCTCGTGTGTGTGTGTGTGTGTGTCCCACCAGGACGTTGCGTTTTAGGGGATGTTATAGGTCGCATAACGTGCCCCTAACACAACGCCTGCGTATAGCTAGGCAGAGAAATAGTGTATAGTATACAAGCAGATCCCCCTTTAGTGTGTATGGGCCCCCCCCCCCCACACACACACACACTTCCCCAACTGGTAGGCAGTTGAGGAACCTTACTTTTCTGCTTGTAGCTGGGGACAGAAGATGGCCAGGAGTCAGGAGAGACAAGCAGCTCTCTCTCTGAAATTTGCATACATGTATGTGCATTTTTTCCTGCAAATCATGCGTAATCACTATTTTTTTCTATCTCTGTTGACATTAATGAAAATGCACATGAGAACATGAAAAAAACCCCACAAACATGAAAAAGGACAGAAAATCGCAGGCAGTGTGCAGAAACTGACAACACTGCTGTGCAGATTATTGTTCACAGATTCTGGATACAATGGAAACAGGCCCATTGAAATACATTGCTATGCAAATTTGTGTGCAGAAAATGCATATGAATTTGCATGTAGTGGAAACCGGCCCTTATGATATCCAGAGCCTCCCCTCAACATGCCTAGCTATTTATAGCTTCAGATTTGCTTTAATATCACTGTACACGTTATAGAGATCCCCACACCTTTTTCATAATGATCTGTCTGCTTCTATTTGGAGTTATGGGTGGCTGCAGGTCCTTTCCTTAAAATGCTGGGATCAAAAGACCTGTCTCATTGTGGGAACTTAAAAGGAACCTGAAGCCCTGCTGGGTTGCTGCTCTTTCATATGTTAATATAAAGCAATCTTCTAAGTTCCGATCCATATATTATAATCAATTTTGCAATCATTATTCCAGGTTTATTACTTTGGATGTATTTGCAGCGACATGCACAGCTCCGCCTTCCTGCCAGCACAGCATGTATTGGGGGTGTCCGATTTATGTTTGGTGCAGCAAATACTTCCCCAGTTTCAATACATTTGGCTCCCTACAGCTAATAACCCCTGCAGGAAGAGGGGGAGTTCCTGGGGCACTTACAGGAGAGCCGGTACTTAGAGATTTTGAAAAATTGCAGCTTTTGGACTTGAAACAAATGCTATTTGAGTGTCCAGATCCTTTAGGACGGTGCTCCCCAACCCTGTCCTCAAGGCCCACCAACAGTGCATGTTTTGTGGCAATCCACAGAGGTAATTAATCAGCTCTGCTGAGGTACTAATGACCTCACCTGTGCATGTGTGTGGTTTTCTGCAAAATGTGCACTATTGGTGGGCCTTGAGGACAGGGTTGGGGAATTCTGCTTTAGGACATGTAAGGCTGGCGCTTCTATAGGGGTAAGCTAGGCAATTATTAAGGGCCCCAGAGCCAGTTGTATGGGCCCCACATGTCTCCACCATTAAGTGGAGTCACTACAGGTGTGTGGCCTTAGTTATTGGTGTTCCCCCTGTGCCCCCTATTTGTTGCAGAGAGCACATAACAGCACTTTCTCACCTGTCTGTGCAGCACACTCCTTCCTTCAGTGTCCTTCCATCTCTATCCCTGTGGCATCCCTGTGACTGAATAGGAGGGAGGCAAGATAAAGGCCACTAATTATGGGGGGTGGGGGTGTGTGGAAGCTCCACTAATACTGCTACATGGGGGACAAAGGCCTTTAGAACCACTATTGTGGAAATTGTAAAATGTAATATACATGTAAACACATAGAAATAATAAGCACGTTTCTTCCACAGTAAAATTAGCCTTAAAGAGACTCTGCAATAAAAAAAACCCTTCTGTGGAGTACTTACCTGAGGAGAGGGAAGCCTCAGGGTCCCAATGAGGCTTCCCCCATCCCTGTAGCTGCAGGGAATCCAGCGCTAGGACAGGTTGGAAATTATCGAATAGATCCATCTAATAGATCCGATCTGATGGTAAATTGTACCGTGTAGATGAGGCTTTAGACTAGCCAATCTCCTCATGGGGGGTTCTCAGTTTTCTTTATTTTCAAATGCCCTTAGTGAACGGCAGTTGCTCTGTCCAACTGCAAAAAAGTGTATAGCCAGCAGGGAAGCTGGCCAGCATCTTTATGTAAATTATTTTCAGGGAGTGTCTATATGAAGACTAAAGGCCTTTGTGAGAAACTCCCAAGAAGAGATGGACTAGCCCAAAACCTGTCAGTTCTGTCAGATTTCTATTACCTACTGTAAGTGACAGCAACATAGGAGAAAAGTAATTTATGGCTCATACTTACTGTGGAAGAAGCCTACTTTTTATTTTTAAGTGTTTACATGTATTTTACATTTTATTTTATTTTATTTTTTTCGTGGCAGTGGTGCTTTATCCAGAGGCAAATAAAATAACATATGTATACATACCTGGGGCTTCCTCCTTAATAAATAAACAAGTAAATTTAGTAAAAAAATATATTAGTATAAATATTTACAAAAACAAACAAACAAACACTGGGGGGGGGGGGGGGGCAATTAGACCCCACCAACAGAGAGCTCTGTTGGCGGTGGGAAAAGGGGGGGAATCACTAGTGTGCTCTGATGTGCGGCCCTGCAACTTTCCCTTAAAGCTGCAGTGGCCAATTACACAAAAATAGCCTGGTCTTTAGGGGGGGGGGGGGGGGGGTGTTAGCACTGTTGTCCTGAAGAGGTTAAAATACGTTTGTCTCTGGTTCCCTTTAATGCTAAGTGTGCATGTGTGTGTGGGTGTGTATGCGTGTAACTTTTGCCCAGGGCTCCATTGCGCAATATAAATGTTATTTGTCTTGTCTTGTCTTGTCATTTTATCTAGAACCAGGCCGGAAAATGGTGCAAACCAAAACAGAGAAAGATCCATTTTCAAAAGATTAAATTAAAATGAATGAATGCCATGCCACAGCATTTTTAGGTGGAATTTCCCTTGAAGAGGACATTGATCTGCATGAAGCAGCTCCTGGACACCTGGGGCAGATACTGGGTATTGTGTGGCTGTATAACAGAACTAAATTAAATTAATCATTAGTTATTGATTGGGATAGCCATGATTTGATTGATTTAAAGGCTAATTTTATCTATGATAACACTGACCTCTTTCCACTCAGTGGGCTTGATTCACTAAGACAATTAGCATGCCTTATCCGAGTTAATACACCTTATCAACGTTAACATGCCTTATCAGAGTAGCATAGCGAGCGCTACGAATCCGCAGGGGCTCAGGGCAGGAGGAGTGGAGCTCTCGTCATTGCCGTCATTGCCAGTTAGCAGGCATAAGTTCGCATCGCTCACTGTGCTACTCTGATAAGGCATGTTAACTTTGATAAGGAGTGCTATCTCTGATAAGGCGTGTTATCTCTGATAGGGAGGGTTAACTTAAATAAGGCATTCTATATATTTGTCTTTGTGAATCAAGCCCAGTGTGAACTATAACTAAACTGTCTATCTACATCATCCCACTGCAGTGACCTCTGTCAAAGCGTGGTGTGTTGTAGGTAGAAAGAGAAAAGCCAGTTCTTAATGTGTTAAAAGCAGGAAAGTGGGCAGACAGAAGGCCCCGAGTGACTGAGAGGGCCAAACTGTGATGATCAGACAACTTGGTCAGAACATCTCCAAAATGGCATACCTAGTGGTTCCCAGTATACATTGGTTAGTACCTACCAAACGCGGTCCAAGGAATAACAGCTGGTGAACTGGTAATGGGGTCATGGGTGCTTAAGGCTCATTGATGCATGCAAGGAGTAAAGGCTATCCTTTCTGATTTTAAAGAGGAACTCCAGTGAAAATAATGTAAAAAAAGTGCTTCATTTTTACAATAACTATGTATAAATGATTTAGTCACTGTTTGCCGATTATAAAATCTTTCCTCTCTCTGATTTACATTTTGACAATTATCACATGGCAACATTTTTACTGCTGGCAGGTGATGTCAGTAAGAGGAGATGCTGCTTGCTTTTTATTGGCAGTTGTAAACAGCTGTTATTTCCAATAATGCAACAAGGCTCCCACAGAGTGATGTCATCACACTGTGGGAGGGGTTTCACCACAATATCAGCCATACAGAGCCCCCTGATGATCTGTGAAAAGGAAAAGATTTCTCGTGGGAAAGGGGGTATCACTACTGATTGGGATGAAGTTCTATTCTTAGTTACGGTTTCTCTTAAAACCACAGAAAGGAGACTGTAGCACAGATTGCTGAAATCTAATCCTGTCTATGAGAGGAATGTATCAGAATACAGTGCATCACACAGTGGCATAACTATTCATGAGCAACATTTTTGATGGCTACACTAATTATGGTTGTGAAGATCATGATGGACACACTTGTTTTATGACCCTCGCAAGATGGGTCCCCAGGCTGTGAGGGTCACCAAAAGGAGGAACATTTAGACATTTGAAGTGAATCTTCTGGTTACCTGGCAGCCAATGAAGAGCTTGGTGGAAAGGAGCAGCCATTGAGGAACAATAGGAAAAGAGAGGTAGGTGAACCAAGCAACCAAATTCAGAATAGACTGGAGCAGGGGCGTAGCAATAGGGGGTGCAGAGGTTGTGACCGCATCGGTGCCCCTTGGGCCAGAGGGGCCCCAAGAGGTCCTCCCTCAACCACAGGATTAGCTCTCTATTGGTCCTGTGCTCATAATAATCACTTCTACAGATACCTTGAATAGTGTTAATCATTAACAAACTGTTCCCCATCCCCTTCTTGCACCTCTGACACTGTCGTAGCAATTGGTAGGTTTTGGTGCGTTGTATCAATTGTTATGTATGGAGCAGGGGCGTAACTAGAAATCACTGGGCCCCCCCCTGCAAAACTTTGAATGGGGCCCCCTTCCCCTGCACACTGAATAGGGTCTGTCTACAAAATTTTGTCTACAAAACTTTGTATGATTTGTTATCAGTGGCTGAGCAGATGCAGTCAGAACAATTGTGCAGAGAGCAGAAAGCTTTTTATCTCCATTACCTTAGTTTTCAGTCTCTCAGGATGGGCCTCTTGTGGTTTCTGGGCCCCCCTGCGGCTGCATCCCTTGCAGGATCTTTTGTTACGCCCCTGGTATGGAGTGCTGGGGGGGGGGGGGGGCAATGTAAAACTTGCATTGGGGCCCACAGCTCCTTAGCTAAGCCACTGGACTGGAGACATGCAGGCCACAGAACAGGAAGTTACAGTAAGTAAGGTGATATATTATAATTTACTGCAACAGGCTCTCCCTGGTACACATGTTCTGCTTTTGTATACCATGATAAAGAGGTACTCTGTTGCCTCGAAATACCGGATTATGAATTGTGAGCTGTAAATAAATACTTGAATTTAAATGGCATGCTGGTTGATCCAGTGACCATGACCTGAGCATTACCCTAGGGTACTTACCAGATAGCATGCATACTTTACTCACTACTATTATGGCATGCAGAAGAATTTTAGTACTATTCTGAGGGAGAAAGGGTTGGACGTGAGATGTGTTCTTGAGATGGAAATGACAAGAGTTGGTTAAAGGAAATCTAAAGAGAAAAAAAATGCGGTTTAATTTACCTGGGGCTGGACCCCCTGGAGTCATCCTGTGCCCGCACCATCCTTCCGAGACCCTCCGGCCAGCTGCAGCAACCCTCTCAAAGCTGGCCAGTCGTGTGCCTCCTCACCCATGCATGGCAGCGTTCTATGCATACAGGAAAACCGCTACTGTACATGCACAGAACGCTCTTGGAAAAAGGAGCACGATCAGGGTCCACGTGGCTCAAGTGCGCATACGCAGTAGCCTTTGACTAGCAATGACCAGCTTTGAAGGGGCTTTAAAGGGGTCGCTGCTGTAGGCATAGGATGACTTCAGGGGGCTGCAAGAAGCCTTTGGTAAGTTAAACTGATTTTTTTTTCAGCTTAAATAACATAAATGACATAAGTGACACTGAAGCGGAAAAAAAACCTCATGATATAATGAATTGATTGTGTAGTGTGGATAATAGAACATTAGTAGCAAAGAAAATATTTTTTTAGGTATATAGAATTTTTATAATATTGCATCATTCTCTAATTATTGCAGTTTCCACAATACACTCAGCATTTTAAATGATTTCACAGAGCAGGCTACTGACCCTTTGAACTTTTCTCTGCAGAAAAGCCATAACCAAAGAAGAAACAATGAGAGACAGTTGATATAAGAGCTTCAAAAGACAGTGCTGTCCACGACTTTATAAAGTTGCAGAGCTCAAAGAAGCTCTTTTGCATAGATAACAACTGAATTTTCTTAACTATTCCTGAACTGGAAACAATATGAGACTCATATCTCTGCTGCTAATGCTTTATTTCTTAGCTGTACTACACATACAAATAATTACATCATACGTTTATTTTCACTTCAGTTTCCCTTTAAAGAGCAAATTTGTGGAATACATGAGAGGAGTCATATATTACCCATAAGCAAAATGCTTGGGGAACTGAAGTTATGGGGGCACCTTCAGAATTCTTATGGGGTCCATGCTTCAACAAGCCAGAGCTATTTGGGCACCACAAGTCAGATCTCCACAGTACTTGGCAGGTAGTTTTAATGTTTTGACTAAGTGCTCCTTCCTTCCTTCTTTCCTCTCTCTCTTATTTTCTAAGGTTGTCTGGAGCTGAGGTGCGCTGGAGAACATTGGACATCATCAGTGATCCATCCCGGCTATTAGATCAGACATTTGCAACCCTTGTCTGAGCTATAACAGGCTAGAGATATAGAGAGGGCCACTCAAAGGTTAGAGTAATAGCATTTGAACAACTGCAGCCTCTGGAAGGAATTTTTAATAATGAACCGAGGGCAACATGGATTACTAGAACATTTTTTGGTACAAGTGCATGTATTGTGCAGCCACTCTTTACAGAACCTTCTTAGCAGTCCTTGCTGTAGTCTGCTATGACTGAAGTGAGGACTACAGACTGTTGCCACTTAACTGCAGAAGCTTTCTAACAACTCCAGGCCACCTTTGCTGTGTACATCAAATAAAGGTGCACTAAAATGTGGATGCCCAGTAATGCCAAATAGTAAAATATTGGTATTTAATACCAATATGTTACTTTAAAGTGTAAAATACCATTAAATACCAATAGTATACTACAGCTAAACCTACTCTCACACAGAACCCTCCCCCCTGACGCCTAACCTTAACCCCCCCCCACCTGCACAAACTACCTACCTGACGACTAACCATTAATCCTCCCCCCCACACCTGCACAAACAACCTACCTGACGCCTAACCCTTAATCCCCCCTACCTGCACAAACTACCTACCTGACGCCTAACCCTTATTTCCCCCACCTGCAAAAACTACCTACCTGATGCCTAACATTTAATCCCCTCCACCTTCACTAACTACCTACTTGATGCCTAAACCTTAATCCTCCCCACCTGCACAAACTACCTACCAGACGCCTGACCCTTAATCCCCCTTTACCTGCACAAACTACCTACCTGATGCCTAAACCTTAATCCCCCCCTACCTGCACAAACTACCTACCTGCAACCTAGCCCTTAATCCCCCCCACCAGCAAAAACTACCTATCCGACACCTAACCCTCAATCTCCCCCACCTACACACACTACCTACCTGATGTCTAACCCTTAATCCCCCCCTACCTTCACAAACGACCTACTTGATGCCTAAATCTTAATCCTCCCCACCTGCACAAACTACCTACCCAACACCTAACCCTTAATCCCCCCCCCCCCCCCCCCCCACACACACACACACACACACTTCCAATAAGAAAGAAAAAACACACATGTGTGGGTCTGTGGTGACCGATATATAACGGGGGCTGGTTACTGGGTGCCCAAATTTCCGCTCTGGCACCCAAATAGCGATAAAATACATTGGCACTTATGTCCATGCCTAACTATTCCACTTGCTGCATTCGTCCAATTTTACTGTTTCAACCTTTTCTAGGTCTTGTCTTCTACCTTCTTCACTGTTCTGCAGCAATGAGGCGCCTCGGTCAATGAGGTCCAGTGATGTCCCATGTGTCACATGACCTGGAACCATACACACTGCTCACGTGCTGCCTGGGCTTCCCTGTATTCAATCCCGACTATGAGCCAGTCTCACTTTCCTGGCCCTCTGGTAATAATTCTCGTTGTGTAACTGCAGCCTCCATAAATCATGTCAGCTTGTACAATATATCGCAGGATGTAAATGAATTCTCGCCAATCACAGGTCGTCATTATTTCCTGCCTGTCCTCCCGGCCTAGCAATTCTCTCTTCATTATCGCCCGGCAGATGAAGGGGCTCTGGCAACATTGCCCTCCGCTGCGTGGTCAGTAATGACGGCCGAGTCACGCTGCCTCCCCGCTGCAGCGCCGTTCACCTTCAGACTCTCGTCTCTGGCTGCGCGGATTAGGGTAACGACCTGTCTGTTAATTAAAACCGCGGCCATCTATCTTTGTCCTACATTCGCTTGTCCCCGGGATATGGCTGCTACCTGTCATTCCGCAGTTTTCTTATTTCATTACATTTATTACAAGAAATTCCCTTCAGCCAGCTGAGGTTATCGATCCCGAATAGCATCCTACAGACGACATTAACCCCCTTGTCACCGACACGAAAGTCATCCTTACATTTATTATCCTTTTTTTCCTCATATGAACAACTGTTTCCAAAATTAAAGAGGAACTTTAGCGAAAAAGGGGGAAAAATAAATCAGTGCAGAGGTTATAAAATAGAAGAGAGATCAAGAATTTCATCATCTTTACTACTGGCAGACATGAAAAAAAACTAGACAGCACCAACTTCCATTATTTATAACCACAGCCCCTTAATATTAGGATAGGCTAAAATTTTGTTGTTTTTTATAGATGTACATATGCACAGAGGGAGATACTGGTTGCTTTGTACTTGGAAACTACTGTTAACTGTTATTTCTCACAATGCAATGAGGTTCACAGACAGGAAACTGTCAGGACCATGGTCCTGACATCACACTGTGGGAGGGGTTTCACCACAATATCAGCTATACAGACCCCTCTGCTCTTCCCTGCTGATCTATTTGAGAAAAGGTAAAGATTTCTCATGAGAAATGGGGTATCAACTAATAAGTGGAATATAGTTCAATCTTTAATGCCCATATGTTACCTTTTGTGTGTTATATGAGGTCTCTGCAGCTTAAAACCATGTTTAAAAAATGTGGCCTTGTGACCTAAAGGGGGCGAAGGAGATAACAGCAGGCTATAGTGCTGAAAGTAAATTGTGAAATCTTCTGAAGTATATCCAAGACACTCACAAAGTGGCTTGCAGCCAGGTAGATCATACTGTTAACTCTACAAGGTTCTGAATGTAAATCTGTGATCCAGTGTAAGGAACAAGGTTGGACACTGTCCTGTAACTAATGAGGCAGGGTTTGGGCAGGTGAACACTGTTAGGGAATGGGGCGAGGCCTGTCTGTAGAAGTGGGCAGGTGCATGGCAGTTTTCAGGCATAGGCACACCAGGCAATATGCCTATGGTGATACCTGTAGGAGAGGGAACAACAGAGCCATTCTTAGAATACTATGCTATATTGAATATTCATACATTACTATACACACACACACACACACACAACACAGTTCCGTATAAAAAAAGGAAAGCTGAAAATGTTAACTCCTAAATTTGAAGAAGGGAGGACCTAGAGGATCCAAGAACAGAAAAAACAAGTGAGAAAACACGTGAGCCAATAGCTCAATATGTCACAAGATAGGAAATTAGTGTGAGTAAATAACATTGTCCTGGCTGCAAGGGAAGTGCAACCACCAATATGGCAAACGGTGGAATTCCCGCCACCGCTTGGTTACGTGAGGATCCTCGGTGGTTGCGCTCCTTGTTCTTACAGGAGTCCTTTAAGGGGGACTGAACTAAAACAGCAAACTCCGGGGTTGTGTATATTCATAAGTTAAAGGTGGAGACGCCCCAAAAAGTTATACAATTTTAAAACAGCTTTAAATGTAGAGGTAGTGTTAAGACTTACCTCTCCTGAGGAACAATAGCCAATACGGCTTTGCATCAATTTAAGGATTGATTTGTACAAGAAAATGGTATGACAATGCATTTTGTGGGCGTTACCTGCTTCCTCAGGTCAGTAATCCGAGACTAAACGCCTAAATAGGCCCTGCCGATTAGTATATCACAGAAGGCCTGAATAGCATAACAATGATGGTGTTCATGTGCTAATTAGTCTATAATGGTTTTAGACTTGGCCTGCATTGATTGTTGTAGTATTATGAAGAATGCAGGGAAAAACCCAAGCCCAAAATCCGAGGTACGTGAGAGAAGAGGCAGGAATTGTACCATTGGGATCTCACTGGTGGATTCCTGTGAGATCCAGGAAGTACTAGTTCATGCATGAATTGTCTTATAAGGCAAGAGGTCAGTAATAACACAACGTCATAGCTCCTAACTGTCCCTTGTTTGGAGGGACAGTCCCTCTTTGGGAGTCCTGCACCTCTTTCCTCCTCATTTGTTACTCTTTCAGTACTTTGCCCCTCTTTCTATATAAATATCTATATTTCTCTACTAAAATGTGGTTGATTGACTCTAAACTTTATTCCCATCCTTTAAATTGATATATTATTAATTTTAAAACGTTGATATGCAGGAAAATATACATGGATAGAAAGGACCAGTGTGGTTTGAATGATAAAACAACATATTGATGAAATCTTTATGGTAATTGTGACTAGGGATGTGATGGAGGCGTGATCAGGGATGTGGCTTAAGTGTCCCTCTTTTTCATCTTAAAAAGTTGGGAGGTATGCAGTATGCACAACGTTATTATTGTGGCTTTCTAGTTCTGGCCTCCTGATATTCAGCTCCGCCAAGGCCTCTATATACCTGGCGTTTGTAAGCTCTATCTAATCTAGGGGGTTCCTTCCTTCCAAAAACACAAGTGACATTTGACTAAATCATCCTCAGCGTGATCTATGTAGTGGAGATATTACATTGCAAGTTACTTAGAGACAGATATGAATTGTTTTATGTACTCTAAAGAGCACCGTGCAATATGTCAGTGCTATATAAATATGAATAATTAATGAAATAAATAAACCGTATCTGCTTTCCATCTATATATATTCCATAATTACACCTTTCCCTGACAGTGAACGAGTGTACATCAGCTGCTGAAGTCAGTGTTGGGGGGATTGTAATCGTAATGCTATCTTATCTGTAGTTATTTAAGATATGCATATGCTAGGTATACACTACACAATGTATACCCAACGTGATATGATTAATATTTTCATAACTGAAACTTGATAAGGCAAAATGAGCAATCATTTTGCAATCTTACTTAGCAGGGCTGGATTTCTGGAAAGGCCACAACAGCCTGGGCCTTGGGCGGTTGAAAGCCAAGTGGCACCTGGACATGAAAGAGGGTTATTACTTATGAAAGTGGAGGGGGGAGTATGATTTATAGTTATTCCCTTGTGTATGGCGTTTTAGAGGTGACTGGGTATTTCTTTTTAGGGAACATGGGGTGTTGGGAGAAAAGCCGTATTCAAAAATATTTCCTAGAACTGGGGTTTAAATGGATCACATGGAGATAAAACAAAGTCGAACTGACCTGAAGTCAAATGAATGTTAACCTGAAATAAGATGTGCACCTGTATCAGCTTGGAGTTGGATTTAAAGTACTGGTGGGAAATGGGGTTGGGGGCTTGAACTACTGTACCTTAAAGAGAACCCGAGGTGGCATATGATAATCTTAGTAGGACTTCCTGGGTCGTGGCTTGGCTTCCTATTGGTGAAAGCTAACAGAGGTGGGGAGCGGCGGGGGGAGCCTGGAATCCAGGCGGAGATGCTACGAGGCTGACTGACAGCCACACATAAATAAAGCCAACTAGTGACATGCAGATTGTTGCTAGCCTGGCAATCTATTAAGGGGGGGCAACAGAGGGCAGGGAGGGCTGGCAGCGGCGATACAATGACCCAGGCATGTCACTGTGCACACGACATGCCTCTGGGTCCTATTGGGCTTATCATATGCCACCTCCGGTTCTCTTTAAATTTTTTAGTGCCCCTGCTTCTAGAGAGTGGTCTGGCATATGGATGTGAGATTTCCTTCTGCCTTGGAAGCACGGTTAAGATACCCACTGATAACACAATTTTGATTGTACAATATTGCAACTTCTTTGAGATATAAGGGACTACCGAAAATACCCTTTTAGGCTTCTTGCACACCAAGACGTTGCATTAGGTGCCACGTTAAGGTCGCATAACGTGCACCTAACACAACGTATGGTGCTGCAAGAGCCGACGGTAGAGTGAGCCGCGTTAGGCGGCTCGATTCCTATAATGTCTCCCAGAGTGGAGCTGATTGGCCAGCGGGACCACGTGATGCGGAGCGAGACACTCCGCATCACGTGGTCCCGCCGGCCAATCAGCGCCCGCCAGTGCAGTGAATATTAAGTAGCCATGTGCGCGGCTACTGTAGCTGGCTCTCCCCGCCTCCTCTCCGCCCCCCACTGCGCATGTGCAAACAGTCTAACGCGGCTATAGCCGCTCCAACGCCGTAGCATGCTGCACTTTGCACAGAATGTGCAGCGTTACATGTAACGCAACGTGGGCTGTGTGAACAGCCCACTTGTGTTACATTGCTGTGCGTTGGGGGAGCGTTACAGGCGCACTAACGTGCGCCTGTAACGTCTTGGTGTGTAAGCAGCCTTAAAGTGCATTCTCTCATAGAGGTGCTTGGCTTGCTATTAGACATATTATAGTTGCTCTGATATCTGTCTGATGAAGCAGGATTGTACCTGTGAAACACATTGCATCGTGGAGCAATCAAATAAAGCAAATTGTTGAACAAATGAACAGAATCGTGTCTACTTTTGGGGAGGTAAGTCCACCACTACCATCCTTTTTAAGCAGATTTTAGCATATTTTATTCTTGTTAGCGGCAGCTCTGCTCAAATTTACAGTGCATATTCTCCCAGTTAACCCGTCTACTACATAGCTTTGGTAACATTGAACAATCAAGATTGTATCATTAGTGGGCACCTTTGTGCAATCTGTTTGCCACTTTTCAGAGTAAACATCTGCACTGCCTGGAGATCATTGGCTGAAGTCAAGGCTGGCTGTGCCCAATCAGAAAAGAGGTTCCAGTGCCTATTGCCTCTCATAGACGTCGGATGCATGTATCATTGGCAGAGGTGCCCCTTTAAGGAGAAGAAAAGTATACTCTGCACACCACTTAACATTTGATGAATAAAAATGGGATTCTGTTTGGTCGGAATCACCAAAGTGTGAGAGAGAAGCTTCATTAATATACAGCATACCTGGAGCAATGACAGGCCATGTAATTATTGCAGGGAGACGGGAGGGTGATGGGAAGGAGGAATACATAGATGGAAATGAGAATGGAGGAATTTCTACAGCAGCATCCAGGAAAGTGACAGGTATGATGTATCTCATGGCTGCTACCCTGCTGAACGCTAATCACCAGGAAAGGGAGGATGGAGGGGGAATAATGGCACCCTCGCTGGACCAGTCACGTTTGGGACCATGTCTAATAGTATATGCTGCTAGCAGAGGTCACCCTGTGATTTTAGCACAAATCATTAGATTGTAAGCTCTTCTGAGCCTCATGACAGTGAAACTACGCGTTCCTGATAATACAGCTCCCATCTAGTCAATTTATCTGCCGAGGAATATAATTATATTCAATTATGATTGGCCAATCACAGACCCAGTTTACCACCTTCATGTAGTATGAAGGTCAACAGATATTGAATACTATGAACAGATTATGTAGGTAAACCCTCATCCTACATGGAAGTGGTCAAATTGGTCAGTGATTGGCCAATCATGATTGAAAGAGTGTACCAGGCTTTAGGGTGCATACACTCATCTTATTTTGATTGTCCAATCACTGACCGATTTTACCACCTTCATGTAGTAGGTGAGTTGGTGGGTGGTAGTGTAACTGAGAAAACAAAAAGATGGAGGAATGCATATATAGGTTAAAGTGAACCTCCGGACTAAAAATCTACTCAGCAGAAGTGAAAAGACTTGGTGTTTCTTTAACAGTTTCACAGCATCAGAACTTTGTTTTTCTTACCAAAGCATCATTTTTAGCTGCATTTTTAGTTAAGCTCCACCCATCAAAGAAAATTGCCAGGCGGTTTTTCCTTGATGCTGTGCTAAGCATGATGGGATTTCCTATGTTATTTATGTTGCCTAGCAACTGGGAGGGGTGATCAGCACACAGGACAGTTGGAACTGTGTCTCATGCTCCCTGTCACCTCCTTTCAACCAAAAAGATGGCTGCCATCATGAAATCAAGCATTTGCCTGTTCTTTTAAAACAGGGTGGGTAAGAGATTATATTACCTATCTATTTTAATTAACATAACTAATGTAACTTAATGACAGTATTTTTGTTTTGGCTGAAGTTCCTCTTTAAGAGAGGTTTACCTAAACAAAATAGAAATGTAGCTGTTTATTTTATTATTTAGGTAGAGTATAGAGGTCTGAAGGGAGGAGAATGAGAACATGCCAGGATTTAGTTACATCACTACTCAATTGGCAGTAAGCCAAGAACCATTCATTTATGAATCAGAATTATTCTAGATAAGCTGCAGTGACAGGAATACTGAGGCAGCAGCAGCATCACCTAGTCCTAGAGGACACAGGACGGATATGTTGTAAATATAGACGAAGACTCAGCAGCATGCTACAGCTCATCACTGGGATCTGTTAAGGGGCTGTGGAAGTCATCTGAGGTCCAAGCCTGGTTCATTTTATAGAGGCCAGGTGAATGTTAATTTATTGGTCACCAACACTCCAGCTGCTCTGTACACATTTCCAGTTTGCAGAATGGTGGTCTAGCACCTGTATAACTCCTCCAAGCATCCTCTGGGCTAAGTGGACCTTCTGCTAAGCTGGGTGTTGGATCTTCAAATGATGCAGTTGCTCATAACAATTGTATGTACACAGTTGTTTTCCCACAGTTAAAAACTTACCGTATATGCCGGCGTATAAGACGACTGAGCTTAGAAGACGACCTCCCAACTTTTCCAGTTAAAATATAGAGTTTGGGATATACTCGCCGTATAAGACTACCCCTCTTCCAACGCACACAAAATAAATATTAAAAAAACATCATATACTGGTGCTGTACTGTATGTTGTACCCAGTATATAACCGTATATATGTGAATGACTGGTTGGATTGGTTAACTCTCCCTCTCCCACTCTCTAAGCGGATTGGTCAGCTCTCCCTCTCTCCCTGTTTATCAGAGAGGTATGGAAGAATAGATCGCTCTGTGCCCATAAAGCACACCTCTTACACCCTTCTGGCCCACCCTTGTATCCTATTTACTTCCTCTGCCTCTCAGATCGCGCACATGCGTACCTGCGCTGATTCACTAGTCCTCAGCAGCATCAATGACACCCGGCGTATAAGACGACCCCCAACTTTTTAGAAGATTTTCAAAGGTTAAAAAGTAGTCTTATACGCAGGAAAATACAGTACTTAAGTTGAAAAAAGGCAGGTGGTCATCAAGTCCAACCTTTTAAACAACCAGTTACCTTAATCCAGATGAAGGATAACTACAACTAACATTAAGAGCCTCAATTGACGGTATATCAGTTCAAAAATTGGGTTGCATGTGATTCGTTTGCACTTCACGGATTGCATGATTTTCAGTTAAATTGCGGTGCCCCTTTTCCATGGATAAGGTTCAGTTTTGCCCCAATCTGGGGAAATACTATATACAAAACATAAGAAAAGTAGATTAAAAGTCTCCTATAAGAGCTAGTCCACACTAGGTCCGGAAACGTATCCGTGGCTGCGTTTTTCAAACCGGATGAAACACGGAGTCCCGGATACTAATGTTGATAATAGCAGCCAGCCTCACCCAAGTAAAAAACGGATCCGTCTGCGTTTGCAGGGATCCGTTTTCAAAACCTGAACGGAAGGTCCGGATCTGCTGCATTTTCACACAACGGATCAGGAACACGGATACACGCAGGGGGTAGTGAAAGCAATGAGAAAACGCATCTCCAGCTCCACAGGCAAAAAACAGATGTTAAAACGGATAGCCTGAGCTTTATGATTGGCCCAAAAAAATCCTCCCACTCCTTCCTAATGATGGAGACGTTTTCTGTCAGGGAAAAACCTGAACGGAAACTGATGCAAAACTGATGCACTTTCATCAGTTTGCAGTACGGTGGGTACTTCCCCTTATCCGGACTGCAGTGTCCGTCCTGCAACTGTCTCTAGTGTGGACCAGCTCTTACTGACCAATCAATCACCATTTGGTTGTTTGCTAGATATAGGCTAAAGCCTCGTACACACATACTGTACAAGGACTGTTGCCCTTTCGGATCAGCACCCAATTGCTTGGAGCAACAATTTAGGCCCAGCTTCTGTACAGATGTGTTGTCACTAGCATACAGGCTAGTAATACCTTCTATTGCGAGGGGTGGAGGTCTGATGGAGTAGCACAGTGCAGGTAGGGCAAAGAGCAGAACGTCAGCCTGCGCCTGATAGGCAGGCTTTATCTCTTGTAAACATATTGGGGCCACCTTATGCGCAATGGATTCAAAAAAGAGACTGCCCTAACGACTATCTAGCATGTCTACAAGGGTTTAAACTACAGTAGAGACCCAGCCTTATGACTGAAGTCTTGAAAAACCTAGTCTTCTCTCCTGGTCATTGACACGTTATTTTCACCTGATGGGTCAACGACAACAGGCTCACCAACAACAGAATTCGCTGGATCCTTAAAAATCCTAAACATTGCTCAAATTGGTTACTTCAAAAATATTAAAACTTTGTTTTAAATATATTAGTTAAATTTTAACCAACCCTCCTCTGCAACGTTAACAACACTACAGGCATTCTGCTATCTACAAACATTGACTTTCTTATGGGACACGATTAGCTACACCTTTTCTTGCCCTGGTGTGATAAGACTACTCTTCTAGGATGGCTGATTTTTTACTCTTTATTCCGTAGTCACACTTTCTACAGAATTTGTAAAATCTGACACAATGTACCCAACAGGTCATAGCTACATTATTCTAAGGCAATTACTAAAATAACATGTATAACTCAAATCTAGGAACTTCTGACAAAATTCCCCTTAAGATGAGCAGGAGGTTTCTAACGTCTCCAAGCCAAATCACCAATATTTGTGACAAATGTCATTTTGTACCTGAACCCGAACAGCATTGCTACTTCTGAGTATCTGTCAAGTTAAATGAGCGACTTGAGGGAATTTTAAAAATTCATGCAGCTCATATCCTTTGAGGCGGACAAAATGTTAAAAGGGTATAAAGTTCAAGTGTTGTTCTTAAAGGGGCACTTAAGCCAGAAAAAAAAATGAGTTTTACTCACCTGGGGCTTCTACCAGCCCCCTGCAGCAGTCCTGTGCCCTCGCAGCCACTCACTAATTCCTCTAGTCCCCCGCTGCCAGCTAGTTTCGTTTTTGCCGACAGGACTGGCCACGCGTAGCTTTCTCCGCATTCCCGACTGTAATTAGCGGTATTGCGGGCCACAACGCGTACAAAGATACGCGTTGCCGCATTACCAACGCATAGTTATGCGGCAATGCGTATCTTTATAAGCGTTGCGGCCCGCAATACCGCTAATTACAGTTGGGAATGCGGAGAAAGCTACGCGTGGCCGGGCCTGTGGGCAAAAACAAAACTAGCTGGCAGCGGGGGACCAGAGGATTAGTGAGTGACTGCGAGGGCACAGGACTGCTGCAGGGGGCTGGTAGAAGCCCCAGGTGAGTAAAACTCATTTTTTTTCTGGCTTAAGTGTCCCTTTAAGATACAGTATGTGTGTACAGAAGCCCCTTGAAGTTGTGTAGAGATTTAGCATGCCGGATCTTTAGTGACATTCAATGCCTGAGCGACCTCCCAGCACTTTTTTCTGTGTACTGTACTGTTGTGTACTGCATGTCCCTCCACCCTTCTCCATAGCATTGGCATCACATGTGGGGTGCGGGCCACGAAATGGGTGACATCCGGGCAGAAGTTATTTAGTCTCCAGCCTCTGGCGGCAGAGCCGGGACAAGGTCCTTCAGCACCCAAGGCTGAGACAGCAAAGTGTGCCCCTCCATCCCTCTCACCCCAGCCTTCACACACTGATTTCTATTAGAGTAATAGGTGCCCCAGGGCCCCCAACCTTCCCAACACCTTAATCTCTAGTTATCTGGCTTGCAGTCACTGTCATGTATCCCCTTTTCTTATTTCTTTCTGCTTCAAACACAATTGGGAATGACAACTGAATGAATTGTGCGCCCCCTCCTACACTGCGCCCTGAGGCTGGAGCCTCTTCAGCCTCTCCCTCGGCCCGGCCCTGTCTGGCGGTAATTTAGGAAGGGGTGGGGGGCTCAAATTCTTTCCTCCCTCTCTCTCCTAGGGCCCCCCTTCTTTGCTCCCCATAGGCAAAGACTAGGACAGCAAACATGCTTTAGAGCCTCACCATGTCCATTGCCGTGTCTCCTGAGTTTTGACCATCCTCCACTGTGGCCACTCGCTCTC
This sequence comes from Hyperolius riggenbachi, assembly GCF_040937935.1. Classification (NCBI taxonomy): domain Eukaryota; kingdom Metazoa; phylum Chordata; class Amphibia; order Anura; family Hyperoliidae; genus Hyperolius; species Hyperolius riggenbachi. The sequence continues at coordinate 83,816,431 of NC_090654.1, forward strand.
CACCTTTTGGTTGCACTGCACGTGATGTGGCACGGATTGCACCAGAACCAGAAGGTTGCCAGCAAGTGGCTGCAGTGGAGGATGATCGGGACTGGGAAGACACAGTGCTGGAATGGTAAGCCACTAAATCACATCGGCTGCACTAGTCTTTACCTGTAGTGGTGCACAGCAGGTGCCAGCATACTCTTTGTGAAGACACCCCCATCTTATGAGGCGGGCATGGAAACAAAGTGTACCCAAGGCCTCGTCACATTGTCCAGCGCAGATGACCGTGGAATCGGAACGTGCGTGATTGCATGACATCTGCGCCGCTGTGCGTTGCTTATCCCATTCGCTACAATTAATGGGTCAGCAATGTGCTTTGCTGAAAAATGCGTGCAGCAGTGCGATAGCGCATCGCACTGCTGTGCAGCACATGTAGTCTGAACATCACACAGTGCAGTCTATGCTGATAGCACACCTTACGCATAACTGAAATGCACACGACAATGCATATAGTGTGAACAAGGCCTAGCACTTCTATATACAATGTGGGGACTATCTAAAACTGCTATGCTATCTGTAAGGGGGGGCCTTAAAGCAAAGGCTATCTATTACTGCTATTTGGGGGAAGGGGGGGGGGGTGTGGTCCATGAAGCAAAATAGACTGCATAGGTTTAGCCCCAAACAGTTGCCCAAGGGATGGAGTCCTGATCTCTGCCAGGCAACGGTCCCCATAGGTGTAGGGCCGATTCTAGCTACAATGGAGCCCAGGGGTAAAAGTAACCTTGGGGGCCCCCCTCCAACCAAATAACCCCCAGGGCCCCTGAGCCGGCTGCCAAGCCCGATCCAAGCCCCCCGTCAAACAATATCATTAAGTGTCCATTATGTGTCCCCTTAAAAGCATTTTTGGGGTTCCCATTATTCACTTCCTCTTTTTCCTATACAGAGTAAAAACAGCTTCCCCACTGTCATGGGTTACCATTGCTGGGGGGGGGGGGAGTGGCACCTTGGGGGCCCCCACAGGTTCTGTGGCCCTGGGGCAATTGCCCCTTTGCCTCCATGGAAGTGCCGGCTCTGCATAGGTGTGTACTAGGCTTTACTGGGTGCTCAATTCAATGACAGCTCCTTTAAAACGGATGATTAGTGTAACAAGCTAGGTGCAGCATATCTGTAATGCCCTAAACGTGCCAGGCTGCTGGACAACTACCGTGCACATGACATATTCAGAGAAGAGCAGAAAATGGAGCTAATATGCAAATTCAGGTTCCAAAAGAACTGAACGTCTCCTGTTCTTCCGGATCTAAAATTTGCATATTAATCACATTTTTTCAATCATCTCTGCTCAAGATCTACATGTCCAGGGCACAGTGACTGTGCGTCCGCAAACACAGCAGGCGGTTCTGAAAACTAAATTAGTGACGACAACTACAGTTCAATCCGGAAGACACAGGTGCATAAAAAAAACACAGCTTACAGATGCATTAATAATTTAAGTCCAAATACATAAAGACAACCGCATACTATGAATAATACATTACAAATATACATTTTTTGGGAGAAAAAAAATATACAAAGTTTGGAAACCGCCAAGTTTTAAGCCTGAGTGAGTTTTCCAAACATCTCACACTCTCAGCAAAGACATTTTTTAGTGTATCAGCGCTCTCCGACAAGCCAGAGATCACAGAATACATCTTCCGTGAGATAGAGAGGAATCAGCACAGATACTGTACTGTATATATTATTCAGTGCCGGGCTAGGAGGAAGATCCCTGCACAGCAGGAGGCAGGAAGGAGCAGGATGGCATTAGAAGGAATATGAGCTGTCTGTGCAGCAGCTGCCAGTGGAACTACAGATCCCAGCACGGCTGTTGGGCCATGCTGTAAGTCAGAAAAGGCCGGATTTAAACTTTTTGTGCCCCTAGGCCAGTAATCTGGAAACTTGGCTCTCCAGCTGTTAAGGAACTACAAGTCCCACAATGCAGTGTGGAAGTCTGACAGCCACAGTCATGATTCATAAAGGCAAATGCATTGTGAAACTTGTAGTTCGTTAACAGCTGGAGGGCCAAGTTTGCAGATCACTGCCCTAGGCCAAGTATGGTGTGGATTGAGTATCATGTACAGCAGTGCCCCTCCCATTCCAAGTGCAGCCCCCTCTTCCATGTGTATCATCCATGTACTGTAGCCCCCTCTCTTTCATGAACAACTTCCTTCGGCATCAGTTTCTTCTTTCCATGTATTTCTAGTCATTTTCAGCCTCCTCTTTCATATGTAGTAACCCCTCTTCCATGTTCAGGCGCCCTTTGGGCTGCAGCCGCTCAAGGCCCGAACCTTTGTGGCCCTTACAGGAATCCAGCCCTGCAGTCAGAAAAGGATTAACCTTCCTGGCGGTAACCCCGAACGTAGATCGGGGTAAGCCGCGCAGGAGGTTTTCTTAATTTTTTTTTTGCTGGACACAGCTAGCACTTTGCTAGCTCCGCCAGCACACTGATCGCCGCCGCCCCGCGCCCGATCGCCGCTATACGTTGCGGCGCGCGCCCCCCCCAGACCCCGTGCGCTGCCTGGCCAATCAGTGCCAGGCAGCGCCGAGGGGTGGATCGGGACTCCCAATGACGTCACGACGTCGCTGACGTCGGTGACGTCATCCCGCCCCGTCGCCATTCCTGATCGGAGATCGCCGAAGAGGGGCCCTGGGCTCGCTACATGATTTAAAAAAAAAACCTGCCGCGCTGCCTCCTGGCAGAATTTTTCATACCGCCAGGAGGGTTAAGATGAAATGGGGCTGTAGGCAAGCCAGCAGTTTTTGTCCACCGCTGATGATCACCTGGCTTTTGGGGGCTAGCATCCACCAGGCCCCTAGACTATCTCCAGGCCCTAGGCAACTGCCAAGGTTTGCCGGTTCTGCTGTGAGTTGTTGTTCTCCAGCAGCTTTGTGTAGAGTATACCGACACCTGAGGAGCAGGAAGACACAATAAAGGTGGATGTATGGGCAGAACAATTAAGAGACAGATCTCTCTCTTAGCCTTTGTTCACATATAAAATCGAAATCGCTGACGGCCACATTTTGTGATTTTAAGAGTGATTTTTTTTCTCCCCTCCTGGCGCTCACCTGCGTGCTTCGATTTTGTGTACATCGCTTTTCAAAGAGCTTTTGCAGAGCAATTTCTTTTTTCACTTCCTGATGTTAGTCAGGAAGTGAACTCTATGTCCCGGAAAAGAATAAATACAATGTATTTATTCTTAAAAGCGCAAAAGCAATTGCCGCAAATGCAATTTTGTGAGCGTTTTGCGTTTTTCCTATACCTTCCATAGTAGCAAAATCACCCAAAAAATGGTGCAGGCAGTGCTTTGGTCAGCAAAAAGCTGACGAAACGCGCACATATGAACAGTGTCATAAGGATTCATTGCACAAGCGCTTTAAAGGAGATTTTCAAAATCGCAGGCGCTTAAAAAAATAGCAAAAACGCCCTAGGTGTGAACAAGCTCTAATCATATCTGATCGGAGAGAGATCTGTTGCCTGCCCATACACCACAGGCCAATTCCCATTCAATTTCAGAATGAAATCTCTTGGCAAGCGGACGTGTGACGCCGCATCAGCCAAGAGCCGATTCTAGACTGTTTGCTGCCTGAGGCAAACTTGTGAATCAGCTTTATTTAATGTCCTCACATGACATGCTGCAGCTAAACACAATAGCACGCTGCCTGGCTGTGAGCCTGTGACAAACAGACTGCTCACCCTCAGCCACTCCATTCCTCCTCAGGCAGGACAGCAGTGCCACCCCCTCCCTCCTGTTGTGCAAGTCAAATGAAACACTGCTGCTCTCCTGCCCCCCCCCCCCCCACTCACTGTCACACTCCTCACACAGCACAACAAGCCGCTTTTCCCCAATGATGACCTCTTCACCTCGCTCTCCTCTCACTTCTCCTCCTACTCTGACTGCATGCTGTTAGTGTAAACACAGTACAAACATGCTGTCCTCACAATCTCTGCTGCCTGATGCAAATGTTTCACCTTGCTTCATGAGAGAACCGGTCCTGCATCCACCCCCTGTGATGTACCCCCTAATGTAAAATGTTCCCCCCTGTGCCCAATGCTGTATAATTTAGCTGTCTGTGTCCGCCGCTGGCTCCGGGCACCGTCTTCATACACGTGCCCTACATGGTTGCCAGTGTATGGACGGGCGTCGTCAGTCAGCATGCTCTCGGCAGCACCAGTTTTCATCTGATCCAATTATATTAATCGGATGTAATGGTTAGTCAGTCGACAAGTCGCCTGGTGTATGGCCACCTTAAGTAATGTAAAGGAGGGACTTGAATGAAATACTAGCGGAGTAGCCAGTGCTGTCATTCCGCCTTATGTAACAAGGGAACAGATGAAAAGAACACAAGCAGGGTGCTGTAATTAACAAACACACCGCACATGTAGCCAAGCGTATGAAAGAGCTCCTCTCTGAGCTGCAGCTTGTTCTGTCGCTGGCTCACTATACTCCAAACACAGCTTCAAAGCTTTTTTTCTTCCCCTGCAATTTAAAGGGCACGTGCAGTGAAAGCAATACGGAGGCTGACATTTTGTGTTCGCTTTTTAAAAATGTGATGCAGTGATCACTGCGGGACACCTTAGATGCTCACTCCAACCTGAACTCGTAGGTCTAGGAGTTCTGGATCACTATGAGCTTGCTGGGCAATCTGTAACTCTGGGTGTTTCAAGTCCTACCTCATAGAGCCAAATTAACCCATGCCATGCACTGATGAGGATCAACCAGTCCGAGACAGTCTGTATGCATGTTGGATTACTGTGGCTCTGTACAAATAACAAGTTGACACATCATTACATTCCAGCAGTTCTGGAGGTGTGTTTATCTACCAGGGACAACAAAGGGGTAATTTGCATATTCAGCAGTGATGCATTGTGGGAGACATCATATGCTCACTCCAACCTGAATAATAGAAAACACTTTGGGGTTGATTCACTAAAAAGTGCTATTTCATAACGCGCATCGCTATTTCATAACGCGGCATCGGCATATCGGCGTAACGCCACAAGCGCTATCAGCAAGTACCATAGAGCGCGTTCATTAGATAGGGGTTGGTAGGGAAATAATCAAGAGCAGCGATGTTTTCAATGCGCGTAATACTTTGCGCCGTTAAAGAATTCCGTGCATACAAAATTATGTGTTATTAATTTAAACAGTGTGTAGTTTAATAGTGTATGCTTTAAAAACATAGCAAAGTTAGCATTCATTACCCAACACGCACTCATCCAGCCAAACCTCAAATGGTTCCATCACGGAAGGAAAATGTTAACAAAAATATTTAAAAAAAAAAATATTAACATTTGTCCAGGACTATTCATACTTTCTAAATGTCATAAATACTAATTTATGTGATCAAGCACATTTGAGCATCAGTAAGGGGCCAACAACACCATGTAAATACATGTTACCTGGGGGGGGGGGACCTGGGGTGCAGGAGGAGGGAGAGGCAACTTGGGGTCCAGCAGTGCAGGTGTCCTTGCAGAGCTCGAGGGCCCTGGGCTAACTGTCCCCTTTACCTCTATGTCAGCTCCAGCACACACTGGGCTTGATTCACAAAACGGTGCTAACTGTTAGCACGCTTGTGAAAAGCCCCTCTTCACACCTAAACTGAGTTTAGGTGTCTTAAAAAGATCTTGAGCGCAAAGTCCTGCGTGCAAAACTTTGCGCACGCACAACGTGGTGTGCGCAAAACGTTGCATTGCGGTGTGACGAAAACGGTGCACCTGATGCGCCTATAAGGTCGCATGGGGTGCGACCTTAACGTCGCACTATGCGTAAAAAACATACCCGAAAGGGAAGTAGCATAGGTCGATGCCGGGTGAGTGGTGGGTGCTGGGAGCTGGTGCCTAAGCACACTGTAGTGCCAGCCCGCTTTTTCCTATTCAGCAGTCGCTTATCAAAGTTAGCACGCCTTATTAAAGTTAGCACACCTTATCAGAGTAGCATAGCGAGCGCTATGAACCCGCAGGGGCTCAGGGCAGGATGAGTGGAGCTCTCGTCATTGCCAATTAGCAGGCATAAGTTCGCTATGCTACTTTGATAAGGCGTCTTAACTTTGATAAGGCGTGCTAACTTTGATAAGACATGCTATTTGTCTTAATGAATCAAACCCAATGTATCTACATTGGAATGTAAACAAATATACTCCTATCTCCAGTTTGGATGTGGATTTGAAGCTGAATAGCAGGACAAAGTGCTTTGTTTAACCATTTCAGTGATGTTCTGCTTAAAAAAAATTCAGGGATATGAGGTTTAAAGTTTTGAGGAATCTTTTAGAGCTAAGTAGAAATGCTGACTTTCAGACCACTTTAAGAAGGCAAATCTCTGTTTTGCATATCATTTTAGTAAGAGGGGTTTTGGTCCATTTTAGTCCCTTACACACTCCTAATAGAGCTTGCTGGGCAATCTGTAACTTTTTAAAAATGCCAGCCTTCCAGCTGCCATGCATATCTTTTAGATTTGGCTGGGTTCACCTTGGCGTTAATTACTGGTATTTCCTCATTGTGGTGATGGCCAAAATAAAGAGAGAGTTCAATGACACCATTAACACCAATGTACATGCTTAATTTTTGATTGGCATTATGTCTGGAGCACGCTATGGGCAGAATCTTTTGGACATTTCTTAGGCCTGTGTCCCACGGCTGAAACAAGCATGCAGTCAGTGCAGGTAGATCTTCTGATCTGAATCATTGTTTTAGATCAATGGATGTAAACAAATTAAAAACCAAGAATCCCCAGAACAGTCAGGCAACCAACATTTCTAAAATGAACAGAATGGGATTAAAAAGGGTCGGTGCTAAGTTTTTTGCCGCCTGATGCTAAGTCCGCTCAAGCACCACCTCCCTCCCCACCCCCATCTTTGTCAGAAAGTAATTGTGGCCAGTATCTGTCTCCATACCAACTCCATACAACAAATGTCTCTGTCCAGGCACGGATGGTGGACAGAGTTTGTCCCAGGCACTCTGGTCTGCAGATACATAGCCCTGTACACAGATGTGATGCAATGAGTGTTTTTTTCTCATGGCAGCATTGATCTATTCAGCAATTTCAGCTACATAACTTCTCCTGGGAGGGAATGAGCTAGCCATCACTCTCTACATTCCTCACTGAGCCTTGGGTGATCTTGTGCCCCAGTTGTTGGTTCACCAGTCATCTTTCCTTTGATAGTACTTCTGGTAGATGTTAACCATTACATACTTGGAACATTTTACCTGTGATCTTGGAGATACTCTGACCTAGTCACCTAGATGTCGATTTGACCCTTCTCAAAGTCACCTAGCCTCTTTCACACTAAGGGCTGAACCTTCCCATCTATAGGCCACTAAGCTCCTTTCAGCTGCAATTACATGCAGCCAAATGGCAGCGTTTGGTAACACCGCATGTGTCACATTTGACACGCAGTGACGTTATCTTATGGTGAAAAACTGTCTGATGCTGTGTCTCAGGACGGCAACCATCAAACTCAGATGCATCTACTTGGGGGGGGGGCACCTGTCCACCGCCGTGCTGAGTTATAGCAGATTTACCGCTTTCAGCTGCTCGTGAAAATAGGCCAAATAAATAATGCCATTTTGATTGGGATTGTCTTGCACTCACAATGTTGGATCAACTGCTAAGAGTGTCTTCACCGATCCTACAACTTAGGTTATTTGCGGTCACAAGTGGTGGACAGATATTTGCCTTTGAGCAGGCTTTTCCTTGAGAAAGGGACCTTGTGTGGTCCCGAAACGTTGCCTTTTTAGACTGTTTCTGTGAATTAATAAAAATACATTTAGGTAGTGCCAATTGTATTTTTGATTATGCTATTGGGGTCTGAAGATCATCCTTCACAGTGGAGTTTCTGTGTAAAAATATTTTTTTCCTACATTTTTAGAGTTTTGTGACTGTTCACCTGCTTCTGACAAATCTATACAGCCCTATCCCTAAAAAAAAGTCTTAACCCTTCATCACTCTATTAGGCCTGGTGCACACCAGAGGAGTTTTTCTGAGCGTTTTGAGTTTTTAAATCTGCTGCTAATGTTATCCTATGTGTCTGTGCACACTGGAGCAATGAGGTTTTGTAAAAAACCCCATAGCATTACATTGGGAAGAGCTTTTGAAACCTCTAAAAGCTCTTCCCGATGTAATGCTATGGGTTTTTTTACAAAACCTCAATGCTCCAGTGTGCACAGACACATAGGATAACATTAGCAGCAGATTTAAAAACTCAAAACGCTCAGAAAAACTCCTCTGGTGTGCACCAGGCCTTAAAGAGACACTGAAGCGAAAAAAGAAATTATGGTATAATGAATTGGTTGTGTAGTACGGATAATTACTAAAACAGTAGTAGCAAAGAAAATATTCTCATATTTTTATTTTCAGTTATATAGTGTTTTTTTATAACATTGCATCATTCTCTAATATTTGCAATTTACACACTACTCAGCATTCTAAATGATTTTACAGAGCAGGCCAGTGAACGTTTCAACTGTCCTCTTCGGAGAAAAAGAAAATACAGTGGCTGACAGTTGAGATATCAAGCTTCAGAAGACATAGCTCTCTGCGACTTTGAAAGTCGTGGAGCTCAATGGCTCTTTTGCATAGATAACAACTGGAGTTTCTTAACTCTTCCTGTACTGTAAACAATATTACACTTATGTCTCTGCTCCTAATGTTTTATTTCTTAGCTGTACTACACATACAAATCATATCATAATGTTTTTTTTCGCGTCAGTGTCTCTTTAAAGAGACCTTGAGCTGTGCCCAGAAATCTGCACTTACCTGGGGCTTCCTCCAGTCCCCAGTAGTCCACGAGGTCTCTCGGCATCCTCTGGGCTCCCTCCATAGTCCTGCTGGTGGCTCCGTAAAGCTAGCGACTTCGGCTAAAGTTGTAAGCTACTGCGGCTGTGTGGCCTGCCTGTTGCCACTAAACGGAGGACCGTGGGGGGACGGTGAGGAATGTAGCCATACTTATGGGGCTGGAGGATGCCCTGGGTAAGTAAAAAAAAACAAACAAAAAAAACAAAAAAAACCTTTGTAATGCATCATCTCTGGTACACGTAAAGATTTTGTCAGAACTTAAATATATCAGTTGCTGTCAGTTATCAGTTTCTGTCAGTTATAGCTGAAAGTAAAAGGTAATGGCCATGTTTCCCTATGGCTCAAGTGGGCGATGTTACAGTTTCACAGTGTGCCGACCCAGAAGCTGTTACAGGGTCATTGCCATTTGTAAGACGGAGAATGAAGAATTCCATAGATCACAGTGAAAAAACAGGACGCTGGAGAGGAGAGCGACATTGAGGCGTAGACCACACTTGAGGTAAGTATGACCTGTGTAGGTTTATTTTGACTTTTAATTTTCAGTTCAGGTTTGCTTTAAGAAAATGTGTCTCAACATTCACTTTGACATGAAACTCTATCTCTAGACATCGCAAAGATTTTTGGCAAATTCTTACTTGTCAGTTTTGAAGATAATAAGTCTTCTGTAGTGAGTTCCTCACAGGAGGTACTAAGTGGAAGGGCCTCCCTTTTATAATCGCATTATCAGTTTAATTGCCAAAGCTGAAAAATATGCCATCCCCTATATCTGTTTCTTTTCCTGGATCTCTGTAAAAGGATGACTTTACTGCAGTGACCTCAAAGTCAGTGTCTGAGAATGCTGAGATTTTACCTGATGCTCTGTGAAGGCTTCTGGGGGGAAAACATGAAAACTGAGCCAATTATGAGAGCAGAAGGTGAAAATTCGAGGAAATCCTGTACACAAGCAGTGAGCTGTTGCCATGCCTGCCAAGAATTTGAATTTCTGGCAGTTGCAGAAAATCAGAGCTGGCTGCAAAGATGTTGCATCCGCCGGCAGATCGATTTTAATTTGTTTTTCCCTGAGAAACTTTTTTTTTTTAAAAAGGCATTAACATGCTGTATACTCTGAGGGAATGGCAAAAAGAGGACCTTTAAATCCCTTCTCAGGTCGCTGAATGCCCCGTCATCATCATTTTGTATTGGAACTACTGTCAGATAAAGGAATCAGCCGGGCTGTAGTAAAGGCACAAGTATTACAAGGTGTAACAAGGTTTAAAGTACCACTATTGTGAAAATTATAACATTTAAAGAGAGACTGAAGCCTCCCAAAACACATGTTTTTACTTTAACCACTTGAGGACCCTGGGCTTTAACCCCCTTAAGGACCAGGCACTTTTTTTCTATTCAGACCACTGCAGCTTTCACGGTTTATTGCTCGCTCATACAAGCTACCACCTAAATGAATTTTGGCTCCTTCTCTTGTCACTAATAAAGCTTTCTTTTGGTGCTATTTGATTGCTGCTGCGATTTTTACTTTTTATTATATTCATCAAAAAAGACATGAATTTTGGCAAAAAAATGACTAACTTTCTGTGCTGACATTTTTCAAATAAAGTAAAATTTCTGTATACATGCAGCACGAAAAATGTGGACAAACATGTTTTTGATGAAAAAAACCCATTCAGCCTATATTTATTGGTTTGGGTAAAAGTTATAGCATTTACAAACTATGGTGCAAAAAGTAAATTTTCCCATTTTCAAGCATCTATGACTTTTCTGACCCCCTGTCATGTTTCGTGAGGGGCTAGAATTCCAGGATAGTATAAATACCCCCCAAATGACCCCATTTTGGAAAGAAGACATCCCAAAGTATTCACTGAGAGCCATAGTGAGTTCATAGAAGATATTATCTTTGTCACAAGTAAGCGGAAAATGACACTTTGTGACAAAAAAAAAAAAAAGTTTCCATTTCTGCTAACTTGCGAAAAAAAAAAAAAATGAAATCTGCCACGGACTCACCATGCCCCTCTCTGAATACCTTGAAGTGTCTACTTTCCAAAATGGGGTCATTTGTGGGGTGTGTTTACTGTCCTGGCATTTTGGGGGGTGCCTAATTGTAAGCACCCCTGTAAAGCCTAAAGGTGCTCATTGGACTTTGGACCCCTTAGCGCAGTTAGGCTGCAAAAAAGTGTCACACATGTGGTATTGCCGTACTCAGGAGAAGTAGTGCAATGTGTTTTGAGGTGTATTTTTACACATACCCATGCTGGGTGGGAGAAATATCTCTGTAAATGACAATTTTTTGATTTTTTTTTTACACACAATTGTCCGTTTACAGAGATATTTCTCCCACCCAGCATGGGTATGTGTAAAAATACACCCCAAAACACATTGTACTACTTCTCCCGAGTACGGCGATACCACATGTGTGGCACTTTTTTGCACCCTAACTGCGCTAAGGGGCCCAAAGTCCAATGAGTACCTTTAGGATTTCACAGGTCATTTTTGTTTCAAGACTACTCCTCACGGTTTAGGGCCCCTAAAATGCTAGGGCAGTATAGGAACCCCACTAATGACCCCATTTTAGAAAGAAGACACCCCAAGGTATTCCGTTAGGAGTATAGTGAGTTCATAGAAGATTTTATTTTTGTCACAAGTTAGCGGAAATTGATTTTAATTGGCTTTTTTTCACAAAGTGTCATTTTCCGCTAACTTTTGACAAAAAATAAAATCTTCTATGAACTCACCATACTCCTAACGGAATACCTTGGGGTGTCTTCTTTCTAAAATGGGGTCATTTGTGGGGTTCCTATACTGCCCTGGCATTTTAGGGGCCCTAAACCGTGAGGAGTAGTCTTGAAACCAACAATGTCGCAAAATGACCTGTGAAATCCTATAGGTACTCATTGGACTTTGGGCCCCTTAGCGCACTTAGGGTGTAAAAAAGTGCCACACATGTGGTACCGCCGTACTCAGGAGAAGTAGTATAATGTGTTTTGTGGTGTATTTTTACACATACCCATGCTGGGTGGGAGAAATATCTCTGTAAATGACAATCTTTTGATTTTTTTTACACACAATTGCTCATTTACAGAGAGATTTCTCCCACCCAGCATGGGTATGTGTAAAAATACACCCCAAAACACATTATACTACCTCTCCTGAGTACAGCCTAGGTGCGCTAAGGGGCCCAACGTCCTATTCACAGGTCATTTTGAGGCATTTGTTTTGTAGACTACTCCTCACGGTTTAGGGCCCCTAAAATGCCAGGGCAGTATAGGAACCCCACAAGTGACCCCATTTTAGAAAGAAGACACACCAAGGTATTCCGTTAGGAGTATGGTGAGTTCATAGAAGATTTTATTTTTTGTCACAAGTTAGTGAAAAATTACACTTTGTGAAAAAGAACAATAAAAATCAATTTCCGATAACTTTTGACAAAAAATAAAATCTTTTATGAACTCGTCATACACCTAACAGAATACCTTGGGGTGTCTTTTTTTCTAAAATGGGGTCACTTGTGGGGTTCCTATACCGCCCTGGCATTTTACGGGCCCAAAACCGTGAGTAGTCTGGAAACCAAATGTCTCAAAATGACTGTTCAGGGGTATAAGCATCTGAAAATTTTGATGACAGGTGGTCTATAAGGGGGCGAATTTTGTGGAACCGGTCATAAGCAGGGTGGCCTTTTAGATGACAGGTTGTATTAGGCTGATCTGATGGATAGGAGTGCTAAGGGGGTGACAGGAGGTGATTGATGGGTGTCTCAGGGGGTGGTTAGAGGGGAAAATAGATGCAATCAATGCACTGGGGAGGTGATCGGAAGGGGGTCTGAGGGGGATCTGAGGGTTTGGCCGAGTGATCAGGAGCCCACACGGGGCAAATTAGGGCCTGATCTGATGGGTAGGTGTGCTAGGGTGTGACAGGAGGGGATTGATGGGTGTCGCAAGGTGTGATTAGAGGGGGGGGATTGATGGGTGTCGCAAGGTGTGATTAGAGGGGGGAATAGATGCAAGCAATGCACTGGCGAGGTGATCAGGGCTGGGGTCTGAGGGCGTTCTGAGGGTATGGGCGGGTGATTGAGTGCCCTAGGGGCAGATAGGGGTCTAATCTGATGGGTAGCAGTGACAGGGGGTGATTGATGGGTAATTAGTGGGTGTTTGAAGGAGAGAACAGATGTAAACACTGCACTTGGGAGGTGATCTGATGTCGGATCTGCGGGCGATCTATTGGTGTGGGTGGGTGATCAGATTGCCCGCAAGGGGCAGGTTAGGGGCTGATTGATGGGTGGCAGTGACAGGGGGTGATTGATGGGTGGCAGTGATAGGGGGTGATTGATGGGTGATTGACAGGTGATTGACAGGTGATCAGTGGGTTATTACAGGGAAGGACAGATGTAAATAATGCCCTGGCGAATTGATAAGGGGGGTCTGAGGGGTCTGAGGGCAATCTGAGCGTGTAGGCGGGTGATTGGGTGCCCGCAAGGGGCAGATTAGGGTCTGATCTGATGGGTAACAGTGACAGGTGTTGATAGGGGGTGATTGATGGGTAATTAGTGGGTGTTTAGAGGAGAGAATAGATGTAAACACTGCGTTTGGGTGGTGATCTGATGTCGGATCTGCGGGCGATCTATTGGTGTGGGTGGGTGATCAGATTGCCCGCAAGGGGCAGGTTAGGGGCTGATTGATGGGTGGTAGTGACAGGGGGTGATTGATGGGTGATTGACAGGTGATCAGGGGGGATAGATGCATACAGTACACAGGGGGGGGGGGGTCAGGAGGGGGCAGGGGGCAGATAAAAAAAAAATAGCGTTGACAGATAGCGACAGGGAGTGATTGATGGGTGATTAGGGGGGTGATTGGGTGCAAACAGGGGTCTGGGGGGTGGGCGGGGGGTCTGCGGGGTGCTGTGGGCGATCTGGGGCAGGGGGAGGAGAAATCAGTGTGCTTGGGTGCGACAGAGTGGCTGCAGCCTGCCCTGGTGGTCCCTCGGACACTGGGACCACCAGGGCAGGAGGCAGCCTGTGTAATACACTTTGTAAACATTACAAAGTGTATTGTATACGGCAATCGTCGGGTTAACATCTCACCGGCGCTTCCATATGGCCAGCGGGATGTTGCGGCAGGTATGCGGAGACAGGCGCCGGCGGAAGATCGTGTCACGGATGAGGCGATCGCTCCGCCCATGCCCTTACAAGGACCGCCGCCTCTGTGGGTGAGCTGGTCCTTGCGGGCTCCACTTCCCGGCCGCCCCTGTGCATTAGGCGGTCGGGAAGTGGTTAAATAGCTCTTTAACATGAATTCCCAAGCTGAAACACTGCATCCCGCGGCTACAAAACTCAATTAATCACCCCAAACTCTATGGGGCTAATTGCGGGGCTCCTTCCGTGTAGAGGCAGAGCGTTGTGCAGTTGCTCTGCCTCTCCTTCCGCCCCTCTCAGTCTTCTTTCACTGGGAGGGGCGGGGAGGAGGCAGAGATTGACGCAAATGGAGGCAGAGCTCCAACCTAAAGCTCTGCCTCCCCCGGGCAGCAAAATCCACGACCTGGAAAGTTGTGGATTTTTGCCCCGGGAGTTTGGGGTGATTGAGTTTTTAGCCGTAGGGATGCTGCGTATCAGCTAGGACATGCATGTTAAAGAGGTCTTTAAAGTAAAAACATGTTTTTTGGGAAGCTTCAGAGTCTCTTTAAAATACATGTACACACATACTAAGAAGTACATTTCTCCCATAGTAAAATGAACTGTAAATTACTTTTTCCTATGTTGAAATCTCTTAGACCTTGTTCACAGTGCGTTAGCGTTCGCGTTAGGCATTTTATGACGCAATTTGTTTTGCGATTCCCGGTGCTTGGGTGGGCGGTGCATTTTTTGTTAAAAGTGCTTTTCTAAGCGCCTTTCCAGGGCATTTTGTTAATCCACTCCCTGACGTAAGTCAGGAAGTGAACTCTTTGACCCGGAAAATAATAAATACAATGTATTTATTCTTAAAAACGTGAACGCAATCGCTGCACAAAGCGATTTTGTGAGCATTTGCGTTTTTCCTATACCTTCCATTGAGGCAAAATCACCTCAAAAATGGTCCAGGCACCGCTTTGCTGAGTGGATCGGAAATGAACCGCTCAGACGTGAACTCTCTCATAGGGAATCATTGCACAAGCATTTTTAGGGCGATTTTAAATAAATCGCCTGCGCTTGAAAAATGGGCAAAAAACGCTCTTAATGAGAACAAGCCTTAACAGTAGGTAGTAGAAATCTGACATAACTGACAGGTTGTGGACTTGCTCATCTTTTCATGAGGGATTCTCAGGGCTTTTTTTTTTTTTTCAAAAGTGAATGCCAGTTGCTCATTTCAAATGCCAAAACAGTATGCAAACAAGTAGGGGGCAGCCTGCATCTTTGTATAGATTCTTTCCAGGGATTGCACTTGCAAAAAAATAAACAAAATACTAAGAATCCCCATGAGGAGATGGACTAATCCAAAATCTGTCAGATTTTGTACTACCTACTGTAAGTGACGGCAACATAGGATAGCAGTAATTTATGTCTCATTTTACTCTGGAAGAAACGTGCTTCTTATTTGTATGTGTTTACATGTATTATAAATTGTACAATTTTTCATAATAGCGCTTCTTTAAAGTCAAGAAAGTGGGTTGACATGATGGCTGTGCGTAGGGAGCATAGAGAGCAAGACGGGTAAGTAACCCATCAGTAACATATCAGTAACATTCAGGAATCCTGAGTATATTCTTATGCAGGGGTGCCCACACTTTTTCGGGTTGTGAGATTCTTTAACCACCCTGGCGTTCTATTAAGATCGCCAGGGCGGCTGCGGTAGGGTTTTTTTTAAATAAAAAAAAAACTATTTCATGCAGCCAACTGAAAGTTGGCTGCATGAAAGCCCACTAGATGGCGCTCCGGAGGCGTTCTTCCGATCGCCTCCGGCAGCCAGAAGTAACACGGAAGGCCGCAATGAGCAGCCTTCCGTGTTTGGCTTCTCCTGTCGCCATGGCGACGAGCGGAGTGACGTCATGGACGTCAGCCGACGTCCTGACGTCAGCCGCCTCCGATCCAGCCCTTAGCGCTGGCCGGAACTATTTGTTCCGGCTGCGCAGGGCTCAGGCGGCTGGGGGGACCCTCTTTCGCCGCTGCTCGCGGCGGATCGCCGCAGAGCGGCGGCGATCGGGCAGCACACGCGGCTGGCAAAGTGCCGGCTGCGTGTGCTGCACTTTATTTCATGCAAATCGGCCCAGCAGGGCCTGAGCGGCAGCCATCGGCGGTGATGGACGAGCTGAGCTCGTCCATACCGCTAAGATGGTTAAAGAGAATCTGTAACGTCAAAACTAGTGTTGGGCGAACATCTAGATGTTCGGGTTCGGGACGAACAGGCCGAACATGGCCGCGATGTTCGGGTGTTCGAGCCGAACTCCGAACATACTGGAAGTCAATGGGGACCTGAACTTCCGTGCTTTGTAAAGCCTCCTTACATGCTACATACCCCAAATTTACAGGGTATGTGCATCTTGGGAGTGGGTACAAGAGGAAAAAAAAATTAGCAAAAAGAGCTTATAGTTTTTGAGAAAATCGATTTTAAAGTTTCAAAGGGAAAACTGTCTTTTAAACGCGGGAAATGTCTGTTTTCTTTGCACAGGTAACATGCTTTTTGTCGGCATGCAGTCATAAATGTAATACAGAGAAGAGGTTCCAGGAAAAGGGACCGGTAACGCTAACCCAGCACCAGCAGCAGCACACGTGATGGAACAGGAGGAGGGTGGCGCAGGAGGAGAAGGCCACGCTTTGAGACACAACAACCCAGGCCTTGCATGAGGACAAGAAGTGTGCGGATAGCAATTTGCTTTTTGTCGGCATGAAGTCATAAATGTAATACAGATGAGAGGTTCCAGGAAAAGGGACCGGTAACGCTAACCCAGCAGCAGCACACGTGATGGAACAGGAGGAGGGCGGCGCAGGAGGAGAAGGCCACGCTTTGAGACACAACAACCCAGGCCTTGCATGCGGACAAGAAGCGTGCGGATAGCAATTTGCTTTTTGTCGGCATGCAGTCATAAATGTAATACAGATAAGAGGTTCCAGGAAAAGGGACCGGTAACGCTAACCCAGCAGCAGCACACGTGATGGAACAGGAGGAGGGCAGCGCAGGAGGAGAAGGCCACGCTTTGAGACACAACAACCCAGGCCTTGCATGAGGACAAGAAGCGTGCGGATAGCAATTTGCATTTTGTCACCATGCAGTCATAAATGTAATACAGATGAGAGGTTCAATAAACAATAAACAGTAATTGGTGTTGTCCAGAATGCGCACAATGCGTGGGTCGCGTTCGGTGCAGTCCTAGGCCGAAGAGGTCATAGCCTAGGGTCACAAAAACCTGTTTATTTGGGCAATGTCAATGGTGGCGAGTCTGACGTACATAAATCGCAGCAATGGCCGTTAGCAACGTCTGAATCTCACGAAATGTCTCATGCAGGTAGAAGACATATTGTTAGACTTGGGCTCCAAAGATGGGTTCCCTACATCTCTGCAAACCAGAGTTACAGGGCTCCAAATTTGGTAAAATCCCCCATAGGCTTTTATTGGGCCTCCTATTTACAGTTCCAAAATCTCACATCTTTTCAAAGGGCAATTGCTCAGCAGTGGCAAATTTTCTAGCATTGTAGGGACCCTTAGGGGGAACATGACTGGTGAGTTTCGGGCCCCTAGGCCAAAGAGGTCATAGCCTAGGGTCACAAAAACCTGTTTATTTGGGCAATTTCAATAGTAGTTATGCTGACGTACATAAATCTCAGCCATGGCCGTTAGCAACGTCTGAATTTCACGAAATGTCTCATGCAGGTAGAAGACATATTGTTAGACTTGGATTCCAAAGATGGGGTCCCTACATCTCTGCAAACCAGAGTTACAGGGGTCCAAAATTGGTAAAATCCCCCATAGGCTTTCATTGCCTCCCTATTTCACTTTCCAAAATCTCACATCTTTTCAAAGGGCAATTGCTCAGCAGTGGCAAATTTTCTAGCATTGTAGGGACCCTTAGAAGGAACATGACTGGTGAGTTTCGGGCCCCTAGGCCAAAGAGGTCATAGCCTAGGGTCACAAAAACCTGTTTATTTGGGCTATTTCAATGGTGGCGAGTCTGACGTACATAAATCACAGCAATGGCCGTTAGCAACGTCTGAATCTCACGAAATGTCTCATGCAGGTAGAAGACATATTGTTAGACTTGGATTCCAAAGATGGGGTCTCTACATCTCTGCAAACCAGAGTTACAGGGGTCCAAAATTGGTAAAATCCCCCATAGGCTTTCATTGGGCCTACTATTTACCGTTCCAAAATCTCACACCATTTCAAAGGGCAATGGCTCAGCAGTGGCAAAACTCACCAGTCATGATCCCCCTAAGAGTCCCTACAATGCTAGAAAATTTGGTACTGCTGAGCCATTGCCCTTTGAAAAGATGTGAGATTTTGGAAAGTGAAATAGGGAGGCAATGAAAGCCTATGGGGGATTTTACCAATTTTGCACCCCTGTAACTCTGGTTTGCAGAGATGTAGGGACCCCATCTTTGGAATCCAAGTCTAACAATATGTCTTCTACCTGCATGAGACATTTCGTGAAATTCAGATGTTGCTAACGGCCATGGCTGAGATTTATGTACGTCAGCATAACTACCATTGAAATTGCCCAAATAAACAGGTTTTTGTGACCCTAGGCTATGACCTCTTTGGCCTAGGGACCCGAAACTCACCAGTCATGTTCCCCCTAAGGGTCCCTACAATGCTAGAAAATTTGCCACTGCTGAGCAATTGCCCTTTGAAAAGATGTGAGATTTTGGAAAGTGAAATAGGGAGGCAATGAAAGCCTATGGGGGATTTTACCAATTTTGGACCCCTGTAACTCTGGTTTGCAGAGATGTAGGGACCCCATCTTTGGAATCCAAGTCTAACAATATGTCTTCTACCTGCATGAGACATTTCGTGAAATTCAGACGTTGCTAACGGCCATGGCTGAGATTTATGTACGTCAGCATAACTACCATTGAAATTGCCCAAATAAACAGGTTTTTGTGACCCTAGGCTATGACCTCTTTGGCCTAGGGGCCCGAAACTCACCAGTCATGTTCCCCCTAAGGGTCCCTACAATGCTAGAAAATTTGCCACTGCTGAGCAATTGCCCTTTGAAAAGATGTGAGATTTTGGAAAGTGAAATAGGGAGGCAATGAAAGCCTATGGGGGATTTTACCAATTTTGGACCCCTGTAACTCTGGTTTGCAGAGATGTAGGGACCCCATCTTTGGAATCCAAGTCTAACAATATGTCTTCTACCTGCATGAGACATTTCGTGAAATTCAGACGTTGCTAACGGCCATGGCTGAGATTTATGTACGTCAGCATAACTACCATTGAAATTGCCCAAATAAACAGGTTTTTGTGACCCTAGGCTATGACCTCTTTGGCCTAGGGGCCCGAAACTCACCAGTCATGTTCCCCCTAAGGGTCCCTACAATGCTAGAAAATTTGCCACTGCTGAGCAATTGCCCTTTGAAAAGATGTGAGATTTTGGAACTGTAAATAGGAGGCCCAATGAAAGCCTATGGGGGATTTTACCAAATTTGGAGCCCTGTAACTCTGGTTTGCAGAGATGTAGGGAACCCATCTTTGGAGCCCAAGTCTAACAATATGTCTTCTACCTGCATGAGACATTTCGTGAGATTCAGACGTTGCTAACGGCCATTGCTGCGATTTATGTACGTCAGACTCGCCACCATTGAAATTGCCCAAATAAACAGGTTTTTGTGACCCTAGGCTATGACCTCTTCAGCCTAGGACTGCATTGAACGCGACCCACGCATTGTGCGAATTCTGGACAACACCGTTTATTGTTTATTGAACCTCTCATCTGTATTACATTTATGACTGCATGGCGACAAAATGCAAATTGCTATCCGCACGCTTCTTGTCCTCATGCTCCTCCTGCGCCGCCCTCCTCCTGTTCCATCACGTGTGCTGCTGCTGGGTTAGCGTTACCAGTCCCTTTTCCTGGAACCTCTTATCTGTATTACATTTATGACTGCATGCCGACAAAAAGCATGTTACCTGTGCAAAGAAAACAGACATTTCCCGCATTTAAAAGACAGTTTTCCCTTTGAAACTTTAAAATCGATTTTCTCAAAAACTATAAGCTCTTTTTGCTAAAAAAATTTTCCTCTTGTACCCACTCCCAAGGTGCACATACCCTGTAAATTTGGGGTATGTAGCATGTAAGGAGGCTTTACAAAGCACGAAAGTTCGGGTCCCCATTGACTTCCATTATGTTCGGAGTTCGGCTCGAACACCCGAACATCGCGACCATGTTCGGCCCAAACATCTAGATGTTCGCCCAACACTACACGTGACCTGTTCGGCCAATCACAGCGCTAGCCGAACGTTCGGGGAACGTTCGGCCATGCGCTCTTAGTTCGGCCATATGGCCGAACAGTTTGGCCGAACACCATCGGATGTTCGGCCGAACTCGAACATCACCCGAACAGGGTGATGTTCTGCAGAACCCGAACAGTGGCGAACACTGTTCGCCCAACACTAGTCAAAACGTCCCCTGGGGGTACTCACCTCGGGTGGGGGATGCCTCCGGATCCTAATGAGGCTTCCCATGCCGTCCTCCGTCCCTCAGGGGTCTTGCTGCGGCCCTCCGTGCAGCAGTGACGTCAATAATTACCTTCCCGGCTCCTGCGCAGGCGCTCTGACGGCTGTCGGCTCCAAAGTAGGCGGAAATACCCGATCGCCGTCGGGTCTGCTCTACTGCGCAGGCGCAAGTTTCCGGCGCCTGCGCAGTAGAGCAGACCCGATTGAGATCGGGTCTACTTTGGACCCGAAAGCAGCCACAGCGCCCCCGCTGGAGCCAGCAAAGGTAAATATTGAATTGACAGTCGGGTCTGTCGCCGGCTGTTCGGAGGGCTGCAGCGAAACCTCCGTGGGACAGAGGACGGCGTGGGAAGCCTCATTAGGATCCCAAGGCTTCCCCCACCCGAGGTGAGTACCCCCCAGGGGATGTTTTGGATGTTACAGAGTCTCTTTAAAAATTAGCAAGTTAAAATGATCTACCTACGTGCAATTTTTGGAGCAAAATTGTATATGCACAATGGAAAATGTTGTGCGGTCGGGATCTACCATGAAGTCCTTATGATCTACTGTTGTGCGGTCACAATCTACCCAATGGGCACACCTGTGTCCTAATGTGACCCTTGGAAGGACTACAAGCTTGTAACAGCAGACACTTTTTAAAAATGCAGCCCATGTTTGTTGGCTCACTAATCTCATCCTTTGCTCTTGGTTGCTCTCCGACCTTCATAAATCATTCTCTGTCTCTCAGTGTGATCATGTTTATCCAGTGCACCTTCCTCATCTGCTGACTAACGACTTAATGAACATTCAGGACCTGTTCAGAACATCTTTACACAATATCTTTCCACTGGTCTTATTTTACAAGGTAAGTAGATTTTTTTTATTTTTTTTCCACAGTGACTTTGGTGGGCTGCTTTCTCTGCTTGAATTTGTTACAGCATTGCTTTGTGTTATCACAAAATCGGAAGTGTATTTCTGTCACATGACCATTCCTATAATTTGATCCTAAATTGGCTATAGACTTACATGGAAGTGGTCTGATGGAAACAGGAAAGATAAGATGGCTCTGCAAACATTATAACAAACCAGTCCCTTTCCACCAAGATCCACCATAAAATCTTTGCATTTAGCCATGTCAGTCCAAGCCGCGACACTGACTCTGGAACCCCCACTGGGCTAAACATGCCACTCGTTCATTTACCATTTTTTACCTCACCAAAGACCATCATCAAACCTTCTACCTCTAAGGAGAAAATGGACACCACAAAGAGGGGGGAACAATTGTGAGGCTGGGGTGTTTTGTTTGAACATTTTTTTGTTCTGTTTGATGATTAAAAGGGAACCCGTGGCAGGGGGAGGGGGTTATAGGTGACAAAAGGACTGGGTCCATCCAAAGTTTCACGGGGGGTCCAGGGATGTCTAGTTACTCCCCTGTTTCAATGCTAATCTATAACCATGTGGTCTAGGGAAAGCAGATAACCTAACAGGTTAGTATTCCAATTTACATGGCAGTGGTGTCTGCAGATGGTGGCCCTAAAGCCCTAGTTCACCCTTCCAGATTGTTGATAGTTAGTAATTGTTGATTGTTAGTAAATTTTAAATTTTATTGATCACGGGCAAAGTCTAGCGCTGCACAGTGCGCACAAACGTTGCACCGGGTGCACCTAAAACGTCACACCAGGAGCGCCCGAAACGTCGCACGGTGCTGACTTAGCACGCAAAAATTTGCGCGTCCTAAAGTGCTTTAGGCGTGCTAAGGGGCTTTTAGGTGTGCTAAGTAAGTTAGCACCCTTTTGTGAATCGAGCCCATGGAGTGCATATAATAGGGGCTCATTATTACAGCATATGAGTGTTGCCATAGGGCCTGCAGAGAGAGCATGAATACATCACGGACATTACCAGAGACTGGGGTGCCACTGGTTATTTGTTTTGGACACCAAGATGGTGTGGCCTTTGAATTGTGAGTTGCTTTACATAATTAGCTTGTAATTAAGGCTCAATTAGTATAGAAGTAAAAAGGAAGGGGCATTGAAGTATCTTGAGCATTAGGGAAGACCAAGAACCCTCCAGCATAGAAGATTTTGCTTTGGTCACACAGCAGCGATTTTGAACCAAAGATTAAGGTATCCAATTTTTTGGGGAATATAAGACGCTCCGGACAATAAGACACACCTAGGTTTAGAGGGGAAAAAAACATGAAAAGAAAATATACTAAGGGCTTGTGCACACTTCTGCCCTTGTGTTGCATTTTTAAAATCGCATGCAATTTTTAAATCGTAAAGCCTTCATGAAAATAGAAAAATCGCATCGCACCAGTGTGTACAGTTCTTTGCGATTTTCATGATTTTTCAAAAGACCTTGCAATTTAAAACCACATGTGATTTTTAAAAGTGCAGCACAAGCGCAGCAGTGTGTACAGGCCCTGGTGCATCTATGGTCCAGGATCCAGCATCTTGTAGATGTTCTCCCCCAATTATTGTTCCACCTGTACTTCTTGGGTCCTCCTGTGTCCCCCATGTGTCCCCCCATATGTCCCCATCCTCAATGTGCCCCCTTGTGTTCTCCTGGGTCCCCCATGTTTGCTCCTCTGTCCCCATGTCTCCTTTTCCTCTGTCCCCCATGTCTCCTACTCTATCTCCCATATCTCCACTTCTTTCCCCATGTCTCCTCCTCTATCCCCATTGTGTCCTCTGATCGCATTATCAGCAGAAGCTGGCACTAGAGGAGCAGTGAATGAGAGGAGAGGTCTCTGATCACCGTAAGCTCTGATGGGTTAGGTGATAGATGCTCTGAAGTTGCTTTCATCTGTTCAGGGGGAGTGGAGGAGGACAAGGGGAAGTAGATGAGGACACAGGGACAATACAGGGAGTCCCCGACATCGCGGTGGGTTGGTGGTTCGTAACGGCGGGCGTTTGTAAGTCAGGGACTCCCTGTACTGGGAATATAAGATGAATATAATCCTTCCCCATTTTTAAGGGAGAAAAAGGTCTTATATTCCGAAAAATACCGTATTTTAAATGTTCCCTCTGACATGTAGAAGGGAGGAGAGCTGAAGAGAAAAAAAGTTTGACTAACTAAATACACAAAAGACAAATGTGCTCTTCTTGATAAACAGGCTCTGCTTCACCATTCTGCTCGCTGTGCAGAAGAACGTGCCAATAAAAAAATGGCATGAACCTCCCCCTCCATTCCCGTGTCCCCTCCACAGCCCATACATAGCTGACATGAATTTTCTAGAGTTGCCATCTACAAAATATAAACAGAGCGGACACCTGTGAATTGTAATTCTCCTTGCTGTGCCGCGGCTTTATAGCAAGCATAATAATCAGCGTCAGCCTCTCCATACTGATTCTGTCCTCGTCTGCTTCAAAGACCAACAAATCATTCATATTTATTAATCATTATTTTGCCTGATCAGACCTGGCACCGAACATGTGGCTCCCGTCACTGGGGGGAATTCTCATTCATCTGCAATGCTTCCCATTATTTTGATGCGGGGCTCACGCACACGACCAGTAGCATGGCTTGAACAAGACTAAAGTGGAACTCCGAGGAATTTGTAAACATCTTACTGAAATGCATGAATTAGTATTTGTTGATTCTTCTAAACATTTGGTTTCAGTTGGGGTAGAAAGAGAAAATAAGAACTTTTGGCTTTTAATGCTGTCTTTGCCGTCGTTGGCGCTATGCATTTGACCCATGCTCCAGCTCCCTAGCAGCAAAACCACAAACTTTCTGTGACAATGAATAGTCCAGCTATCAGATGTCCTTTCTGCTGCCAGACAGGAGACAGCACTGATCCTCCCCATGTCCATACAAAAAGTAGGGATAATAAAAATTGCACCATGCAAAAAGAAAACACAGAGACAACAGGAGCCCAAATGGTGCAGTATGTCACAGTACCATAGCAAAGAAATGAACAGCGCTACTTAAAAACAGATGAATGCTTACCTGCAAAAAAGTGCAGACCCCACTCATGGGATACAAATACACAATGAGCACACATACAACCTGTCTACCACTTGGAGGATGTTAGTTTCCACTAACAGCTTGCATGCAATTTGTTAGGTACTCGTCCCTCCCACTGTCGAAGAAGTCTTTCCTCCATGGGAGGGGACCTAACACTAACTAAATCCTACCTATGCATATGCATAGCCTGGGCGCGCTACCAGTAAAATTAAGAATTGCGCAGAAAAAGTGGGATCAGCGCATCACCAGGCCGCCTCTGAATAATTTTACTGGTAGCGCGCCCAGGCTATGCATATGCATAGGTAGGATTTAGTTAGTGTTAGGTCCCCTCCCATGGAGGAAAGACTTCTTCGACAGTGGGAGGGACGAGTACCTAACAAATTGCATGCAAGCTGTTAGTGGAAACTAACATCCTCCAAGTGGTAGACAGGTTGTATGTGTGCTCATTGTGTATTTGTATCCCATGAGTGGGGTCTGCACTTTTTTGCAGGTAAGCATTCATCTGTTTTTAAGTAGCGCTGTTCATTTCTTTGCTATGTTTGATTTAATTCTAGTCAGCTGCTCCCACTTGTTAATTTTTCTTTGGTGTATATGCAGAGCCTCTGTTTGGGTTCAAGGTGCGTTTGTAGTCTCTGGGGGGGCTCAGCGCATCTCTGAGCTGAGGCCATTCAGAGGCGGCCTGGTGATGCGCTGATCCCACTTTTTCTGTGCATGTCACAGTACCAGAAGTATATAAAATATGCAATGGATTATACTCACAAAGGTGGGTTGCAGAAGGGCAAAAGAACAGACTATTAGAAGCACGTGGAGATGTATAAACCCGACTCCACACGGGTGACCAGACGGAGCTGATGATGATCGCACTCTTGATAAAAAGCAAACCTCAAATTACCTAAATTGGTCAAAGAGGGTTGATCCCCCTCCAAAAAGGATGGTGAAAGCACAGGATAAAGGGGAAAGAGGCATCCAGAGAAGATAACATGCATTAAAAACAAATAAAATGAAAAAAAGTGAGGTGGTTTACCTCAATGAAGACAAGTTCACGTATTAATAGAATTTTATTGCACTGGCAACTGGTTTCGTGGGTGTATACCCACTTCCTCAGGTCAAATACCAGTGCCTAAGGGTGCTTAGGTAAGGTAAGTAGGTAAGTATCTGCTTTTTGACCCAAAGTTCACTTTAATATAAAACTTTGTAGTCCCATGGACAGAAAAAGAGAGGCAACAATAAAATATTTTTGTATTCAGAGATATCAGAGGCATTACTAGAAACCCAGAATATCTGTGCCACATCTGAGCTCAAATGGAGGGAGAATTGTGGGGCACATCATGTAAAATATGGTTGTGGCCATGAGTTTGAGGGCACTTGAACCTTGGACTAAACCATTTTTTCTCATATAAAAGTTAGGTTGTTATTACTGTAAAAGCAGCCATTAGAGACACGTAAAATAAATGGTGTACTGTACTGTATGTACTGCTTTCTACAACTGCCAGTTCTAGAATTATTTTAAAATTACATTTACACAGGTACTTTCGCCAAACAACATAATTAAGTAGCAAATCCCCATCCAAAACATATTAATTAGGCAGAGAGATGTTCAAAACATATAATGTGGCAGGGTTCCTCTTACAAATATAATTAGGCAGCCTATCCCCCTCCCAACACCTTGATTAAGCAGAATGTTCGCTTAATCAAGGTGTTGGTTAAGCGTGCAGCCTATCCCCCAACAACATAATTAGGCAAACTATCTCCTCTAACCACAAAATTATGCAGCATGTACCCCCAAACATCATAATAATGCAGAGTGTCTTCCATACAGTATCCTGCAGTAAATCCCCAAAACACAAATAGTGTGTCACCAAAATACGATTAGCAGGGTGTCCGTCAGAACATAATTAGGCAGGATAATTAGGCAATCAGTCATATAGACAGCCACAGAAGGTGGGACGTTGGTGCTGCATTGCTTCTTGACTGGCTGTACATAGGAGATCCTGGAAAGGTTGGGGCACTGCTTTTAAATTTTCAGGACGTGAGCCCCAAATACTTAGTCCTATGATATCACTGATTTCTTATTATGTACGTGCAAATAGGAAAACTAAGGACTTAAAGAGAAACTGTGACCAAGAATTGAACTTCATTCCAATCAGCAGCTGATACCCCCTTTCCTATGAGAAACCTTTCCCTTTTTACAAACGGATCTGATATTGTGGCGATACCCCTCCCACAGTGGGATGTTAGGACCATGGTCCTGACAGTTTCCTGTCTGTGAACCTCATTGCATTGTGGGAAATAACAGCTGTTTACAGTTGGACATCACCTGCCAGCAGTAAAAATGTCACCATGTGGTAAATGTCAGAATGTAAATCAGGAAGAGGAAAGATTTTACAATGGGAAAACACTGACTAAATCATTTATACATAATTATTGTAAAAATGAAGCAGTTTTTTTATTACATTATTTTCACTGGAGTTCCTTTTTAAGACCCTAAACCTCACACAATAGCTGTAGATTCTGCTGATCTCAAACTGCCTATTTCTCACTTCCTGTCACACCTCACAGGTGCCATCTGCTGCGAGAGGGATCAGGTGAGTTCAGCTCCTTCCCAGTTATGTCTGTTAGCGGCACTCTCTAAGTAAAACATAAAATTTATTTATTCTGCAGAGCGCTGAGACCTGAAAAGTCTTTATTCTTGCAGAACGGGATTAAGGGAATAAACACTTCAGAGTATTTCTCAGGCGCTGGAGAGATTTGCGCTTATAAGTGTTTTTCTATAAACACGGTTTGTACTTTGCCTCTTATTCTTTTATATAATCAGATTTTCTTGCAGTGTTTTAGACAAGCGGCTGTATGGAGTCTCTCTGCGGAGAGAGCTGAACGTGGCGTATGAGCGCCGGGGAGGTGGTACAGGATTCTGGACGCATAGAACAGCCTGGGGCCATGGAAATGCCGGGTGGGAAGGAAGAATTATAACCAGCACTAGGAACAAAGGAGCTGCAAGTATGCTGGCCATCATTAACCTCACAGGAGCCTATAGGCACAGATGTCCTGGCACCCTAGACTTTGCCTTCCATGAACCTGCAAACCCCCACCGAGCCGAACCACAAGTGTGCTGGCTGTCCCAGCTGTCACTTCTCCCTTACATTCCCTGCCTGTCTTAGGTAGCTACAGGTGCCCCTTAGTATTTGGTAGCCAGAAGTACCCTCAGTAATAAGTAGCTAGAGGTGCCCCCAAGTATTAGGTAGCTAGAGGAACCTCAGTATTAAGTATTTGAATGTGGAACAGAGGCGCCAGCAGGATAAAAATTCGTAAAACCTTTAAAAATGCTTGGAGGAAGTGGTGGGCTTGCCTCCCAACAGCAAACAAGAAGTCCTGTTTATATAAATTGACACATTTATTTATACGGTACCCCAAACAGAAATGCAACGCGTTTCGCAGGTCAAGCCCGCTTCATCAGGCAAAAATTGGGGACAACAGTAAGTCTGTAATGTCAGGATTAGCGCCTCTTTTTGTCCTCAGTATTAAGTAGGTAGAGATGCCCCTGACTGAAGGGAGATCTGGTCAGTGGAATGCAGAGAGCAGGGTGAGTACCCTGTCATTTATACTCTCATCAGGATTCTGCATAGGAAAGGAGGAAGGTGCTCTGGGAGGGGAGTAAGCCGCCTTTCCATCATCAGGCGCCTGTAGGCATGTGCCTACCATGCCTTATGGTAAATCCGGCCCTGATTGCCATACATACTGGACCGGCAACCGTTGATAGATCTGCTTGCTTAAAGAGATGGTGTCCCCTCCCCCCCCAAAAAAAAAATACTAACTAGGGAAATTGCAAGAAAATCACACAGCGTTACATTTGTTATGCAGTTTATGTGCTTTATTTGACAACGGCAGGAAAAATATAGCATGCTTTGCATTTGGGGAAAAAGGAACTCACATGGCGATAACAATGAAAACAGCGCATGGCGATTCCTATTATTCCCTCGGTGTCTTTGTGGTTGGCCAAGTGCAGGTGTCCCGAAAAACACATCGGAATGCATGCGGCATAACAGAGAGCTTATTATGCACTTAACAGACATCTCACAAGGGTCATAAAACAAGTGTGGCCATCATGATCTTCAAACGCATGACAGTTGTAGCCACCAGGGGCGTTGCTAGGATCCTGAGAGATCCAACGCACTTTTGGGCATTACAGCCGAAAAATGGGTGTGGTCATGGGAGGAGCCAAATTTACATGAACTTAACAGGGGTCTAAGTAGGCCTGTCCAGCAAAATGATGGTTGAAGCCCCCCTCTCCATTAATGAAAGAAAAAAATATGCAGCATATCACATAAATAGGCAGTGTCACTTTAACATAACTAGGCAGAGTTACCTGGCTTCTGTGCTGGCTGGTCTGGCTTTCTGCTGGGTGGGCTGGCCTGCTGCCTGATTGTCTGGCAGTTCCCCCACAGCATTCCCTGACCTACTAGTGGACCCCTCCCATGCTCCCATGGGGCTCCTATTAAGACACCAAAACTCCCAGCATGTCCCCATAGAATAACCACAGCTCCCAGTATTCTCTCATAAAGGCATCACACCACCTAGCATGGGATCACAGCACCCAATAGGCTCACACAGAGGCACCACAGCACCCAGCATACCCCCATTGCTGTGTGCTGTGGTGCCATGCTGGGAGCTATGGAGCCTCTATGGGTCACGCTGGGTGCTATGGTGCCATGCTGGGGGCTGTGGTGCCTCTACTCTGCCTGGGGGTCATCAGGGGCACCCCACAATAAATAAGGAGCACGTGCCACTGATCTTTGGGGCTAGCAACGCCCCTGGTAGCCACAAAAACACCAATATCGCATTTTATATGAAATAGCCATATTCATTATAACCAATATAAAGAGAGATGAGATGTGAGCACCTTTGGCCAAGAAGATGGCATACTAAAAAAATCCTCACCTTATCTCGGCAAAGTCATTAGTTGTATTGCCGCATATGTGACATTCGGCCAAATGTGATTGCTGTTGGTAGTTACAAACACTTTCATGATTGCATTGCTAATCTTCCAGCGTGATTTTCTGCTATTCAGCATTTTTTTTTTCATCGGCAATTACAACTGTTTTAAAAATTGATCTTGTAAAAAAAAAAATGTTTGGAGATCTATCTTCCCGTGGCCACCTTTATGGTCTCGCCCTGTGGTTTCACGAGTTGAAACAGAACGCTGCCAGTCGGATACGCTAACAGAATTTTATTGGGGAGAAAAAAAATTGCAAAGATATTTCAGTTTGCTGTAAACGAGGCTTCGTCAGGCTGGCGCTCATAAAGAAATATGCATAAAACAGTTTGAAGCTAATGAAATGCGGTGCAGACATATTGCGGCCTGATATCCTGCACAGAAGAAAGACCTTAATCTGCAACAGCCCTGGCGTTAGGGAGTCGCCACGGCCTGCTTATTCTGTTCTGTAATAACTTATTGATCAGGCCGATTTCACAGATCTCCAAGCCTGACTCATCTATCTCGCCCTGCCATACCTTTCTGACTGTTCTCCGGACGCTGGCCTCTCAAATGTGTTTTGATATCTAGAATTAGATAGAAGTTATAACCTATCATTCAACGCTCAAAAATCTTATAAATGGATTTGTGCTGTGATGTCAGGAAGATTGGCAGCAGCCTGTGCTGAAACAGCACCACCTAGCGGGCAAATGTTTCTGAAATACAGTAGACCTGATTTATCTGGGCGTTTAAAAAGAGAACCCGAGGTGGGCAGATGGGACACAGAGGTATGTTCTCTGCCTCCTGACATGCCTCTGTGTCCCCACATCGCCGCTCTCTGCCCCCACCGCTGCACTATAGACCCCCGGAATTAGCGACTATATTTGTCGTTTTCTCAGAGGTAACACAGGGAGAGGGACTTCCTGTTAAAAACGGGGCGTTCCTCCAGGGTTTCCAGAGCTGCCATTGGGTACCTCTCTCCATATTGGCTGCACCTCCTGCCGCTCCCCCTCCTACCTGCTCGCTGTGAAAGACACACAGTCTCTCCTTGCACCGTTGTGGCCTACAGGTCATAAAAGTGAAGGAGGGCAGTGCGGCCTACAAGAGCTGCGTTTTTTGGGATTTTTTCCGTTCAGATACCCCCATCCCCTCCCCCAGGGGATCAGGTAGCCTGCTTTTTTTTTAACCCACTTTGGGCTCTCTTTAAAGAGAACCCGAGCTGGGTTTGAAGAATGTGATCTGCATACAGAGGCTGGATCTGCGTATACAGCCCAGCCTCTGTTGCTATCCCAAACCCCCCTAAGGTCCCCCTGCACTCTGCAATCCCTCATAAATCACAGCCATGCTGCTGACAAACAGCCTGTCAGAGCTGGCTGTGTTTATCTCTATACTGTCAGTCTGCTGCTCTCCCCGCCTCCTGCAGAACTCCAGTCCCCGCCTGCACCCCTTCCCTCCCTGCTGATTGGAGGGAAGGGACGGGGGCAGGGACCGGAGCTATGCAGGAGGCGGGGGAGCAGCTGAGACTGACACTACAGATGTAAACACAGCCTCACAGCACTGCTGTGATTTATGAGGGATTGCAGAGTGCAGGGGGACCTTAGGGGGGTTTGGGATAGCAACAGAGGCTGGGCTGTATAGGCAGATCCACCCTCTGTATGCAGATAACATTCTTTAAACACACCTCGGGTTCTCTTTAAAACAAACCTGTGACATGGAAAAACAAAAAAAGTCCCATACTTACCTTTATAGAGAGAAGCCTCTGGGAACTCCAGAGACTTCCCCCGTCTCCCTCCACCTCGCTGCTCCAGCGCTGGCACCCCCAAAGCTTGTGGCCACACTTCCATATAAGAGTAAGCACAGCCACCCTGTGCAGATGCAGGAAGATCACACCTGCGCAGTAGCAAGTGGACACCACTTGGGCTTGGCATAAAAAGCCAAGCTCATTCGGCTCCATAGTGCACAGTCACAAGTCATCTGCACCCGCACATTGCATCTGACAAACATTTCAATGGGCTTGTGGGGTACATCAATGGAATGGCAAGGATGTGGGGGTGGAGAAAACTTCTGGATTATCCAAATAGGGCACTTTTCTAGCTTTAGGTGCATTTTAAAGTGACCCCTAAAGATCTCCAGTAGGGATACCATAAGTGGTCTATGAAAAAAATGAACTTGATTAATAAAAAAAAAATTGTATAGGAATTGTCATTCCACTTGTGTCAATGAAAGACCCACAATGCTTCTGTTTGACCAGTGGCATAACTACAGATCTTTGGGTTCCAGAGCAAATTTCTCACCAGGAACCCCACCCTTCCTTTACAGTATCCCGCCTTCTGCCAGCCTTGCTTCCCATATATATTTGGAGTTGTTCCCCATAACCCATTGTAATTTAGGTACGATAATACAGTGCTAGGGTGAACCTGTTACCAGAACAAGGTGTTGTCTGTCACTTCAAGCTTTGGATGGATATTTAGAGAGTTAAGTCATCAAGAATGGGTCACCTTCATTTGGTAGGAACCGTAAAAAATTAGAAAAGACCAATATATGAAAAACGAGAACAGCTAAAAAAACACAATGGTAATGGCTACCTCCCATAATGACCACAAAATTGCTAATGAATCCATCAATTTATTCAACACTTCCAGACCTTTCAGTCTTAAAGTGTTCAATAAATTTCTGTCTTCATTAAAGTTTAGTGGTCTTTTGGAAGGTGAGTAACCCTTATTATTCCATAAAACTATTAAACTGTTCGGCATTTTGTGACATTTTGGGCAGCTTTACTTATTACAAAGGTATTTATTACCTGCTTTGACCGCTGATTTTATGTTTATTGCCGTAATTAACCCTTTGAGAGTGACCACCCTGTTAAAGAGTAACTGTCAAGCATAAAATAAAAAATCAATTATTTATTTTTATCTGGTAATCAAGTAATAAGCATGCTCACCAGGCAATCCAAAAGTTAAAATCACTATTACTTTTTTTGTTGATAAATTATCATTCCGCAGTTTACCTGACTCTTATTTGGTACACAGAAAATTTGGTACACAAAAGAGAAGTTGAAGGGCATGCTGGGTTGTCTTTTTTTTGCTTCTCTACTTCCCCTCAGACTTAACTAATGCAGCCTGATTGGTTGAAGCCTCTTTCCCTCCTGTTTTCCCCTCCCACACCTCTGTTCCTTTCTGATTGGCCAAAATTTCTCAGGCTGAAACAATGCACTTTCCATAGTGAAGGGCGGGCAAATCAGGCAGAGGAGACTAAGGGCGGATATTATATCACGACTGGCTTCAAAATAGCCACAGTAAATATGGAAACTGTCTAGAATAGGATTCTCTGCTTTTCCTTTATAAAATTCACAGGACTCATAACGTGGACAGTGCAATACATATGTTATGTAAGTAGAGCAAGTATTTATCTACTTATATATTTGTTTTGTTTCCTGACTGAGATAGTATGGATGACAGCTCCTCTTTAAGGAGAGTCCCAACATATACAAGTGGGAAAAGGGACCTTAACCTCATCTGCTCGGTGGTTTTCTTGCTACACCCACCACAATTTCCTCATCCAAAATGATCATCATTCCTGATTGTTCCTGATTGTTCTCCTCTGCTGCCATCCACAAAGACAGTAGAGGAGAGGAAACTTTGGCGATGCCCTAGGCACCAATACAAATTTCAGCTATAAAGGGATAAAACAGCGGGCACCCACTATTTGTAGCTGCAGTCTGTATGGTCCATCTGCAGTTTTATCGGGTGCTTTCTTTTTTTTCGTTGCAGTGTGTATATAGACAGGTTTGAGGTGGGTGGTTGGTGAATGGTCAAGGTTAGGCTTTGGAGGTGGTGGAGGTGGGGGGGGGGGGGTCTTTTAAGGTTAGTATTAGGCATCGGAGGGGTCATAGTAGAATATAGGTAATTTTATTCTACCAGCTGCTTTTTGTGGCTCCCAAATTTCCCCAGTGCCCTCTTTAAATGTACACATGATCATTACCACTACTACCACTACAGAACCAATAAAGTGATAATTTAGCAGTGGGGGGAGGGCCCCTAATGTTCAGGAGTCCTGATGCTATCACTACCTTTGCTTCCTAAACTGCTGAGAGTTCCTGCAGTGTGGTGGCACTTGTTAGTCCTACCTCCACCCCATGAAGCGTACAAGCTGCATGGCTGGAAGACAAGACACAGACCATTTATACCGTGCTTTACTCCTGGCGGACTCACAGCCCAGAGCTGCAGCCACTAGGCACGCTCTCCATGGGCGACCAGGATCATTAGGGAGACTTGCCCAAAGACTACTTATTGTTTTAAATACTGGCTTGAGCCGGAATTGCAAACCTGGTCAAGGGCTCAAATCCTACATCAAAGGCAACAGCTTTATCAGTATGCTATCCAGCTATACAAACAGCATGCTTGTATCAATCGTTCAAAAAATGCCACCCAAAAGAATCTTTACTGGTCATACTATAATGTGTGCACCAGTCTTAAGCAGCATCCTTATTTTCAGTTTTTGGCATTCTCTATTTGTTATCCCAAATGACTGTTTTCATTTTGGCTTCTGGTTGTTCTTATCTCACAAGGTGTTTTGGCTAGTATCTCTAATGGCGCGTACACACACCAGATTTTTTTAAACTACGGGTCGTCAGCTGCGCCCGCGGGGCGGTCGTTCTAACAACAGTTTGCATGTGAGTACAGGTTGTCGTCAGGCTGATAAAGCTGGTTTTGATTGATCCGTCAAGCGGATGCATGATGGCGTAGCAGCGAAATGTGGCGGGCAGCAAAACCTGTCATTGCTCCTGCAAGACACACGCATCAGGGCCGGATTTAAGCCAAGGTCACCAAGGCCATGGCCTAGGGCACCACAGGATCAAGGGCAGGTGGGCAGCAAGCTATACAAGGGGGAAGGGAAGGGTCACCTGACCAGGGCTGTGGAGTTGGTACAAAAATCCACCGACTCCAACTCTGCAGGTTACGATTCCACCGACTCCTTAAATCCGACTCCTCTAATTTGCATATTATAATCTTGTTGATTGAAAATCTGTAACATGAAATGCATCTCTTAACTGCCAACACTTAGGAATTTTAAAAAGACAACTGAAGTGAGAGGGATATGGAGGCTGCCATATTTATTCCCTTTTAACTAATACCAGTTACCTGGCTAGCTGGCTGATCTTCTGCCTCTAATACTTTTAGTCATAGACTAAAACTAGTCCTTGGTAAGAGTACTTGTAGAAGGCAAAGACAGGAAGGAACAAAGAACATCTATCAGGCCCTAGGCTATGTAAATATGGGTACATGTAAGAGTGATGTGCAGGTACTCTGCAGGGGAACGAGGGGATTCTTCCTCTATTACACATTCTTCATGAACAATCTGAACATGGATCAGGTCCTAGGCTATGTAAATATGGGTACATGTAAGAGTGATGTGCAAGCACTCTGCAGGAGAATGAGGCTATTCTTCCTCTATTTCACATTCTTCATGCACAATCTGAACCAGGTTTATGGGTGATAGACACATCTGTGTTCAATGTGCACAAAATTCTCAGTGGATTCCCTGCAGCTCTGTGGGGGGTGCATACAGTATGTAGAGTATAGTGCTACTGTGTAACAAAGTAAACCTGAGACAGATGAAATTAAAGTTTTATACATACCTGGGGCTTCTTCCAGCCCCCTTCAGGCTAATCAGTCCCACGCTGTCCTCCTCCGCCACCTGGATCTTCTATGGGTCCAGGTACTTGAGCCAGTCGGGCGTAGTGCGCATGCACACACTCCGCCACTGGGAGCGTACTACACCTGCGCAGCACTATTGCGCAGGTGCAGAATGCTCCTGGCTGTGGGAGCGGCATGCAACTGGACTGCGCTGACTGGCTGAATTACTGGGACTCATAGCAGAAGATCTAGGTGGTGGAGGAGGACAGCAAGTTACTGATTAGCTTGAAGGGGGCTGGAAGAAGCCCCAGGTATGTATAAAATTTTA
Organism: Hyperolius riggenbachi; assembly: GCF_040937935.1. Taxonomy (NCBI): domain Eukaryota; kingdom Metazoa; phylum Chordata; class Amphibia; order Anura; family Hyperoliidae; genus Hyperolius; species Hyperolius riggenbachi. The sequence goes on from NC_090654.1 coordinate 83,851,752, forward strand.
TTTTCATCCATTTCAGGTACCATTTAATTCGTAGTCACCAAACCAAATGTTAACAACATATCAAATTATTTGATTTCATGAGCAAAGGGAGTGCGTACATTTGCATAAACCAGCATCAATGCAGAATTATTTCCATCTCATGATCAGATTTTACAGCATTTCAATATATATGATCGCATCTCACCAAAAAAATCGAAAGCTTTTTTTTCATTTGACTAAAAAATCGGATCGGATTTCCGTCATTTTTCTATTATTTTTATCGATCCGGAATGCTGGAAATTTTTCTTCAATTTTTCTAAAGATTGTATGGTGTGTTAGATTGTCAATTTATTAATATACACACACCCTTGCTACTTTCTTAGAGTTTCCAATAATTTTTCATCATAATTGGGGAAAAAATTTAACATAGGTGCGTGGTACATTGGTCATATTTTTGAAATGTTACAGTCAGAAAAATGTATTGCAATTCTTAAATTGAACAGATATTGAAAAAATTGTATGGTGTGTCGCCACCCTTAGTGACACAGCTACACATCAGGCTTTATTCTTACAACATAGATGTTATTTAGTATATATATATATATATATATATATATATATATATATATATATATATATATATATATATATATATATATATATGATTCCAGTGTACACATTATATATACAATCACAATCAGATATGTATATCTGACTTTAAAAATACGGACTGCTTTATTGAAGCAGCACAAGTAACTATTTTTTGATTGGTTTATTTCATTTTTGTGGACTAAGCACAGCTATTACTGTGTATATAAATCATCTGTGATGACTATTATCTGAGAAATAGAACATTTTATCATATTTTCTAATTTAATTACAGTTTAAATTCATTAGGCGTCGGAGTCGGTGCATCTTTTCCTGACTCCGACTCCAGGTACCCGAAAATTGCTCTGACTCTGACTCCACAGCTCTGCACCTGGCTATCTATACTGGAGGCGGCCGCGGGAAGGGGGGGGGGGGCTCATCAGGCTATCTTTACAGAAATGGGGAGGATCATCTGGCTTCTTATACTAGAGGGAAGGGAGGGGTCATCAGGATACCTATACTGGAGGGAAGGAGGTGGTGGTGGTGTCTTCAGTCTATCTAAACTGGGGGGGGGGGGGGGATCATCTGGCTATCTTTACTCAAGGGGGCAGCTGCTGTCAGTGGCCTTGGCCGGTAAAGAGTACAAATCCGGCCCTGCGCATGCTAATTGGAATGGTGATACCATCAGACTCTGACAGTGCTGAACTCCATGCACACAGGTCACCATCAATAGCAATATACCAAAGCAGACATCTCCTTAACTTACCCATTTCACAGGCCTAGACAGAGCCTTTGCCTGCATTGTCAAATGCACTGTATGTTATGTAATACAATAACTCTTTCATGGAATGAACAAACACTCCCCTGAGCTGCCTAATGTCAGCAGCCAAGGTACATTCACAGTTGGTTGTTTCCTGTCTGCCTGAATGAGCATTTGTATGCTGCTCTGTGCAGACACTGGAAGACAATAATATAGAGTATCCTGCTGTGACTGTATTGTCAGCATACTGCTTACTTAATACATCACTTGTTTGCTGGCCCAGGTGCTCTGCAGGCAGAAGAGGGGAAGGGGCAGTAGAGAGGGGACCACTGAGCAAGGGGTGTATCTGGGTAATATAGCGCCTATGACAAACACTGAAATTGCGCCCCCAACCCCAGTCAGAGCCCCCATATTAAAGCAGCATCCTTTCTCATGCACAGATGTTATGGTTGCCTGTTTTTTGTATTTTGTTCAGGATATTGCTGAAGATATATTTTGGGAAATATCTATTCTGATTCCCCCTCTGTCCTCTTTTCTAACACTAAACCAAGTGTGCCCTACATACATAGGCTAAGTAGCCATATTTCCTAGATAATGCAATTATTCTGGTCTGAGTGACAGGGAGGCACGGGGGCAGGCATGGAGGTGCAGCACGGGGCAGGCATGGAGGTGCAGCACGTGGGTAGGCATGGAGGTGCAGCACGGGGCAGGCATGGCGCCCATGGCACAAGCCATGCCTGCACTCTTCTAGTTACACCTGTGCCACTGAGTGAACAAGGCAGTGCTAGCTAAAGCATTTCAGTTAGACACTAGAGACTGTGAAGCAGCCAAGCAGGGTTGGATCAAGCTCCAGTGGGGACCCAGGACAAAAGTAGCCCCAGTGTGGGGTGGGGGCGCTTCTGGACTTTGCCTCCCAGATTGATCCCCTAAATACTGCTGTGCTACCCGGGCCCCTGCATGATCAGCATTGTAACTCACCTGTCCCGACCCACTGCTCTGTGCATGCTCTCCGTCTTCAACCCGGCTCATGTTAATGCATAATGACACGCACCCGGTCACGGAGAGGAAGCAACCAACAGGAATGAAGACAGGGAGCATAGATGGAGTAGCACACTGAGACAGGTGAGTTGCAATGCTGATCATGCAGGGGACCGGGGAAGACTGGGACCTTTTGGCCTGGGGGGAAAACACAACCTAGAGGCCCTTTCCCGGCAGTCCCAGCCCCAATCCATATCTTTCTTGAGCCCAAATGTATATAGTGCTCATACACTAATTGATTTTCCACAGCAGATTAATTTGATCACTGTGATCAAATCTGCTGGAGACTGATGCTCCATCATTGCCGCTACTTAATCACATTTAAAATCGATTTTCCAGTGAAATCAAAGTTATTGATCGGTCAAGACGGAATATTTGGCTCGAAAAGCGTGGTTGACGGTGCTATGAAACTTGAGTTCCAAGGTCTCCAGAGCCAATGATGGGCCCTCCAGATTTCGCCCCAACACTCCTATCCCCCGCCGGACCGCTGCAGAATGCTGGCAGCAGAGCGCACTCACCTGTCTGGCCAGCATGCTCTCTCCTGTGTGCTCTTGTCTTTTTCTTCAGTGTCTGCTCTCAGTGACCCCAGGGCAAGCGCGCATCATATGCCACCAGGGCATAGAGATCTGGCACGGGGGAGAGTACAGAAGGGAGACTGGTGGGAAGCAGGAAATTTGGGCGCATGAGGCAGGTGGACAAAAAGGGCGCCGCCATTCACTCCCATAATAAATATCGTTTAATCGGCGCCCAACAGGAAAAAAGGGCGCCGGAGAAAAATAACGTTTTAAAAGCGGCGCCCGGAGACTTTTAATGTTTTATAACTGTTTCTCATGATTACACATTATTTAATGATTTATAATTTTTTAAACATTATTTTTAAACGAAAAACAGTACAATATTTTTTTAAAACATTACTTTTAAACGAAAAACCGTACTTACATTTTTTTTTTTTTCACATTTTTAAACGAAAAACCGCACCATATTTTTTTTAAAACGTTATTAATGCTTATCACAGGGGGTCTTAGGTTTAGGCACCACCAGTGGGGTCTTAGGTTTAGGCACCAACAGGGGGGTCTTAGGGTTAGGCACCAACAGGGGGGTCTTAGGTTTAGGCACCAACAGGGGGGTCTTAGGTTTAGGCACCAACAGGGGGGTCTTAGGTTTAGGCACAAACAGGGGGGTCTTAGGTTTAGGCACCAACAGGGGGGTCTTAGGTTTAGGCACCACCAGGGGGGTCTTAGGGTTAGGCACCACCAGGGGGGTCTTAGGGTTAGGCACCAACAGGGGGGTCTTAGGTTTAGGCACCAACAGGGGGGTCTTAGGGTTAGGCACCAACAGGGGGGTCTAGGGGTTAGGGATAGGTACAGGGAGGGTTCTGTGTGAGAGTAGGGTTAGGTATAGCTTTAGTAAAATTCTTATTAATGTTTTATAAAACGTTATTATAAATTTCAATTCTTAAACAGGGAAGATTAACGTTTTTAAAATTGACGATTTTATACACATTATTTAATGATTTATAACTTTATAAAACATTATTTTTAAACGAAATATAACACAAATTTTTTTTAAACGTTATTCATGATTATCTTTTAAAACCCTGCGCCCTTTTTTCCCGGCGCCCTTTTTTAACGTACGCGACTGGTGAGTGTAAACTCCACTGCCAGTACTCTGCAGGGGCCCTGGGGGAGAAATATTAATTATGGGAGACCTGAGGGGCCAGTCAGCCAAATTTGGGACTACAGTGGGAACAAAGAGGATCAGTGGTGGCAGTCCTATAGATTTTTAATAGATTTTATGGTGTTTTCAGTGAGTGACAGTATATGATCCCTCTCTGATCAGATTTTGATCAGAGAGGACAGTGTATGGCCACCAGGAATGGGCGCACGAGTAATCACAAGTGCTTACTCCTGATTCAAATGAGCCTTAATTGCCGCAGCTGAGTAGCTGGATTACGCTTGCAATGCGACCAATAGGACGCGTGCAAAATGTTTGGAACGCAGGGCGGACGGCGGAATTATGGGTAAATAACCCCTTGTAATCCAGCCGCTCAGCTGCGGCAATTTAGGCTGATTTGAATCAGGAGTAAGCACTTGTGATTACTAGTGAGCCCACTCCTGTATGCCACCTTTAGTCAGTGAAACAAACATATATATTAAACTTATGTCCTGCCTACTTTTCAAAAGCTGCAGTGCCAGCAGTAAGACTTTGCTGTTACTGGTGATGAGCCAGGTCAGATCCATATCACCAGTGCCAGAGGGTGGGGTGCCTGGAAGTGTGCAGTGATTCCCTAGGCTGTCATCCTGTCCAGCACTGAGTGACATTGTGCAGCCTCCAGTGTATTGTCTCCTCCATTCTACATGTCTTTGCACTGCTATCAATGCTGGGCTGATCCTCTCAAAGCTATGAACAACGTCTTCCCAGCTTTGTGCTGCTGGTCTGCCCTCTGCCATCAGCTGCAAATTGCAGCCTGCAATATCATCAAAACACAGTGTCTGCACCTCAGGCCGCAGGATGCTTCAGCAGAGCCCAGCATTTAATTATTCCCTTTCCCTCTTCTTCTCAGTCTTCAGCATTACTGCCTCGCAGCCATCACATGACTGCTGAGGCCGCTTCTGATTGGCTGTTGTGCTGTGAGGAGTAATGGAGAGGTGGAGCTCCATGAGACAAACAGGAGTTCACTTCCCAGGTGACAGCTCTGTTTTGCAATCTGTGCCCCTAAAATGCATTTCTGTGCCACAATAATATAATATATGATACAGCTCGGTTAATCATGGGGCCCCTGTGCTGCAACACAGCCTTATCTCTTATGTCCTCCACTGAACTGAGGGACAGCCAGAGGGCCCAGGTTCACTGCGGGGTGCGGGGCTTAACAGTATATCGAGCAGCTACAGAGAACTGGCTTGGCCTGCAGCTGTGATGACTAATGCTGCCCCACTTGTGCTCCAACAATTTAACCTACACCATAGAACTAGCCTACATCCCATAGACTTTACTACCCCCTCCCCTAACCCTCCTGCCTATACGTTTGATAGTGAATAGGAAGATTCGATGCATCGGCCCTCCTGGTGGTGTGAGCAGGTGGTGGCCCTCCCAGGCCAGTCCACGCCTGACCGGGTAGCTCAGTAGTGTTTAGTAGGTCGATCGGGGAGGGGGGTCCAGCAATGCTCTTATGGTGGCTCGATCAGCGAGATCGATCGATTATTTCCGACATGTTCGATTTTGCATACTTAACAAACATGCAAAATCGACGGCTGTTTCTATCGAAACCCGAACGAACATGTTGGAATCAATCGACCCCGCTGATCGAGCGGGAAATCGCATTGTGTGTACTCTGCATTAAAGAGACACTGAAGCGGAAAAAAAATTATGATATGATTTGTACGTGTAGTACAGCTAAGAAATAAAACATTAGGAGCAGAGACCTAAGTCTAATATTGTCTCCAGTACAGGAAGAGTTAAGAAACTGCAGTTGTTATCTATGCAAAAGAGCCATTGAGCTCCATGACTTTGAAAGTCGCAGAGAGCTCTGTCTTCTGAAGCTTATTATCTTAAGTGTCTGGCACTGCTGTTTTTTTTCTGCAGAGAACAGTTCAAAAGCAGGGTTGCTTATCAGGACCTCGTGATCACGGATTACCTGTGATCATGAGCATTTTTTTGCTTAGAATTCAGAAAAATTCCGAAACCGTGATCAATACAGATCACGGAATTCAAATTCACGTGCATTCATGATTAACGCGAATTCGTTCGTGATCACGGCATAAATCCGCTATCACGAATTCAAATTGCGCATGTGCGGAAACCATTGGATGATGTCGTTGGGCCAATCAGAAGGGCCCCCAGCCAAAATGTTTCTCATCAAAAAAAACATTTTTTTTAATTATACCACCACACATAATTAATTGTGTTTTTTCTTTAAAAAAAAAGATGACACTTTATGCATCATTTACCCTAAAAGAAGTTTTGGAAGCAATTTAAAGGCCATTCGTGATTACGACTCGTGATTCCGGATTCAAATTGGTTTGCGTGGTCGTGATTACGAACGAATCCAAATTTTCGAGAACCCGAATTCGCGACAACTCGGATAGTAAAAGGGGGTATTCGAGCAACCCTGTTCAAAAGTTCACAAGCCTGCTCTGTAAAATCATTTACAATGCTGAGTGTAAAGTGTAAACTGCAAATATTAGAGAATGATGCAATGTTATAAAAAAAAAGGTATATAACTGAAAATAAAAATATGAGAATATCTTCTTTGCTACTAATGTTCTACTAATTATCCGTACTACACATACAATTCATTATATCACATTTTCTTTTCTCTTCAGTGTCTCTTTAAGCCCTGGGGCATTTCCCCCCTTTGCCTCAATGATAGCGCCGTTCCTGCTGGGGCAAAACCTGGCAACTGCACTAGAGACAGTGGGAACGGAGACATATGGGAACAGTTTCCCACCACTGGCAGAGAAGATAGTGATGAGGATCAGTGGTATAGCGATAGGGGATGCTGAGGTTGCGACTGCACCAGGGCTCCTGGACCTAAGAGACCCACATGGAGCCCTTCTCTAGTTACTGTATTAGCTTTATTGATGCTGTAGCGATAATCATCACCTCAATGTGTTTTGAACAGAAGTAATCATTGGCAAACCATTCATTTTCAGCTGCTTACATCTTCATGAACACTGGCTGTTTCCACTAGATACAGCTGTCAGCATTTTTTCTGTTTGTGAAAAGGCATTAGATATGACAGTCCATGTGAAACAATGGGCTGGTTTCCATTTAATGTGTAAAAACTGATCCTTATTTAATGATGACTTTCAACTGCTGTTGAAAACATGCACATGAAAATATAAGCGGAATATGTAAATATAAGAGAAAAAAAAAGGGGAAATCATAAATCTCAATCCTCGTACAACTAATTACTAGCATTAAACTCAAAAGAGCTTTAAAATCAAAAGAAATCTATCCAGATGCTGCCAAAATCACCAAAAAAGGTGCTTAGCGATTGCATTTTGTGTTTTGCGATTTCTAGTGGGCCCCTTCTCTTCAGAGGATGGGGAATGGTAGCCATATTTACTGTGGGAGGAAAGGAGATTCCTGCATTTGGGTTTGGGGGAATGGTGGCCACACTTGATAGAAACAGGAAATGTGGGTGCCTATGGTAAATGGACAGCTTGGGCATCACCATTGGCAATACTGTTAGGGCCCTTTTCCACCAGCGCGTTTGCGCTGGCTGAATCGCAAAAACGCAAACCGCCTACAGTTTGCTTTTTAACATAGGAATCGCGGTAGGTAATTTCCACTACCGCGATTCGTTTTTTTACTTGATCGCGATCGCGCCGCGGAGCGACTTTAGCCGCGATTTTGCTATGCAGTGCATAGCATAGCAAAATCGCGGCCGCGAACGTCGGGGAATCGCCGCTAATTGCGATTCAGCAATCGCTAGCGTTCAGCGTGAACGCTAGCGATTGCTAGTGGAAAAGGGCCCTTATTGTCCCCAAGCAAAAAGCACCCAGTAAAACCTATAGTTAATATCATAATTTACCAGTTACCATTTTTATGTTGCGGACGTGCAGTTGGAGGAGTGGCAAGGGGCGATTAAAGTAAGGCACCAGGAAAGGGGTTTGTGTTTGGGGGGGGGGGGGTTAAGGTTAGGAATCGGGAAGGGGGTTTACGCCGGGGGATGATTAAGGTTAGGCTTCAGGTGTGTGTGTGTGTGGGGGGGGGGGGGGTGGCGGCATTGGAGGGTGCCTTTATTTCACATGCGTGCTTACAATGCCTGTACCAGGCCCGGATTAACTTCACAGGAGCATGTAGACACAGATGTCCTGGCAATGTAGACTTCACCCACCATGAACCTATAAACCCCTCACCAAACTGCACCACAAGTGTGCTGGCTGTCCCAGCTGTCACTTCTCTCATACTTCCCTTGCCTGTAATAGGTAGCTACAGGTGCCCCTTAGTATTTGGTAGCCAGAAGTACCCTCAGTAATAAGTAGCTAGTGGTGCCCCCAAGTATTAGGTAGCTAGAGGAACCTCAGGATTAAGTAGGTAGAGATGCCCCTGACTGAAGGGAGATCTGGTCAGTGGAATGCCAAGAGCAGGGTGAGTACCCTGTCATTTAAACTCTCATCAGGACTCTGCATAGGGAAGGAGGGAGGCATTCGGGGAAGGGTACAGGTAGAGATGGCCCGAACGGTTTGCCGGCGAACGGGAACCGGTGAACTTCGGTGGTTTGCGATTGTGGAGAACTGCAAACTTTTCTGGAAGTTCGATTCGCCCCCATAGTGCATCATTAGGGTCAACTTTGACCCTCTACATCACAGTCAGCAGGCACATTGTAGCGAATTAGGCTACACTCATTCCTGGAGCCCCACCCCCCTTATAAAAGGCAGGCAGCGTCAGGCATTGGACTCACTCGTGTGCCTGCAGTAATTAGAGAAGGGAGAGCTGCTGCTGCTGCTGCAGAGAGAGCTATAGGGAAAGCTTAGTTAGGCTCTTGTAGGCTTGTTAGCTTGCGCCTTGCTGATTCTTATTGCTAAAAAAGCACCCTTCAACAGCTCTTTTGAGAGCTAATCTTGTTCTTGTGATCTATTTTTTTTGTGTTTGTTTCCCACAGACACTTGTGTTGCATAGACAGCCTTGGTAATTCCTACTGTGCCACTGCCAGGCCCAGCACATTCAGTGACTACCTGTGTGTGTGACAGGCAGCTGCACATTTGTAATCCCAATCACTGCACCTGTTCACTGTTTAGTGCACCTACCTACCTATACCTACGTGAGCGCACGCATTGTTAATACCACCAGTCATTGCACCTGTTCACGGCACCTGTGAGTGACAGCTGCACATTTGTAATACCAATCCCTGCATACCTGTTCACTGCACCTGTGTGACCGCACGCTGTTTAGTATACCAGTCCATGCATACCTGTTAACTGCACCTGTGTAACCGCACATTGTTGTACCAGCAGTCACTGCAACCTGTTCACTTCACCTGTGTAACCGTACATTGTATTAGTCAAATCAGTGCATACCTTTCACTTCATCCCCCCCAATATGGACAAAAAAAGAGGCAGAGCCAGAGGCAGGCCACCTGGCAGGTCTGTTCGAAGTCGCGCTGTTGTGATTTCGTGCGGCCCTCAACCAAAGTACAGTGTTCAGAAGAAGGCACGTGCCATCAACCCCCAATATTGTCAGGACGTAGTTGACTATTTAACACAGAACACCTCATCTTCCTCAGCTTCCGCCCCGGAAGCGTGACATATCTTCCTCCTCCTGCTCTGATTCTGGCTCCCCACTTAACACTCCATCGGCAGCCATCACCAAAGTGCCATCATCACAGGGCTCAGCGGTGTGTTTTTTTTTTTGTGTGCGTCTGCCTCAGTTGAGAGCAATGCCATCTGTACTCTCTGCCACCGAAAATTGAGCCGTGGAAAGACCAAGACCCACGTAGGGACAACTACCTTATGAAGGCACATGATTAAAAAGCACAAACTGCAATGGGATGACCACCTGAGGAGGAGCAGCACACAAAAGCAAAGCCACACACCGCAGTGGAAGATACCAGGCTGCAATTATTTCTCAAAAAAGGCAATACCTAAACTGTACCGTAATGTTGAAAGGCAAGTGGTGATATCTCTGGCACACAGCGTTGGGTCAAGGGTCCATCTGACCACGGATGCCTGGTCTGAAAAGCACGCTCAGGCCTGCCCGAAGACTAAGTCAGTCCCTACACACAGCATCTCTGCCTGCACGCCGTGTGACTGCCTGCCCCAAGACTAAGTCGGTCCCCACACAGCATCTCTGCCTGCAGGTTGCTTGACTGCCTTCTCCGCCACCACCAACAGGGTCCAGAACTCCAGGTGGATTCCTGAATTTTTAAGGCAGCTGCTAGCAGCGACCGCTATAATAATTTTCCTGGTGCATGTACATGCCTGCCTAATTTTTCTGGCTGCACTTCAGCTGCAACAACAAAACAAAAGGCATGTACATGTGTCAATTCCCCTTCACGATCGTTACCTTGCCGCGGTGAAGGGGCTTGCGTATCACAATGAAGCAATGGCCGCCGTCTATATGAGTCTGTTGGGGTTGGGGGGCACACCTGACCCAAGAAGATAGATAATAAGGTCGTTGCTTCATTGTGGACAGACCAAATTCGATCAGCTGGACAATCAGTCACTGTTCTGTCATTCAGCTACCTCAGCCCGACCATATGGGCTTGAAAACCGCCATCACCTGTACTCTGGCCATGGTACGCACCAGTCCAGCACGGGCGTCACAACACAAACAGCTGTTTGCGTTGCGTTACGCAGTGAGTTTGGTCTGTCAGTGTGAAGCAGTACACTAATTACACTCCCTGATTGATGTATATGTTACGGCCAGAACCCGAAGTTTGGGGCCACTTCTACTTCTGGCCGGCCACTTCGGGTTCTGGCCGGCCAATGTGCGAAGTGGCCGCTGCGCTGCGGCCAATGTGAGAAATGGATTGATTCCTGTGACATTAAGGTATCTTCTAGCCGCAGCGCAGCGGGCAAATGTATAACAACTTAGTTAATGTAATGCAATTAAGTCGGCGGCAATGTAACAATTCAAGCCGCCAGCTTTTGGTCTGCCTCTCTCCCCTCCCCCCCCCCCCCCCCCCCCGCGTCTCTCTCTTCCTTCTCTTATGGGCAGCCGGCGGGGACATGCGTGTCCACGAGAGTCGTTCGTCGCACCAGGAAAGCAGTGCTGGGAGGCTGCAGACATTGCTTCTGCCAGCACCCGCTCTGCAAGAACGGCAGGATTCCCTGCCGCGACGAATGACTCTGGAGGGGACACGCGTGTCCCCGCCGGCTGCCCATAGGAGAGCGAGAGAGGCGGGGGGAGGAGAGAGAGGCGGGGGGAGGAGAGAGAGGCAGAGAAAAAGCCGGCGGCTTGAATTGTTACATTGCCGCCGGCTTAATTGCATTAAATTAACTAAGTTGTTATACGTTTGGCCGTTGCGCTGCGTCCAGAAGATACCTTAATGTCACATGAATCATTACATTTCTCACATCGGCCGCAGCGCAGCGGCCACTTCGCACATTGTTCGGCCAGAACCCGAAGTGGCCGACCAGAACTAGAAGTGGCCAAACTTCGGGTTCTGGCTGTAACATATACACATGCAAGATGTTTTAAAGCACTTTAGGCCTCCAATTTAGCATGCAGCGTGATTTCTGCCCTTAACCACCCTGGCGTTCTGATTAAATCGCCAGGGTGGCTGCCGGAGGGTTTTTTTTAAATAAAAAAAAAACTATTTCATGCAGCCAACTTTCAGTTGGCTGCATGAAAGCCCACTAGAGGGCGCTCCGGAGGCGATCTTCCGATCGCCTCCGGCGCCCAGAATAAACAAGGAAGGCCGCAATGAGCGGCCTTCCTTGTTTTGCTTATATCGTCGCCATAGCGACGAGCGGAGTGACGTCATCGACGTCAGCCGACGTCCTGACGTCAGCCGCCTCCGATCCAGCCCTTAGCGCTGGCCGGAACTTTTTGTTCCGGCTACGCTGGGCTCAGGCGGCTGGGGGGACCCTCTTTCGCCGCTGCTCGCGGCGAATCGCCGCAGAGCGGCGGCGATCAGGCAGCACACGCGGCTGGCAAAGTGCCGGCTGCGTGTGCTGCTTTTTATTTCATTAAAATCGGCCCAGCAGGGCCTGAGCGGCAGCCGCTGGCGGTGTTGGACGAGCTGAGCTCGTCCAGACCGCTCAGCTGGTTAAAACGCTGCTTTGCGTCAAATCCAGATTTTTCCCCGGGACTTTTGGCGTGTATCCCACTCATCCATGCAAAAACTCAGATGTTAGACCCCTTGAAACATCTTTTCCATCACTTTTGTGGCCAGCATAAATGTTTCTAGTTTTCAAGGTTTGCCTCCCCATTCAGCCTTCCTCCTTCCTTCCCTATGCAGAGTCCTGATGAGAGCGTAAATGAGAGGTTACTCACTCTGGTCTTGGCAATCCACTAACAAGATCTTCCTTCAGTCAGAGGCACTTCTAGCAACTTAATACTAAGGTTCCTCTAGCTACCAAATACTACTAAGGGGCACCTGTAGCTAGAGATGGCCCGAACCTCCAAACCAAACGTTTGCGAACTTTTGCGAACCGCAATAGACTTTATTGCGGTTCGCAAAAGTTTGCATGTTCGCAAACGTTTGGTTTGGAGGTTTGGGCCATCTCTAGCTACAGGTGTACGTCACCACAGGGGCAGGGAAGGTTGTGGGAAGAGGGGCTTTACATTTTCACTGGGGGCTCTCTGCTAGGTAGGATGTGATTAGTATATATTGAGTGCACTGGGGCCTTTGTGAAATTTGCATTGGGACCTTTGGCTCCATAACTACGCATCATCCTTGGAACATAGCAGAGATCCTTCCATCTGCTTTATGTCATAGATGGGGAATTTGCAGAGAAATGTAGGGGAGGGGGGCTGGGTAAAGGGGGGAGGGGGAGGGGTGCGCGCTTCAGCACTATTGCCTTGAGAGTCCAGGGACTTTGTTCTGTCATTGTATATCTGTGTAATAATTAAGACCAGTATTCTGCTTTAAGGAGAAAAAAACTTGATCCATTTCCAGTTCAGCATTAGCTGTCTTACAGATATAACTGCAAAAACAGATTATTCCCCGATGGGCCAACTCCATTTAGCCGAGCCGGTGTAACACATGTAGTCTTCAATAATGTGAATATCAGAGGCATACGTTGTGGGGTGGGCAAGCTTTCCGGGGTGTTGCAATCTCTCCCCAGGCTTGTTCTTGGACACACACCAAGCAGCAGATAGAAGCAGGCGATGCACACGCAATAAACAGACTCATAAACAGGCCTTCCACAGATGCTATCAGGGAGATTTTATGCACAACCAGTAACAGTAACATAATGGAGAGATGGACCAATATTGTGTACGAGCCAGCAACACATGTTGCAATGAAAGCAGATCTCCTGGAACACGGCTAAATACACAAATGAATCTAAGCATTATACATTGGAGAAGTGACTAACAGAATACAGCAAAATCCCTAGTATCCGGCACCGGTGGGGATTGCCTGATGCAGGATACATGGCCGAAAAAGCACAAACTCCCCCCCTCAGAGCCGGGACAAGGTCCTTCAGCACCCAAGGCTGAGACAGCAAAGTGCGCCCCCCCACCCCTCCCATCCCAGCCGTCACACACTGATTGCTATTAGACTAATAGGTGCCCCAAGCCCCCCAACCTCCCTAACACCTTAATCTCCAGTTATCTGGCTTGCAGTCGCTGTCATGTATCCTCTTTTCTTATTTCTTTCTGCTTCAAACACAATTGGGAATGACAGCTGAATGAATTGTGCACCCCCTCCTACACTGCGCCCTGAGGCTGGAGCCTCTCCAGCCTCTGCCTCGGCCCGGCCCTGCCCCCCCCTCCCCGTTCAGGATAAAATGCTTACAGTCACCAAGCCTCCAGGTATGACTTCTAGCCATCCTGTTGCTCCTAGTGTGCGCCTAGCACCTTTCTGATGTCCTCCGTGTGCTACTAGTGTGCCTCCTGACTTGCGTTCAGTCACATGACACACTGGCAGCCATGCATGGACGCCAGAAAGCTGCTAGGAGCCCGCTAGGAGCTACAGGAAGGCTAGAAATTGTCACCAGAGGCTCGAAGAGTATTTTATGGTCTTCAGAACCCCCCCCCCCCCCCCAAGAGAAAAATCCCAAAGCAAAGTACCTGTTATCCCCTCAGGCATGCCAGTTGAGACTTCCAGTTGCCCAAGTTCTGAATAAGGGGGGCTTTGCTGTATACTGTCCATTTTGCCTGTGTATTTATTTGTGCTCTAGTAAAAAATGACTTAAAGAGAACCCGAGGTGGGTTTGAAGAATGTTATCTGCATACAGAGGCTTGATCTGCCTATACAACCCAGCCTCTGTTGCTATCCCAAACCCCCCCTAAAGGTCCCCCTGCACTCTGCAATCTCTCATAAATCACAGCCACGCTGCTGACACACAGCTTGTCAGAGCGGGCTGTGTTTATCTCTATAGTGTCAGTCTGCTGCTCTCCCCGCCTCCTGCAGAACTCCGGTCCCCGCCCGCGTCCCTTCCCTACCCGCTGATTGGAGAGAAGGGACTGGGGCAGGGACCGGAGCTATGCAGGAGGCAGGGGAGCAGCTGAGACTGACACTACAGATGTAAACACAGCCTGCACAGCGCGGCTGTGATTTATGAGGGATTGCAGTGTGCAGGGGGACCTTAGGGGGGTTTGGGATAGCAACAGAAGCTGGGCTGTATAGGCAGATCCAGCCTCTGTATGCAGATAACATTCTTCAAACCCACCTCGGGTTCTCTTTAATGTTGGTGAATGATTTAGAAACTTTGATGTCATTGCTGGTAGGGCACTTTGTAAAGCTACAGTGGGATGCGAAAGTTTGGGCAACCTTGTAAATCATCATGATTTTCCTGTATAAATCGTCGGTTGTTGCAATAAAAAATGTCAGTTAAATATATCATATAGGGATGAGGGGAGGGTCTGGCTTCTTGTCCCCCTCCCCCCACGGCCGCCGCTCCTGTTACCGTATGAGCTGGCGGCCGCTTGCACTTTTATATATTTACTGCCACAATTGCTTAGCAGGTAGCTCCTATTTTATATCAGATGACTCCAGGTGCCCAAGTTTTCCTTTATTGCCACTAATCAAGGCTTTGGGGCTAAGGGTTATGCACCACTGGGAGGAATTCAAGGGTTAGGCACCACTATCAGGTGGTAAAGGGTTAGGCATCACCCGGGGGTGGGGTTAAGGGTTATGCACAGATAAAGGGAGTGCTCACTGCTCAGTATGAGAGTGGGGACAGGTTAGGTTATTGTTGGTAAACATCACCATTATTCTACTATCAGCATTAAATAGTAGAAGCTGCAATATCCAATGCCCTTTTTTCCACATGAATTTATTACATGCATGCCTTAATTCATACATGTCAAGCTCAGGCCCATGGGTCAAATCTGGCCTGCAGAGCCATCATATTTGCCCCCCCCCCCCTAAGTGGTTTCCCCACCTTGCATTATGTTTGGCCCACTCTATACCACCAGGCAGGCAAGCTATACTGAAGGTAAAGCCTTAGATCTCCAGGGAAGCCATATGGTGGAAGGAGTGTGAAACCACTAGACAGCAGGACTTTTTGAGGCCGGATTGTATCCAGTCAGGGGCGTTGCCTGCCCCAAAGATCAGTGGCACATGCCCTGGATCTATTCTGGGGTGCCCCAGATGTCCCTTTAGGCATAGCCAGCTGAGGTGCCTCAATGGCGGGCATGCTCGGAGCTGTGGTGCCTCTATATGTGCATACTGGGTGCTATGATGCATTAATGGTAGGTATGCTGTGGTGCCTCTATGGGGGTTATTGGGTGATGTGGTGCCATGATGGGTGCTGTTGTGCCATTATGTGGGCATTCAGGGAGCTGTGGTTCTTCTATGGGGTGCCTCAATGGGAGGCCCATGGGAGGGGGTCCACTAGAAGGTGAGGGAATGCTATGGGGGACTGCCAGACAAACTGGCAGCAGGTCAGCCATCAGAAAGCCAGACCAGCCAGCACACAAGCCAGGTAACTCTGCCTAATTATTTTTAAAGGGGAACTTCAGCCTAAAGAAACATACTGTCATTAAGTTACATTAGTTATGTTAATTAGAATAGATGGGTAATATAATCTCTTACCGACCCCATTTTAAAAGAACAGGCAAATGTTTGTGATTCATGGGGCCTGCCATCTTTTTCATGGGGGCAGCCATCTTTTTGGTTGAAAGGAGGTCACAGGGAGCAGGAGACACAGTTTCAACTGTCCTGTGTCCTGATCACCCCTCCCAGCTGCACGTGCTAGGCTTCAAAATGTAAAAAAAAAAAAAATTGCACCAAAACAGCAGAGCGAGAACAACATCATCAGAAATCCCATCATGCTTTGCACAGCATTAGGGGAAAAATGCCCGGGCAGTTTTTTTCTGTGCAGCTAAAAATGAGGCTTGTATAAGAGAAAAAAAGTTCTGATGCTGTTAAACATAACAGTTAAAGAAACACCAGGCCTTTCCAGTGCTGCTGAGTCAATTTTTAGTCTGGAGGTTCACTTTAAGGGACACTGCCTATGTATATGATATGCTGCAATTTTTTTATTTTTATTAATGGAGAGGAGGCTTCATCCAACATTTTGCTGGGCAGGCCTACTTAGACTGCTTTTAAGTTATTGGAAATTTGGCTCCACTCATGACCACGCCCATATTCTGGTGCATGGCCACACCCATTTTTTTGCAGGAGTGCCCAAAAGTGCCCCCGATCTCTTAGGATCCTAATAACACCCTTGCCTCCTCTGGTTTCCGTTGGCGCAGTATGCCGCATTTAACAAACTGAGTGTAACAGTGCAGTGTGATGTGCTACGATTGCCATTTTGCCACGTGGTACGCCTCAGGGGTCCAAGGTCCCTTAAAGTTGCATTGCTTATTATTATTATAAAACAGTGCAATTACCTGAAAGATACTTTGCTTATTAATTGCAGACAGTGCCTCCCAATTGCTTCACAAAAAGGAGTAATGCCCACCACCATCTCAGTTGAACCACAGCTTCATTAAGTGCTTTGTAATAGCCGCTCTGTGCGTAGTGTTCGTATAAAGAAAAAAGATCCTTTATTTAGCACCTGAGTATTCATAAAGCATTGAAATGAGAACTTCCTTTTGCCAGCCTATTCAGAAGATGGAATTCTCAGTTAATAGCAGAGCCCTTCCAATAGTTATCTGAAGAAACGGTTACAGGTTTATGCTATGTTGTTACAGCTTACAGTGGAACCTTCTTCAAATGAAATGATCATTTCCATGGAGCGTTTTTTTTCCTGGTTATGACATTTCATTAGTTCACTGGAATAAAACTAAGCATAGTTTCATGGGGTCTGATAGGCCGAACTTCTTTAATGAACCTTGAAGTTGCCTTGCTGGTTTGTAAATTACGCTGCGTTATAGACGCTCGCTAGAAGAGCAACAGTATTTCAAACCCATTGAGAGACTATTAGATGGAGAGTTATCATCAGCTCTTTATTACCACGGAGAGAGAGACTGAATCATGGAACAACTTTCTATAATTTATGGCATATCTCTAGGAGGCTACCAGCAGCAAAACTGAGTCCTAATCTTCAGCAGCTGTTAATTACTTGGTAACCTGTGTTCCAGTTGAGAGCGGTTGTAATATTGGACTTGTTCATTTTGTGTAATAAACACTTAGCAAAGCATCCAGAGTCTGCTTGATTACCGTCATTATACCAAGACAACTGGTTTACTCAGGCTACATATACTGTATATGAGCTTTTCTACTTTGCGAAGCCACTGTGGTGTAGCAATAGGGGATGCAGAGATTGCAACTAGCAGAGCCGGTTCTAGACTTTATGCTGCTTGAAGCAAACCTGTGATGATGCCACTATAGGTAGCCAGGTATAGGGTTGCTCAAATCCGGATCCGGGAGATACCCGGATAGTTGCTATCCAGATATCTCCCAGTAAACCTGTGCGGGCTGGGCGGGGGAGTCAAGCTTACCTGTGTGACGTCTTCTTCGTCCTTCCCTGGCGCCTCCCACAATGCGGTCCATGCAACGGTCATGTGACTACAAACACTTCCTCCTTCCGGGTTGACGGAGGAAGTGTTTGTAGTCACGTGATGCGGGTGGAGCGCATCGTGGGAGGCGCCAGGGACGGACGAAGAAGACGTCACACAGGTAAGCTTGACCCCCTTCCCCCGCCCAGCCCGCACAGGTTTAGTGGGAGATATCCGGATAGCAACTATCCGGGAATCTCCCATATCCGGATTTGAGCAACCCTAGCCAGGTATAGGTGTCCCCAATATAGGTAGCCAGGTATAGGTGCTACTGGGTGGGAGGAGGTGGATGACACTGCAGGAAAGGGGGCTGACATAATTTCTCCCTCGCCATTGGCCCCTTATGTCCCCCCTGCTGACCCCCCCCCCCCCCGCAGAGTGGTGCGCAGCAGCGTGGCTTGTAATTAACTCACCTGCTCGCACGCTCTATGCGATGCGTCCACTCCGGGAATCCGGCCCCTCTCTGGCTGCCCGATCTTTGTATGATGCCTGTAATCACGCCATGCAGGGGAACAAGAAGTAGAGAGGAGCCAGCTGCTGGAGCAGACACATCGCACGGAGCGAGCAGGTAAGTTAATTACAAACCTCACTGCTGTGCACCACTGTGCAGGGGGGGTCAACAGGGGGGGGGGGGGGGCAGGAGGAGGACCCATGGAGAGGGAGGGAGGAATGATGTCGGACACCCTCCCCACCACCCACCGCTCCTAGTTTGATGCCGCCTGAGGCTGGGTCATGGGAGGTCCGGCGCTGCTCAATGGGGCCTCCTGAAGAGGTGGCCCTCCTTTAACCACTATATTAGCTCTTCACTGGTACCACTGATTGCTTCTTAATGCATTTTGAAAAGTGGAAATCATTAAAAACCGTTCCTCTCCCCTGCTTACACCTCTCTGACATAAAGATATCCTGGGCTGGTTTTGGTGCTCTATATCAATTGTTCTGTATAGAGTGCTTAAAGAACAAGCGACACCCATGCTAACCTAAAAATAAAAAACACATATATAAGTAGATAAATACTACTTCTACTTACATAACAGATGTATTGTGCTACCCACATAATGATTCCTGTGAATTTTATAAAGGAAAAGCAGAAAATCCTATTCTAGGCAGGGGCCATCTTGCCAAGCTAATGCTGACATCATATCCTCCCTGACTCTTGTTTCCCCCTCCCTCCTCTTGCTCATTGTGTATTCATTAGCTGCCCTCCTCCCAGAGTCTTCAGACACTCCCACTGAGGTGTATACTAGGAACTGCACTGTCTTTTTATTTACTCCTCCAATCGCTGAGTCACCTCAGCCTTGCTTGTAAACACAAGTGATCAGAGGGTGTTTCTGATAAGCAGCTAGGCAGGGAAATAAATGGAAGAGGAGGAATATATTATAGATAAAAAGAACTCCCAGCATTCAACGTTTGGCACTGACTACTAAAGGGCCAGTACTCCTTAAAGAGACTCTGTAACAACAAAAACCTCCCCTGGGGGGTACTCACCTCGGGTGGGGGAAGCCTCCGGATCCTAATGAGGCTTCCCACGCCGTCCTCTGTCCCACGGGGGTCTCGCCGCAGCCCTCCGAACAGCCGGCGACTGTGCCGACTGTCAGTTCAATATTTACCTTTGCTGGCTCCAGCGGGGGCGCTGTGGCGACTTTCGGCACGGAAATAGACGGAAATACCCGATCTCCGTCGGGTCCGCTCTACTGCGCAGGCGCCGGAAACTTGCGCCTGCGCAGTAGAGCAGACCCGACGGCGATCGGGTATTTCCGCCTACTTCGGCGCCGAGAGGCATCAGAGCGCCTGCGCAGGTGCCAGGAAGGTAAATATTGCGTCACGGCTGTACGGAGGGCTACAGCGAGACCCCCGAGGGACGCAGGACGGCGTGGGAAGCCTCATTAGGATCCTGAGGCTTCCCCCACCCGAGGTGAGTACCCCCCAGGGGCCGTTTTGTCGTTACAGTTCCTCTTTAAGTATGTGATAACTCCAAATCATAACAGCAGAAAAAGTTTTGAAAGTTTTGAATGCAGGATTAGCATCTTTATCACCTTAATACACTCAGACCAGTTGCTGTTGAAATTTGATTTTTATGGTGACAATACCGCTTTAAGGAGGCATAATGTAAAAATTACTCTGAGTCCCATAGCTCCTTAGCTACACCATTGATTGGCCATTCCAATAAGTCAGTTTTGCAGTTCATTGACCTGATGAAGTGCGTTAATCCTGTGAAATGCATAGTCTTGTGTGTCTGAATAAATGCTAATTTGAAATACTTGCTTTTTTTTTTCCTCCATTTTAAACTGTTTTTAAAGGATACCACAGCTGACAAAAATTATTGCTGCATTGTGTGGGGGATTACAAACACATACCTTTAGCGCCCCCTGCCCCCCTCCATCTGCCGCCGTTCCTCTAATATTCCTGCCGTTGTTCCGGTGACTTGATTGATCCCCCACCCGGACATACTGTGCCCTGTGTGCGCAGTATTCCCCCCCCCCCCCTCTTCACTTCTGGCCGGCGCATAGCGATCGGCTCAGAAGCACGCTGATTCCTCTGCCTCCCCTGGGCTACGTGTGCTCTCCATTACACTAAGCTCCACATGCTAAATCATGTGACGCTTGGTGTAATGCAGCGCACACGCAGCCCAGGGGAGGCAGAGGGATCAGCGTGCTTCTGAGCCGCTCGCCATGCGCTGGCCAGAAGTGAAGAGGGGAGGCCATACTGTGCACACAGGGCACAGTATGTCCGGGTGGGGGGTCAATCAAGTCCCCGGACACCGGCAGGACTATTAGAGGAACTGCGACAGATGGAGGGGGGCAGGGGGCGTTAAAGGTATGTGTTTGTAATCCCCCACACAATGCAGCAATAATTTTTGTCAGCTGTGGTATCCTTTAAGTTTTTATATCGTTGGTGCAGACTGTCTTACAGTTGTATCCCTATAATAAAGTAGCTCATTATTTTTCACAATTTAGCATTATTCAGACTCATCAAGAAAGCCATGTATTGTTGAGCTGCATCTGTCTAAAGAAGAAATAACTTAATGACTGATTTGACCCTTGTTGAATAACTGGTTAAGTATTGCTGAACTTTCATTGATAAACAGCTAATTTGCTTCCAGTTAATTTAGGGATCCTAATTGGCTGATTAGGGATTGTCAGGATGACTGGTAGAACTTCCATTAAGAAGGCATGAGTCAGGACTTTTTGGAATATTGGTCAGAGGTTAGTTAGCAATTGATCGGCAAATGATTAACAATTGACTATAAAAGTGGTTTGCTAGGAAGAGAGTGATTCTGCACAGAGAAGAAAATGTTTAGAGGTCAACACTTGGTCAACCTTTAAATGGCTTACTGGAGGGCATCTCGTAATGGACTCGCTGAGTTGTTGATGTTTTTGGCCACAATTTGAGATTATCACCTGAGTTGCCTCCAAGGTAATACATACCAATAGTTGTTGGTTACAGAAAGTATGACAGAATTATATACTAGGAATTAATTAACAATAAGAACATAATTTGCTGCAGCTGTTTACAATTGAACTGTTCAATGGATCACCTGATCTTTCCTTGCAAAGCAAAAGTTTGTCTTCTTAACCACTTGAGGACCCAGCCTTTACCCCCCCTTAAGGGCCAGCGCTGATTTCGCTGATCTGTGCTGGGTGGGCTCTACAGCCCCCAGCACAGATCAACTACCAGGCAGAGCGACCAGATCGCCCCCCCCCTTTTCCCCCACTAGGGGGATGATGTGCTGGGCTGGTCTGATCGCTCCTGCCTGCATGTGGCTGGCGGGGGATGGGGGGGGGGGGTTGGGCACCTCAAAGCCCCCTCCACCGCAGGATTCCTCCTCTCCCTCTCCTCCCTCCCTGTCCCGGAGAACGGAGGCTGTACAGGAACGGATCTGTCCTGTGCAGCCTCTAACAGGCTCCTGCCTGTCATGTGACGGCGATCCCGGCCGCTGATTAGCCGGGGATCGCTGATCTAGTACAACGCTGCTACTGTTAGCAGCGTTGTACAAATGTAAACAAAGCGGATTATTTCCGCTTGTGTTTACATTTAGCCTGCGAGCCGTGATCGGCAGCCCGCAGGCTATTCACGGAGCCCCCCGCCGTGAATTGACAGGAAGCAGCCGCTCGCGCGAGCCGCTATTTTCTGATTAATTAGCCTGCAGCTACCACTTTGCCGACGCGCGTTATGAGTGCACGGTCGGCAAGTGGTTAAAGAGGGATTGTCAGCCAAAAAATCAAATTCCATTTACCCACTGCACTGTGTTCATTATGCAACCTGGAACCTTACCCTGCATTGCAAGCACTCCAAACTAATCAGAAATGTTTCTGCTGTAATAAATCTTATCTCATTCAGACAGGCTCTATCTGGTACATTGGCGAGGAGAAGAAAGCTTGTAATCTCCCCTTCTACATTCCTGCTCCTCACTGATTGGCTGAGGGCAGTTCAGTGTGACACAAGGCTGAAATCTGATCTTGCTGTGCTCACATGCTTAAAGGGATACTGTAGGGGGGTCGGGGGAAAATGAGCTGAACTTACCCGGGGCTTCTAATGGTCCCCCGCATACATCCTGTGTTGGCGCAGCCACTCACCGATGCTCCGGCCCCGCCTCCAGTTCACTTCTGGAATTTCTGACTTTAAAGTCAGAAAACCACTGCGCCTGCACGCCCGTGTCCTCGCTCCCGCTGATGTCACCAGGAGTGTACTGCGCAGACACAGACCATACTGGGCCTGCGCTGTGCGCTCTTGATGACATCAGCGGGATCGAGGACACGGCAACGCAGGCGCAGTGGTTTTCAGACTTTAAAGTCTGAAATTCCAGAAGTGAACCGGAGGCGGGGCCGGAGCATCGGTGAGTGGCTGCACGGGCACAGGATGTCTGCGGGGGACCGTTAGAAGCCCTGGGTAAGTTCAACTCATTTTTCCTTGACCCCCCTACAGTATCCCTTTAAAAAGCAAGCTAGCTATGACAAATTCAATCAAAATGTGGACAGTACAATACATATGTTATGTAAGTAGAGCAAGTAGTTATCTACTTATATACAGTGGGATGCGAAAGTTTGGGCAACTTTGTTAATTGTCATGATTTTCCTGTATAAAACGTTGGTTGTAACAATAAAAAATGTCAGTTAAATATATCATATAGAAGACACACACAGTGATATTTGAGAAGTGAAATGAAGTTTATTGGATTTACAGAAAGTGTGCAATAATTGTTTAACCTGAGCTCGGGCTATGCCGCACAGGGAGATATCTCAGCCCCTGGTGGGGTGATTTTCACAATGTAAAGTGCTGTGCGCGCAGCTAGCACTTTGCTAGCTGCGCGCACAGCTTGATCGCCGCCGCTCTGCGGCGATAGCCCGCACGCAGCGGCAGAAGAGGGCCCCCCCCGCCAGAGCCCTGCGCTGCCCGGACCAATGAGTTCCGGGCAGCGCTATGGGCTGGATCGAGTGCGCCTGACGTCAGGACGTCGGCTGACGTCCATGACGTCATGCCGATCGTCGCCATGGCGACAGGAGAAGCCAAACAGGGGAACGCGTTATATACGCGTTCCCCTGTTTGCTATTGTTGCCGGCGGCGATCGGACTAGAGTGCCACATGCGCCCTCTAGTGGTGTTTCATGTAGCTACCACTCTGGTAGCTTTACATGAAACAAAAAAAAAAATTAAAAAAAAGTCATCATTTGAAAAAAAAATTAACCGCCAGGGAGGTTAAATACATTTAGGCAGTTGGAGAAATGTGGGCACTGTTGTCAATTTATTGATTCCAAAACCTTTAGAACTCATTATTAAAACTCAAATTGGCTTGGTAAGCTTAGTGACCCCTGACCTACATACACAGGTGAATCCAATTATGAGAAAGAGTATTTAAGGGGGCCAATTGTAAGTTTCCCTCCTCTTTTAATTTTCTCTGAAGAGTAGCTACATGGGGGCCTCAAAATAACTCTCAAATGACCTGAAGACAAAGATCGTTCACCATCATGGTTTAGGGGAAGGACACAGAAAGCTGTCTCAGTGATTTCAGCTGTCTGTTTCCACAGTTAGGAACATATTGAAGAAATGGAAGACCACAGGTTCAGTTCAAGTTAAGGTTTGAAGTGGCAGACCAAGAAGAATCTTGGATAAACAGAACCTACGAATGGTGAGAACAGTCAGAATCAGCCCACAAACCAGCACCAGAGACCTACAACATCATCTTGCTGCAGATGGAGTCACTGTGCATCCTTCAACCATTTGACACACTTTACACAAGAGATGCTGTATGCGAGAGTGATGCAGAGGAAGCCTTTTCTCCACCTGCAGCACAAACAGAGCCGCTTGAGGTATGCTAAAGCACATTTGGACAAGCCAGCTTCATTTTGGAATAAGGTGCTGTGGACTGATGATGTTATTTGGGTATAACAAGGGGTATTATGCATGGAGAAAAACAACACAGAATTCCAAGAAAAACACCTGCTACCTACAGTAAAATATGGTGGTGGTTCCATCATGCTGTGGGGCTGTGTGGCCAGTGCAGGGACTTGGAATATTGTCAAAGTTGAGGGACGCATGGATTCCACTCAGTATCAGCAGAGTCTGGAAACCAATGTCCAGGAATCAGTGACACAACTGAAGCTGCGCTGGGGCTGGATCATTTAACAAGACAACAACCCTAAACACTGCTCAAAATTCACTAAGGCATTCATGCAGAAGAACAAGTACAACGTTCTGAAATGGCCATCTCAGTCCCCAAACCTGAATATAATTGAAAATCTGTGGTGTGAGTTAAAGAGAGCTGTCCATGCTCGGAAGCCATCAAACCTGAATGAACTGAAGATGTTTTGTAAAGAGGAATGGTCCAAAATACCTTCAACCAGAATCCAGACTCTCATTGGAACTTACAGGAAGCGTTTAGAGGCTGTAAAAGGGAGGATCTACTAAATATTGATTTCATTTCTTTTTTTGTGGTGCTCAAATTTAAGCACCTGCCTAATTTTGTTTAAACAATTATTGCACACTTTCTGTAAATCCAATACACTTCATTTCACTTCTCAAACATCACTGTGTATGTCTCATAGTTACATAGTTATTTTGGTTGAAAAATAGACATACGTCCATCGAGTTCAACCAGTACAAAGTACTATATGATATATAGGACACACTGACAAATTGACATTTTTTTATCGTAACAACCAACAATTTACACAGGAAAATCATGACAATTAACAAGGTTTCCCAAACATTTTAGTAAGAAGGCTTTTTGGTCCTTTGTAACCCCTTACACACTCCAAGGAGTTCTGGTTCACCATGAGCTTGCTGGGTACTCTGTAACTGTGATCTTTCCCTGTAACAGATTCTGAATCTTGGACATCTAGACATCTATTTGTGTTAACTTAGGGGTTGATGCAGAAAAGGCCGATAACACAGGGTAAGGGGGTATGGGGGTAGTGTAGCGCGCGCTACACTACTGCTGTACCACATGTACACTGTGTATGAGCATTGCTATGGTAATACTCGTCCTGTTATCAGTGCAACGAGCATTACTAGGTTCAGTACAGGCCGGTAATATCGACGCGGGGTGTGCAATGTTATTGGCCTTTTCTGCATCAACTCCTATGGCACATGATAGCACTAAAAATTTTATTTCAGTAAAACAGAATATAGGTGAAACAGAGGTAGATAAACTGAGGCACTTATATACAGATGGGGCATGGTTGTGAAGAAGAAGAGGGCCTTGGTGAGGATTGAGGGCTGTAGGAGCAGGGCTGTTTCTGGCCATTTTGGCGCCCCAGGTAAGGCATCTTTTGGCTCCCTCAGGGTCGGGCCGAGGCAGAGGCGAGAGAGGCTCCATCCTCAGGGTGCAGTGTAGGAGGGGGCGCACAACTCACTCAGCTGTCATTCCCTTATTGTGTTTGAAGCAGAGAGAAATAAGAAAAGGGGATACATGGCAGTGCCTGCAAGCCAGATAACTAGAGATTAAGGTGTTGGGGGGCCTGGCACCTCTGTCTAATAGTAATCAGTGTGTGACAGCTGGGGGGGGGGGGGTATTGGAGGGGCGCACTTTGGTGTCTCAGCCTTGGGTGCTGAGAAACTTGTCCTGGCTCTGGTCTCCCTACCCCAATCTAGTGAGCAGGAAGATCATAAGCTACATCAATTAGTTTTGTGGGCCCCTATAAGAAAATGATAGTTTATATAGAAATAATGTTTATTTTCCTCAAAATAAGTTTGTAAAGGATACACAAATTATAGTAGCGGCTGTTTAGTGTACTGGTTAAGGGCTCTGCCTTTGACATGGAAGACCAGGGTTCCTGGCTAGGATCAGTACCTATTCAGTAAGGAGTCATTGGGCAAGACTTCCTAACACTTCAAGGTGGCCCCTTGAGTGTGTCCTTAGTGGCTGCAGCTCTTGAGTGCTTTGAGTCCAACAGGAGAAAAGTGCTACAAACATGTTAGGACTATTATCCAATAATGGTTCTGAGGCAGTGTGTACCCACTTTATAAACATTACACTGTTTATGTACAGCCTGGGTCTTTACAGGTTGGAATATTGTCCTGAAAATGCAACAATTGACAAAGCAGTGCCCATTTAGGTGTTAAAATTACCATCCATACCTTTCTTAATGAAACTAGGAGTTGGCTATAAGAATTCCATAAAGTACAGTGTGCTAAGACTAGCACTGTGGTGCCCCTTACCACAGTTTTCACCCCAGGCTTCTGCCTGGTTTGCCTATGTCTAAAAACAGCCCTGTGCAATAGGATCAGTGGAGCATCTGGGTTGCCCAGAAGCCTCACTCTACTGAGGTAAGTATGTAACTTTTTTCTTTTTTTAAACTTTAAAGATGAACTCCAGTGAAAATAATGTAATAAAAAAGTGCTTCATTTTTACAATAATTATATATAAATGATTTAGTCAGTGTTTGCCCATTGTAAAATCTTTTAAATCCCTGATTTACATTCTGACATTTATTACATGGTGACATTTTTACTGTTGGCAGGTGATGTAGCTGCTGTATGTTTTTTTTGGCAGTTGGAAACTCCAGGCACGAAACTGCCAGGAGTACGTACTCAAGAGTTTCTTGTGGGAGGGGTTTCACCACAATATCAGCCATACAGCGCCCCCTGATGGTCTGTTTGTGAAAAGGAATAGATTTCTCATGTAAAAGGAGGTATCAGCTACTGATTGGAATAAAGTTCAATTCTTGGTCGGAGTTTCTCTTTAAGAAAGGTGGTGGGAGTGGTAGTGGTGGGGGGGGAGACAGAATCGGAGGGGGGAAGAGGTCTGGTCGCACTTCTTACTGAGTTGAGGGGGGGGGGGAACAGATACCAACCGCACATGTCAAGAGAGGGGCCGTTTGCTTCTGGCGGCAAAATGTCCAACATGTCCTGAACAAAGTTCTTATTTTTGCTAAATAAATATGAATCTTGTAAAAATCCATTATATTTTAGCGAAAGTGTTTTGTGTCAGCTTAAAAAAAGTACATTTTGATGCTAAAATTGCTCAGGAGAATATTTGATCTCAACCCTAAAGGGACAAACACCTATGTATGCAGTTAGGTGTGCAATTATAAGGAGAAAAGCTGTCCCTTGGCCTAGTTAGATCATTCAAAAAAGCTTGTTTTATTCACATTCCAATGCCTTGCTGTTAATTAGACTGTGTTCCTTCTCTTTAATAAAGAGATATTCTTGTAAGATGAGGAGCTCTGCTATCTAATTATTAATAAATCCGGGGCCTCTACCGGCAGCCCCAGAGCGCTGAGCCTGAATTTGCTTCTAGTAAGTGAGATATTGTTTCTCTGGCCATTATACGTCTTGCCCTTTGAAAGATGCTCTTAAAACCTTCAATAATTCATAAGAACACATAATAGCGGCCAGTGCGGTGATGTGAAACCCTGGCCTTTATTGCCTCCTTCCTCCGCGCCCTCTTTCCCCTCTCCGTCCTGAGGAATGGACCTCGCCAGTTCAGCCTAATGGTCGTGCAGATGTTGCGGTTTCTATGGAAACTCGGTGGGTCCTGCGAAAAACTAAGCATCTGATCCGGCGGGACCCTGGGGAGCCCGTAAAGGAATTTCTGCAGCTCTGGGCTGACGTTTGACATCCTGGCAGACCTATAGAGAGAGCAGCCCCAGCCTGTCTGACTCACGGGTCCCAAGGAGAGGCAGGAGGACCGGTGATAATGATGCACAATGAGCAGCACAGATTTATTGACACACCAGTTGCTGCCATGTGCACAATGCTGCCCTCCCTGGGGCCCTATACTTCTGGCTGCTCTGTCTCCTCACTGTCTCTGCCTCTCTGCTGATAACTTAAAGTAAACCTGTCATGTAACTAATGCTATTTCCCAAGAGCGGGCGCCACAAGGTGCCCATTAGTACCTAGAGTTGTGAGCCAGAATCAGCCGAGCTTGAACAATGATATGGCGTGACAGCTGATCCATTAATTTATAACCAGCGGAGGATTGCAAATCTGGGGTGGGCATTGGACATTTAATAAATGCAGAATACAGACTTCCCTAAACATTGACTGCCAGGACACAAAGGGATGTTTAATATTTGTCTGTAATGCTAATGAACACCAAGCACATATGCTTGCTTGCATAAGAGAATTGTCTGACTCAGCTTACACATACTGTATACTGGTACATGTATGAATATGAGATCTCAGATGCAGGCCCGGATTTACATCACATGAGCCTATAGGCACAGATGTCATGGCACCCTAGACTTCGCACACTAAACCCCCGCCTAACCGCACCTCCCTTACTCCCTTGACATAGGTAGCTACAAGTGCCATCTAGTATTAGGTAGACAAGAGGTAGCCTCAGTATTAATTAGCTATAAGTGACCCAAAGTATTCGGTAGCTAGAGGTGCCCCCGGTAGAAGGTAGATCTCGTCATCAGAATGCTAAGAGTCGGGTGAGTAGCCTGTCATTTTCACTCCATTCGGGACTCTGCATAGGTAAGAGAGGGAGGCACTCATAGAGGGGAGTGAGCCGCCTTTCCATCATCAGGCGCCTGTAGGCACGTGCCTACAGTGCCTTATGGTAAATCCAGCCCTGCTCAGATGTTTTGTAGAGACCTGGGGACACTCTTAATCCTGAGGGGTGGTCTGTTCATTTTATATTTTTAATAAAGATTTTCAATTAAAACTATTTAAGTTTTTGCAACAAACAGGTAAAGTACCTGAAGCACCATTTCCTTACTACTGCTCATATCCTCCTGTCCCTACCTCAGTCAGAGCCCAACTCCCTGCAGTGGCAGGAGTAACAAAGGGGAATGGAGTAGTCTGTAAGTCAGTGAGGAGGCGTGGCTTCAGAAGATAAAAAAACAGTCTTCAGGTCCTCCCTTCATGGCAGCCCTCAGAAATTTTGGTGCCCCATACTGGGAAAACCTACTGGGCCACCCTCACTCAGATTTACTTTAAAGAGAATCCGAGGTGGGATTTAATTATGTTACTGGGGCACAGAGGCTGGTTGTGCACACTAAGACCAGCCTCCGTTGCCCCATGGTGTGCCTCCATGTCCCCCCTGCACGCCGCTATACCCCCCGCAGTGCTGGCGACACGCAGCGTGTCGCCAGCACAATGTTTACCTATGCGCTGTCAGTCAGCGCCGCTCCCCCGCCTCCTCCCCAGCGGAGCTACCCGCCCGCGTCACTTCCCTCCTATCAGCGTGAGGGAAGGGACACGGGCGGGTAGCGCCGATGCGGAGGAGCGGCGCTGACAGACAGCGCTTAGGTAAACATTGTGCTGGCGACACGCTGCGTGTCGCCAGCACTGCGGGGGGGTATAGCGGTCCGCAGGGGGGACATGGAGGCACACCATGGGGCAACGGATGCTGGTCTTAGTGTACACAACCAGCCTCTGTGCCCCAGTAACATAATTAAATCCCACCTCGGGTTCTCTTTAATCGCTAACTAAGGTAACTCCTGGATGAGCCTCCCATTGCCTCTCATCACATTAATGGGCAGCCCATGTATGGCAGTGTTTGCCGGGCCCCAGATTCACTCAGGTCCCATACAGCAGTCCCCACTGTGATGCCCTGAATGCGGCCCTGTCTCCCTTCTACTCACATCACTGCAAGGGCTGGGCTTCTATTGAAAGAAGTGGTAGGAGGATGGGAGAAGCAGCTGAATGCATTTACTAGCTGAAGAATTGGTACTTAAAGAGAGTCTGAAGCGAGAATAAATCTCGCTTCAGACCTCATAGTCAGCAGGGGCATGTGTGCCCCTGCTAAAATGCCGCTATCCCGCGGCTAAACGGGGGTCCCTTACCCCCCGAAATCCCCTCAGAGCAGCGCATCCCCTCTTCCGGATTGAGGCAGGGCTAACCGCCGCAGCCCTGCCTCTTGCGCGTCTGTCAGCGCGTATCTCCGCCTCTCCCCCGTCCCTCTCAGTCTTCCTTCGCTGAGAGGGGCGGGGGAGAGGTGGCGATGTGCCGCTAATAGACGGCGCTGAGAGGCAGGGCTGCAGCCGTTAGCCCTGCCTCAAGAGCAGCAAAATCTACGACCAAGTTGGTCGTAGATTTTGCAGGGGGGGGGGGGGGGGGTTGGGGGGTCAGGGACCCTTGTTTAGCCGCGGGATAGCGGCGTTTTAGCACGGGTACACATGCCCCTGCTGACTATGAGACAAGAAGCGAGATTTATTCTTGCTTCAGTGTCTCTTTAACATCCCTGGCTTAACAGTAGGCCCGCAACCTACCTAGGTTGCCTGGTGGATGATCCTGCTCTGCTGTAGCTGAATGCAAGTATAACATATAGCTGTGTGCCAGCACCAAAGTCATACACTTGGTGCCACCAAGGTGATAAGTTGCCTCTGTGGCAGCACCAGAATGAATGCATTTACTAGGTGAAGAATTGGTACTTAACATCACTGGCTTAACAGTAGCCCCTGCAAAAAAGTACTGTAATATTTCGGCATATGTGTAATTATGTAATTGCTTTTTTTCATTAAGTACGAAGTCTGTGTATTGGCTATGCTGGGCTGCATCTATCGGGTATCCACCTCTTTTCCTATTCTCTCCTTTGCTTCCTGACTGCTAAACCTATTGTGAAGTTTAGAGGGGTCGCAGCCAGCACGCAGTACACAGATGTATAAAATAAAGTCTGTTTATTGTGCAGCAGAAGATAAACAGCTTCAGTTCAGCAGTAAAAAGGGGAAAATAAACAGTCAGCTTACTTCAGCTTTGTAGTATAAAGTCCAGCATGTTTAAACAAAGTTCATTTTTTCATCAGGCCAATGCCATACTAACAACCGGCCAGCGTATGGTTTGGCTTCCATCAAGTGATCTCCAATATTCCTTGTCAGGAGATTCTGTAGCAGACATGCTACTGCTCCAACACCTCTCTCTAGATTGCCTGTGAGGCTGCTCCTTATGCATAAATTAGCATCTAATTAACACCACATTAGTGAGGCTCTCAGCCCCACTGACAACCAGGTGTGTACCTAGGTGGGATGGGAAGGCCCACCTAGGGCCTTCCTTCCCTCCCATCCCAGGAGTCTGGCCCTGAAAAGAAAAAAAAACACAAGCAGCAACTGCTTGCTGCCACCAAAATCCGGACTCCTTTCCTAGGACCACACAAGGTTTTAAAGGGACCACAGTCCAAATCAGTGATGCTCATCTGAGCTAGGATATCCGAGTTACTCGGATATCCTAGCTCTTTTTTCACTATTCGAGCTCGAATAGCGAGCTCGAATAGTATTAGCTATCCGGGCTGTGCTATCCGAGCGCACTCGGATAGCAAGCAGCTATCCGGAGATATCCTAGCTATCCGAGCTCAGATAGCGTCACGAGCTCGGATAGCGTCACGACAGACGTCACCTCGAGTCCTCACAAGCGAATCAGAGGGCTCCAAGCCCTCTGACTGTAGCCAATCACAGAGGGGGAGCCTGGCCAAGGCCCCCTCTATAAATAGCGGGCGCCATCTTGCCTCACTCGTCCTGCTTGCGACTTACTGACTGATTGTACTGAGAGATTGCTCCAGTGCTTTTTGTCTGTGTGCAAGTGCATTGCTATTGTTCTAAACCTAGCGTTTTTACACTCCAACACTTGATCTTCAACTGTATTGCTTTGTATTGTAGATAGATTGTATTTTAGGCAGTTTAGGTTGTGTGATTAGGGACTAGGGAGGGAGCCTTATTGTTATTTACCGTTAACACACAGAACCCTCTCTGTACCTATCCCTAACCCCTAAACCCCCCTGGTGGTGCCTAACCCTAACCACCCCCTGGTGGTGCCTAACCCTAACCACCCCCTGGTGGTGCCTAACCTTAAGACCCCCCCAGTGGTGCCTAACCCTAACCTTGACAGTGTTACATTAAATCCATTCCCCGTTTTGCAGTTAAATAACGTCTGCAGTTTGGCTTATGTAGGGCGCTATTGATAAATAACGTTAGTGTGTGCCACTATTGATAAATAACGTTAGTGTGTGCCACTATCGATAAATAACGTTAGTGTGTGCCGTTTTTCTTCTTTTTTCCCTGTGCGCCATTATTATGCAGTACTAACGATAAATAGTCATAAGCGTATCTTTTTAATGCGGCGCCATTTTTATGCATAGGCGCTGTGCGCCATTATTCACTGATCCCCCTGTGCCTGCCCTGCTCTGTGCTGTTGCTCTAGTCTCTAGTTACCTCACCTCACCTGCGCTCTCACCTGTCCTTACTTTACTACTTCTGTGTTAGATAGATATTGTACTATTTTATAGTTAGCAAGGCCCAGCTTGACTGCTATTCCTGTCCTGCTGTATCTGCTCTCTGTAATCTAGTCACACCTGTTGTATTATTTAGCTAGATTCTTCTATTGTTTAGTTAGTAGTACTGTAGTGTACTGTACTCTAGTCTGTGTATAGGTGCCGTCCGTCACCGCGTTACCTAGGGTCTTTGTGTGCGCAGTGCACGTCTGCGCTGTCCGCACCCTCTCGTTAGTGCTACACCCGTCCTATTGTTTATATATTACTTCTATTGTGTATTTGCTGACTTGTACTGTAGTCTGTGTATAGGGACACCGTCAGTCAGCGTCAGCTATGGTCTTTGTGTGCGCAGTGCGCACTCTCTCGGTAGCGTTACACCGATCTCTGCTGTAGAGTACACCTGTCCGTCACCTCACACACCCACCACCACCAGTCCAACCCCATTAAAGTACCCCACTTGTCCCACCCGCCTTTACATACATAAGTTTTTTTTTCATTTGTATAATATTAAAAATATACAATGTCTGGCACTGGCAGCCGCGGTCTGGGCAGGGGCAGCAAGGGCATCGCCAAGAGAGGAGGCCGTGGGCGTGGCAGCCACGCCACCACCACCATGCGCAGTTCTGCGTCTGCACCAGTGGCTATTCCGCCATTAGCCACTGGCTGTGGACGCCTTGGCCGCCCAACAGCTGGGAGTCACGCTGCAGAGACACAGCAGCAGCATGTGGGCCAGATGTTCCTCCCACCGCCAGGTCGTAGCCATCCTATTGAGGAGAAGGACGCAGACGCTGTGGTGGAACTGATGGTGGATGAGCAGGCCACCATTAGCTCTGGAACCGAGTCCTCCACCCCCACCACCACTCCTGTTCGCAAGAGCAGCAGCAGCCGCCCAGCACTGCCTGGGGAGCAGGAGGAGGAGTGCAGTTCTCCAGCCCCAGTGGGCGACACCAGCACCCTGTCATTCAGCACCTTCTTATCCCCAATCACAGCGGGGCTATGGAGTGCTGTTGCGGCAGAATTAGCAATGGAGGAGGAAGAAATGCTGATGGGCACTTTGGGGGATGATGCTTTGGACAGTCAGACAGTGGTGACTGTCCATCCGCCCATGCATGCAGAAGGGGAGTTTGGGGGATCCCAGCAGGACATGTTTGTGGAGGGGGAGGATGATGATGACATTGTGAAGGACAAAGACTGGTTGCCAGGTCCTAGGAGTGGGGATGTCATCAGCTCTGAGGAGGAGGAGGATGCGCCTGCGGGCCTTGCTAGAAGGATCAGCATCGCAGGCATGGGTAGGATCACAAGTGGGCGTGGTATGCAGGCCACACAGTGTGCTGATCAGGAGACGGGTTCTGCCAGAGCCACCACCAGCCGCACCAAGAACCCCCCCAACCACCACAGGCAGACCAGCGGCAGCAGCACCTTCCAGCCAACAGCAACTTCATCTCCCCAATATGGAATTTTTTCACCCTTCCATATTTGGAGTGCAAGTATGCCACCTGCAACCAGTGCCGCAAGCAGCTCAGCAGAGGGAAGGAGCCCTCTGCGTTTGGCACCACCTCTCTGGTCAACCACCTTGCAGGGAAACACTTTCACGAGGATGAGGAGTTCGTGAAGTTGAAGGAAGCTGGCAGTGGCAGTGGCAGACCCGCCACCACTGCGAAGCCGTCGGCAGCAGGAGTGCGTCAGCAACGCACTGCTCCTCCTCCCTCTGCAACTCCTGCCGCCGACACTGAGGCCTGATCTGGCAGCCAGTCCTCAGTGGCCTCCTCTGCTCCCTCCACTGCTTCCCGTGCCAGCAAAAGACCTCGCCAGACCCTGCTCAGCGACACCTTCCAGGGGGTGGTCAGGGTTCTGCCTCCCAGCAGCCGTCGCGTGCGTCAGCTGAACGGCTTGCTGGCACGGGCCATGTGCTCCCAACTCCTGCCTTATTCCCTTGTGCAGGAGGGGAGCGATGTGTGCAGCCTTCGATTGGCCAATCCCCAGCCGACATTATTTTGCACGCACGGTCATCCCTGCACTTCACTGCTCTGTGATGGCCAATGTCGGGAGAGGGCTGGAGCACGCGGTGGGTCAACGGGTCCACGTCACCATGGACTCGTGGAGCAGGCGGTTTGGGACAGGCCGCTATCTGTCCTTCACCGCGCATTGGGTCAGCTTGGTGGAAGGGGGTGAGGAGGGGGGAGCAGCATCGGGCACTGTCAGAGCAGCAGCAGCACCAACAACGCAGTAGGTAGTGCCACCATGCAGGGTCAGCGGAACAGCAGCAGGTTCCTCTGATCTGCTTCCATCCTCCGCCACACCAGCCCAAACCCCCCGCCTCAGCAGCAGCGTGAAGCCCCGCCACTGCCAAGCGCTGCTGGAATTGGTCAGCCTGGGGAAGACCAAACTGATGGCGAACCACGTCCTGGCCAAACTCCGAGAGCAGGAGAGGAATTGGCTGACCCCCAGAGGCCTCAGAGTCGGAGAGGTGGTGTCCGACAATGGGGCAAACCTGGTTGCTGCCATCAGCAGGGGAGACCTGACCCACATCCCCTGCCTGGCGCACGTCCTGAACCTGGTAGTCCAAAAGTTCCTGCGGACCTACCAGGGGATGGACCAACTCCTTGAGGCGGCAAGGATGGTTGTGCGTCACTTCCGGCACTCGCCTGCAGCCGTGGTAAGCCTGGAAGAGGTGCAGAAGGAGCTGCACCTGCCACAGCACCGGCTCATGCTCGATATTCCAACTCGCTGGAACTCCACCCTGGCGATGTTGGAGCGTCTGGTTGAACAGAGGCAGGCTGTCAACCAGTACGTTGCACGAGCAACAGTTGCCTCCCTCACTGCAACTGGGCGTGCCGCCACCAACCTCCCGTCCATCATCTCCACGGAGGACTAGGGGCACATGCAGCAGGTGTGCTCAGTCCTGGCACCCTTCCTGCAGGCCACCAACATGGTGAGCAGGGACCATGCAATGGTGTGCGAGTGGGTCCCCTTGGTGTGTGTGCTGGACAGGGCCCTGTATGCACTGGTGGAAGAGGGAGCGGCAGCCTTGGACCAGCAGGAGCTGCAGGAAGCTTCACAGGCCACCTCTGAGGAGGAGGGCTCGGAGTTGGTGGAGGTCCCTGACCTTGCTGCTGATGAGGGGGAGCAGCAGAGCACAGCTGGACTGGTGCGGGGGTGGAGAGAGGATGAGGTGGAGGAGGCAGAGGAGGACAGCAATGTCGGCTCTGGGGCTGCCGATGATGTGCCAACAGACGTGGCCAGACTGTTCCCAATGACAGCGCACATGCTGAGGTGCCTGCGCAAGGACCCAAGGGTGATCCAGATGAAGCAGAGGGAGGACATCTGGATCTGCATGATGCTGGACCCACGTCTGAAGGGGAAGCTCAGCCAGTTCCTGCCTGCAGGAGGAGACCGTGCGCAACAAATGAGGGATTTGCAGCTGTCCCTTGTTGAGCGCTTGGAGGAAGCCTTCCCTCAGACATCCACCCCCACTGTCCAGCCAGCACAGAGGCAGCAGCAGGTGCCTGCATCCACCAGCAGCAAGCGCTCGCGCACCACAGACCTGCTGTCTCTGACCCAAGAGCTCTACATGAGTGTAGAGCTGCCAAGGACTAGAGAGGAGGTGCCTGCAGCAGCATCCTTCTCCAGTCACAGGCAGCGCTTGACCCGCATGGTGGCTGACTACATGGGGTCCTTCAGCGGGCTTGACAGCGTGGCCCCTGTTGATCCCATGGAGTATTGGGTCAAGCACCTGCCGATCTGGAGCGAGCTTGCGCAGTACACCCTGGAAGTGCTCTCCTGCCCCCCTTCTAGCGTACTGTCAGAGCGTTGCTTCAGTGCAGCCGGTGGAGTCGTCACTGAGAAGCGATCTCGTCTGTCTCACAAGTCTGTGGACAGACTGACGTTTCTCAAAATGAACCAGGCTTGGGTGGAAGGCGAATTCATGGCCCCTGTTGTCGGCGAGAGGGGTACATGAAGTGACGACTGGCGCACACACATACACCTGCTGCTGCTGCTGCTGTTATATTTCATCCTGCTGTCTGTGTCTCTATTGCCAGGGAACACATTACAAGGTGCTGCTGCCCAAGCGCCACCAGCTATTACGCTCAACAATAGCTGCAATAATTTAAAAACAAAAAACAAAAATTGTAATTATTTTAGAAGTGTCCAGGTTGAAAACTGTGCTGTCCCAATTGTGTATTGGACACAATGTGGGCTTCACGACCGCTGTCTGGAACCTCATGCTGTGTATTTACGGCCCTGGAACCACCGCTAGGACCCAGGGCCTACTATGTCTCGCTGCCTGCCCTCCTGCCTGCTGCCAAATGCCAGTCTGCCACACACACTTATCCTCCTCACACTGCCTGCTGTTATATTTCCTCCTGCTGTCTGTGTCTCCTCTCCACTGCCAGGGAACACATTACAAGGTGCTGCTGCCCAAGCGCCACCAGCTATTATGCTCAACAATAGCTGCATTATTTTGAATTAAAAGAAAAAAAAATTGTAATTATTTTAGAGGTGTCCGGGTTGAAAACTGTGCTGTCCCAATTGTGTATTGGACGCAATGTGGGCTTCACGACCGCATGACCTTTTTTTATAACTACTACATCACCACATAATCACTTGATGTTTTTCTTCATAAAAAAAGGTGGTTTCATGCATCATTGACCTCCAATACAAGTTTTACAAGCTATTTAAGGCCAGCTCGAATATTTTACTCGAATACAGACTCGGATAGTGACGTCGGATATCCGAGGTCGAATTGGATATTCGATTACATCGGATATTGAACTTCGAGTGAATTCGGATAGTTTACTATCCGAATTCGACCAAACTCGAATAGGATAATGAGGTATCCGAGCAACACTGGTCCAAATACCGGGGAAATGTACCTCCCATCTAATACCCAGCCCCAATGACCTCTACACTATCCAACCCCAATACACCTCCCACTGAACATAAAAACCTCCTAATCCTAGCTGATAAACCTATCTTACCCTCAACATACCCCTAACCCTAGCCAAATGTGCCTAAAATGGCACCAAAGACTAACTCACCTTCATCATCATCTTCACCCCTTAAAAGCCTATAGCTGAATGCAGATTTTCCCTCTAAGGTATATGTTTTTGAATGCCGGCACTTGGGTGTTCTGTAGACAAGTGCCGGCATTCGCCAATAGTATTTGCTAGACAAACACAGGTGGACAATTTATACACTATAGCTCAGAGATGGATTAAGACATAATGGGGTCCTGGCAAGGTAGTAGATTTGGGGACGCTTTGTGGTTTTTTTGGTAAGATGAAGTGGAGAGAGGTCAGAGAGAGTGGCTGGTGGGCCTCTTATCACCCACTAGGCCCCAGGTCCTGCCTAGGTTGACTGGTGGATGATCCTGCTCTGCTGTAGCTGAATGCAAGTATAACATATAGCTGTGTGCCAGTACCAAAGTCATACACTTGGTGCCACCAAGCTGATAAGTTGCCTTTGTGGCGGCACCAAAATGAACGGCGGACAAACCAACTGACCTCTATATTTGGACGCTTCAAGACAGTTACCACTTACCACTTACATTCCTGATGTTTAACTCTTTCAGGCAGAGAAAGAAAAAAAGGAAAACAGTTATCTGTTATAGTTATCTGTGTGCTAGACACTGTACATACACATGTCATCATGTCACATGTCACCTCGGGTATCTTTTAAGTTTGGCGTGAAAGGATCTTGTCACATTTTGGATGTACCATGGACCGCTATATAAATTAATGGCTTTGGGGCACCGGGGAGTTTGAGTTTGGAGTGAGTATTGGTAAAATATTAAGCTACTGCAGCCAAAAACGCCACTGTAGGGTTAGATTAGTGTTTGTGGTGCTATTCATACATAGCAGACTTTTGGCTTAGTATGGCCAAAAGTAGGCTACTGGGTACATACTGTAAAGGCTCTAGAGAGTATATTATTGGTAATATAATATTATTGATACTATTACTAACGGCATATTTTGCGCCAAACTCAACACCATCTATACAAAACACCCTCTTGGCTGCTATGCTTAATAATGTTGAAGTCCATGAGTTGAACAACCCCCAGCCATTTTACCACTGCTACTGTCCAAACACAAAGGCAATATCTTACTGCGCAAGGTGAAAACAAATCCACAAAACAACAACAGTGAATCCAGTTATTTTCTGTTAAAAAATGCCATTATTGGGATTCTCATTAAAAATGCCATTTTCTTAACACTTATAAAGATGTGGTATAATCAGCGTTAAATTAGCATTAGATTTTGCTGGTAATTGGGCTGTTTACAAAATAGCGGAAAAAAAATCAAATGGGAAAGGAAGAAAAGAAACCTTCTACTAATTTATTTATTTATGTAACTTTAAAACGTAAGTAGAAGACTCTCTGTTCAATACATCATTTAAAAATCCTGGGCAGTTTAAAGAGGACCCAAATTAAAAATACAAGATTTCAGAAATAAAATCTATTTTCTGAATTATGATGACAAATATAACATATTTTACATTTATTGGAGGAACCCCTCCCTTCCTTTCATATTGCCGGGACAGAATCCGGCAGACTGGTGGAGTAGGAGGTGTCCGGCAAAGGAGGAATTGCTAATGGCTGCCCCCAGTATAACCCTAGTTATGAAAAGAGAAGGGTGAAAAGCATGCACTGAAATGCTCATAGGCTTGAAGGAGTGTTTATTTATCTCTGTATGTGTCAGAGTGGTGCAACTAAATATTTTGAATTAAAAAAAATGTTTTGTTTGGGTCCGCTTTAAATTTGTGTGTGTGTATATATATATATATATATAAGCTCACCAACTGCGCCAAAGTGCCCCCAATCTGGTGAGTCCTACTCTAACCAGGCAAAAATGCTAGTTTTTATCAGCGTTCTAATGGGAACCATGCCAAAAGCCCAAGGGTCAACTAAATGGGAAAAGGGAAATTAAAAACACCTCACCTTCCTACTAGCTACTGGCTGA
The DNA here is from genome assembly GCF_040937935.1 of Hyperolius riggenbachi. NCBI lineage: Eukaryota > Metazoa > Chordata > Amphibia > Anura > Hyperoliidae > Hyperolius > Hyperolius riggenbachi. Next base: position 83,891,289 of record NC_090654.1, read on the forward strand.
ACTCTGAGCACCGCTCATTTATATGCTTAACTGTGCTAGAGGTGGGCGTGGTTATGCACGCTCACAGGGGATGATATATACCAGGGGATGAGCAACACAAACCAAATTATATGCAAAACTATGCAAAGCATGCACGCAGCACTGGAGATCCCCAGTCTCCATAAGAAATATATAAGTACAGAGGGGCTGCAGCACAAAACAGTGACAGGGGCTCTTGGTTATGCTTAAGCTACACCTCTGAGCACAGTGGTTGTTCTTGGCTCCTTCACCCATAATATAAATCTATATACACCTGAGATCAATTGTACATCATTTAAAAAGCAAAAGTGTCACCTCCTCTTCTTGTAGTGATTTACTATTGATCTAAATAGACATTTGACCTTTGTTGAAAAAAAAAATCACACAGATGGATAAAGCATCACTTCATGGCACCACTTTTTTTTTCAATTAAAGCCTTAAATCTTCTGGGATTAATGTCTACTATCCTTGCACACCAAGAGAACTGTTCAAGCTCAGTAAAACTAGATAATGTCCATTGGTGGACTGCCATGTTCTAGTTATTCCACATATTTTTATTGGGGTTTAAGTCTGGGCACTGACTAGACCACATTTCTCTTTTTCTACTCCAGGGATCATTTGATCATCTTCACTGTGTGCTTTGGGTCATTGTCATGATAGAAAGTGAGCCTTCCTACCATTGACACGTTTCTTGCCGAGGGCCTCAATAATTTAACAGCATTTTGTCCCACCTATTCCTCATTCTGTCCTGATTAGAGAAACACTAAGAAGGCTACAACTTGCATACATTTTTGTAGGTGTGGTGTTCTCTAGATAGTAAGTTCTAAGCTATCTCCCAGATATATGATTTGGTGTTGAGACCAAATGGTTTGATTATCACCTCATCTGATCATAACTCCTTTTTTTCATTTCGTCTCGAGATTAGGGATGGTCGGAATGCCAATTTCCGATTCCGCGGTAAATCCGCATTCCGTCATGTACCGATTACCGATTCCGCCTTCCGCTACCAATTTCCGCATTCCAATGCGGAATTTCCGCCGGAAATCGCGGAAATTCCGCCCGACTTTAACATCGATTTTCTCAAAAACTATAAGGTCTTTTTGAAAACTTTTTTTTGCATCTTGTTCAGAAGATTCTGTTTAATAAACCCTAAAAATTTGGTGTTTCTAGGACTTACGGTGGCTTTGCTATTAACTGCTAAAGTCGGCGGATTTTTACTGTAATATAAAATGCAGAAAATAGGCAGATGCAGATTTTCTGCATTTTACATTACAGTAAAAATCCACCGACTTTAATGGTTAATAACAAAGCCCCCTTAAGTCCTAGAAACACCAAATTTTCAGGGTTTATTAAACCGAATCTTGTGAACAAGATGCAAAAAAAAGTTTTCAAAAAGACCTTATAGTTTTTGAGAAAATCGATGTTAAAGTCGGGTGGAATTTCCGCGATTTCCGGCGGAAATTTCCGCGATTTCCGGCGGAAATCCGCCTACGGCTCTTACATTACCGATTTCCGCATTCCGATGCGGAAATGCAATTTCCGATCGGAATTTCGGAAATTGCATTTCCGCGGAATCCGAATGAGCATCCCTACTCGAGATTTACAAGGTACATCATGGTGAATATCAATCAAGGGTTAATCCAACTATTCCTGAGGAGTGGCTTTTTTCTTTCAATCCTCTCATGTAAGCCACATTTGTGAGCATCTGTGATATTGTTGTTCACTAATTGAAGCAGTGACAGGAATTAATATCAAAGTTGCCAAGGGCCTCTTGATAGCCTCTCTGACCAGATTCCTCCTCATTCATCCATCCCAGTTGCAGGGGCAGCCTGATTCTGAGTACTAGTGGTACCACTTTTAGCTTTCCAATCATAGACTTTAATGTGATCCTAGGAATTGATAAAGCTTTTTCAACTTCTTTCCTATACACAGTATCTCCTGACTTGTGATATCTTAAAGTTTATTTCTGATATCTGTAGTCAGTGGCTTGCTATCCATAGTCGATTGTTTGATTGTAGATGCACTACCAAGCACTGTAATACTAGTAGTACTAAACACTTTCAACTTTATAATTATAGACTTCAATGTGATTCTAGGAATTAATAAAGCTTTTGCCTCCTGCTAATTGCTGATAGTGGGGTTAAAAGAGAGTTTGAAGCGAGAATAAATCTCGCTTCAGACCTCATAGATAGCAGGGGCATGTGTGCCCCTGCTAAACCGCCGCTATCGCGCCGCTAAACGGGGGTCCCTTCACCCCCAAATCCCCCTCTGTGCAGCGCATCCCCTCTTCCTGCTTGGGGCAGGGCTAACCGCCGCAGCCCTGCCCCACGCGCGTCTGTCAGCGCGTATCTCCGCCTCTCCCCCGCCCCTCTCAGTCTTCCTTCACTGAGAGGGGTGGGGGAGAGGCGCCGATGCGCCGCTGATAGACGCGACTGGAGGCAGGGCTGCAGCCATTAGCCCTGCCTCCAGGAACTACCAATTCTACGACCAAGGTTTGCGGGGGTGGGTTTGGGGGTGAAGGGACCCCCGTTTAGTGGCGCGATATCGGCGGTTTAGCAGGGGCACACATGCCCCTGCTAACTATGAGCTCTGAAGCGAGATTTATTCTCGCTTCAGAGTCTCTTTAAGCTGTTTGTTCTCCAAACAGAACAATGTTTCCATGATTGCAAGGAAGACTAGTTTGAGATTGCTGTAACACTGGGGAATTATTTGGTGGCTGTAAATTGAAGTAGAAAGATAATCTTTAATAACATTAAACTGCAAAAATACTTGTGTTGCACTGACTAATATTTATGACTGTTTTATAAGGAAAGTAATTTAGTCCCATCAATTCATTTGAGCTTTTCCAAACAACTGTGTGAGGACTTCGGCCCTTGAGGATTGGAGTTTGACATCCCTGACCTAGGTCATCTTTATTTAGAGCAACAATTATTTTTTTAAGACTCTCAGAGTGTGAGAGCGAAAACACCATATTTAACACATTGGGTAATACTAACAAGTCACATGACCCCAAGGAGGGAAAATGTCTAATTGGGCACAGTTTTGTCATTCTTCGCTTACTCACTTTTGTTGCTGGTGGTTTAGACATTAAGTTCTGTGTGTTGAGTTATTTTGATGGGCTGTACACTGACTTCTTTATGTGGTATTAAGCATGCCCCATAGAGGCACCATAGCACCCAAAATGACACCATAGCGCCCAGCATGGCACTACAACACACAGCAATGGGGGGTATGCTGGCTGCTGTGGTTCCTCTATGTGGGCATATTGGGTGCTGTGATGCCATGCTAGGTGGTGTGATGCCTTTATGAGAGAATACTGGGAGCTGTGGTTATTCTATGGGGACATGCTGGGAGTTTTGGTACGTCAATTGGAGCCCCATGGGAGCATGGGAGGGGTCCACTAGAAGGTCAAGGAATGCCATGGGGGGACTGCCAGACAACCAGGCAGTAAGCCAGCCGGCCCAGCAGAAAGCTAGACCAGCCAGCACAGAAGCCAGGTAACTCTGCCTAGTTATGGTTAAGTGACACTGCCTATGTATATGATATGCTGCATTTTTTTCATTAATGAAGAAGGGGGCTTCAACCAACATTTTGCTGGACAGGCCTACTTAGACCCCTGTTAAGTTCATGTTAATTTAGCTCCACCAATGACCACACCCATTTTTCGGCTAGAGTGCCCAAAAGTGCCCTGGATCTCTCAGGATCCTAGCAACGCCCCCGGTCTTGATGTACAAGCAAAAAAAAGTATACATTTGTCACGTCATCACAACTAGTTGGCCAATAGTTCTTCTCCCATTGGCGCTGCAGGATTGTACTTAATCTGAATGTAGACTGTGCAAAGTCACATTGCCATGGAATCTTCAAATGTGACTGTCACTGGATCAGTTCCTTGTTAAAGCCACACACAAAAAAAACCACACAAACAAAAAAACAGATGCCAATGATGCTGTCAGTGGCGTAGCTACAAACCTCAGGGCCCTGATGCAGAATTTGCCCCCACCCTACATTAAATAGCCAGGAGTAGGTGCCTCCAGTTTAGAGAGCCAGGATTAGATGCCCCAGTATAGATCAGCCTTTCTCAACCTTTTTTGGGCCGGGGAACACTTAAAGTTTTTTTCAAATCTCAGGGAACCCCTGCATGAAAATGATGTCGAGAAACATCGCCATTTTGATTGCAAACTTAAAACGTTTACTAATTAGCATTCTATCACCACTAATATCACGTGCAAACAATGTTGCACATATACATTGCACCAATCTACTACCAAAGCAAATACAGTAATCATCTCACATAACAAATGCATTAATCACACCTGTATACAATGTGGCAATCACTGCACATATAAATTGCACCAATCTACTACCAAAGCAAATGCAGTAATCCTCTCACATAATAAGTGCATTAATCATCGCCTCGTATACAATGTGGCAATCACCCCACATATAAATTGCACCAATCTACTAGTATAGCAAATGCAGTAATCAACTCACATAATAAATGCATTAATCATCGCCTCGTATACAATGTGGCAATCACTGCACATATAAATTGCACCAATCAACTCAATTCATCCCACATAAAAAAAAAATCATTGGTGTTATTGATACTACCCAGTATAGGTAGGCAGAAATAAGGGCCCCCAATATAGGTAACTAGACATAGGTGTTCCCAGTATAGGCAGGGATAGGGGCCTCCAGTATAGGTAATTTGGCATAGGGTTTACCAGTATAGGTAAGCAGGAATAAGGGCCCCCAGTATAGGTAATTAGGCATAGGTGCTCCCAGTATAGGTAAGCAGGAATAGGGGCCTCCAGTATAGGTAACTAGGCATAGGTGCTCCCAGTATAGGTAAGGAGGAATAGGGGCCTCCAGTATAGGTAACTAGGCATAAGTGTTCCCTGGTTAGTCAGGAATATGGGCCTCCAGTATAAGTAACTAGGCATAGGTGTTCCCTGGGTAGGCAAGCAGGAATAGGGGCCTCCAGTATAGGTAACTAGGCATAGGTGTTCCCTGGGTAGGCAAGCAGGAATAGGGGCCTCCAGTATAGGTAACTAGGCATAGGTGCTCCCAGTATAGGTAAGCAGGAATAGGGGCCTCCAGTAAAGGGAACTAGGCATAAGTGTTCCCTGGTTAGGCAGGAATAGGGGCCTCCAGTATAAGTAACTAGGCATAGGTGTTCCCTGTGTAGGCAAGCAGGAATAGGGGCCTCCAGTATAGGTAACTAGGCATAGGTGTTCCCTGGGTAGGCAAGCAGGAATAGGGGCCTCCAGTATAGGTAACTAGGCATAGATGCTCCCAGTATAGGTAAGCAGGAATAGGGGCCTCCAGTATAGGTAACTAGGCATAGGTGTTCCCTGGGTAGGCAAGCAGGAATAGGGGCCTCCAGTATAGGTAACTAGGCATAGGTGTTCCCTGGGTAGGCAAGCAGGAATAGGGGCCTCCAGTATAGGTAACTAGGCATAGGTGCTCCCTGGGTAGGTAAGCAGGAATAGGGGCCTCCAGTATAGGTAACTAGGCATAGGTGTTCCCTGGGTAGGTAAGCAGGAATAGGGGCCTTCTGTATAGGTAACTAGGCATAGGTGTTCCCTGAGTAGGCAGGAATAGGGGCCTCCAGAATAGGTATAGGTAACCCCAGTAAAGTTGCCCCCAGTCTCCGTGCGGCTGCACGGGACTCCGGTGGCCAGCTATCACCCCCTCTGCATGCTGACATGCTCCCCCGCCGGCATAAACATAAAGAACATACCACCAGCTGCCTCTGTCATCTCTTCATCCTCGATCTTGGCCGTCGCCTTCGCATACCCGCTGCCTCCAGTCCACGCGATAGCTGTGTCCCTACGTCAGCCATGCCCGCTCTCTCTCACGCAACATTGAAGGGCGCAACAACCGTCCAATGAGAGAGCAGACTCTGCTTTCTCATTGGGCGGTTTTCGCACCCTTCGATGCTCACTAAGCAGAGTGATGCGCCGCGGATGAATCAATCCGATGGCCACATCAGCGGACTAGTGGGACTATTTTGTCCCATGGAAGGGGAAAGTGGGACTAATTTGTCCCACAGAAGAGGCAAAATGCTGCGGAACCCCTAAGGGATCCTCACGGAACCCCAGGGTTCCACGGTACCCCGGTTGAAGAACGCTGGTATAGATCGTCAGGAATAGGTACCTCTATATAGGTAGCCAGGTAGAGGAGGGAGGAGCAGTCTTCAGATACTCACTTTGCCATGATTCATGTGCTGAAGCTTCAAACTTCCTGTCCTACGTTCCAGCTCACAGTAATGTGAGATTGAACACAAGAGCAGGAAGAAGTTTGTAGCTGCAGCGTGTGGATCCTGGTAAAGTGAGTATCTGATGACTCTCTCAGTGGCAGCGCGGTGGGGGGATGAGCCCGGGCGCTCAGGCAACTGCTGCAACCGTGGCCCATACGCCCCTGGATGCTGTTAATTATAGTGAAAGTCTTGTTTACATTTTTATGCTATATATTTTACTATAACTGTTTTGGGATTTGTGGACTGTGGAACAAATCAACTGGGTTTCCATTAATTGTTATGGGGAAATTTACCTTGATGTAAGAATGATTTGAAATACACGCATGTTTCCAGAATGAATTATGCACGCAAACCAAGGTTCCACTGTATGAAGAGCTTGTCACAGTTAGAAGGCATATGAACCAGGCACACCATATTTCAAAACAAATGCATTGTAAAGGAATAACTTTAACTTGCACTAAAAATAAATACAACATGGCCATTAACTAGCTCTAACATAGACCCCTCCCCCCCCGAAAAAAAAAAGTTCTAAACGCTCATTATACATCCGCTATTTGTGACGTCCAGAAGCAGCTGTCTATTCCTATCCATTCTGGTAACTCTCCCTGAGGTTTCCAGGAAACTGTATATGAAAAGCAAGCAACCAACAGTTATGAAGCATAATGCAGCTTAATGTGAGTGTTGTGAGGTGTGAGTCATTCCCTCTGATCTCTGTGCACAAAAAAAAGCAAAAGTCCCTTGTTCACAAAGTCTCTGTTAGGATTTTTTTTATGAATATAATAACATTAAACTGATGTCTTTAAAGTACACCTGAAGTAAGAAGGATATAGAGGCTGCAATATTTATATCCCTTTAAAGAGAACTGTAACAAAATTTTGAGCCTTATTTCTTCTATCCTATAAGTTCCTATAGCTGTTCTAATGTGCTCTGTCTTTCTGCAGCCTTTCCTAGTTGCACAGTGGTTGTGTTATCTCTGTTATATGATCTAATCTTCTCTCCTCTGTTGGGTCTGTCAGGCTCAGGCAGTCAGGCTGGAATGTGCTGTGCTGCTTGTAATTGGATAGAAGCTATACACACCCTCTCCAGGCCCCCTGCACACTCTATATGACTCACACACTGAGCTACTCTCAGCCTATCACTTTCTATGTCTTTTGTTTGTAAACACTGCATAAAAATGGCAATTACAAGCCATGATTGCAGCAGGGAGTGGCAGAAACAGCACAGAGGGGCCCAGGAGAACATAATGAATAGAATGGTATGCTTTTTATAGTAAGAATTTTACAGTACAGATTCTCTTTAAGCAGGCTGTCCTGCTGAACTTTCCAGTGTCAGTAGTGTCTGAATCACACACCTGAAACAAGCATACAGCTAATCCAGCCAGACTTTAAGGCAGATGATCAGCAGGACAGCCAGGCAATCTGCATTGTTTAAAAGGAAATAAATATGTCCTCCATATCCCACTCAGTTCAGGTGTGCTGTAAGTATATCTGTTTTGAGGTTGGTTTTAAAGCAGACTCAAACTCTTGCACAGCACACAATGAAACATTTTTATTCCACATATAAATGCTTGAGAAATCCACTACACTGAGTTGTGTGTGTTTTTTGGTTTAGGTACATCAGCATTCAATTAGCCTTATCAGTAGCTGCTAATTAGAGAGTACAGAGCTTAACCCATTCTGTGCTCCCTCAAAGTTAATCCAGTCAGGGCTCGTTTCCGCTAGCCGCCGCGCGTGACTGCACTTCCTGGTCTGCGGGTACACAGATGAATCCCAGAAGCCGTGCCATGCGGGGCTATGGGATTCGCTGCTGCCCACACGGAAAAATACTGCAATGTCGGCTGAATCGCTAAGGCAAGAGATTTGGGCGGCGGCAGTTGGCAGCATTAACCCCTATGGCAGAATTTCCCTGCGCAATTTGCTTGTGGGAAAACTCTGCAGATTCTGCCTTATTTCTGCAGCAGTGGAAACGGGCCTTTAAAAGTTCCTTTTTTTATGGTACTTTACTCAAATTGTAATAAAACATTTTTTTTTGACCTAATGGTTTTAATGTCATGCCTAATCTTTCAGAGCAGAGAAGAAGTTTTGAGTTCAGATCCACTTTAACCATTTTAACCAAATGAACGTGACTGTCCAAAAGGCTGCTGTTGTGCCTCTGTGTGCTCCCGCGCGATCGCACGTGTGTTAGCCCGGAGATCACATAGTTCCCATTCATTCATCTAAGTCCCCGGTAGAAAGACCGACAGCCTCTTATGAGAAGCTGCGGTCTTTCTGGACAAAAAAAAAAAAACCTTTCCCCCTTATACTTCCTGTAAGAGAGAGTGCTCGCTTACAGGATGGAATAAAAAAAAATGACTGTGGCCATCTTGTGTCCAAGTAGTATAACTACATGTACATATTTTTGTTTTTCACACAAAACACAAAAAATACATTAAAAATTAACTGTTTACCCCCACACCACACATAAAATTGAACTAAAAAAAAATAAATTACAATTTGAAAAATAAACATAACAAATAGTTACCTAAGGGTCTAAACTTTTTTAATATGCATGTCAAGAGATTATATTACTAATATTTTTTTAATTATAAGCTTGTAAATGGTGATGGACGCGAAACTAAAAAAATGCACATTTATTTCCAAATAAAATATTGGCGCCATACATTGTGATAGGGACATAATTTAAATGGTATAATAACCGGGACAAATGGGCCAATAAAATGTGTAGGTTTTAATTATGCTAGCATGTATTATTTTAAAGCTATAATGGCAGAAAATTGAGAAATAATGAATTTTTTCCATTTTTTTCTTTCTGTTCCTGTTAAAATGCATTTAGAGAAAAATAATTCTTCAAAATGTACCACCCAAAGAAAGCCTAATTGGTGGTGGAAAAAATAAGATATAGATCAATTCATTGTGATCATTAGTGATATAGTTATTGGCAAATGAAGAGGAGGTGAAAATTGCTCGGATGCATAAGGTGAAAAACGACTGAATGCTGAAATGGTTAATGGACCTCAGCTTGGAATGCCTACCCGGAGAGCCTTTTCAAAGACAGACTCACTTGAATAGAATCAGTGTAGAATTGGTCTTTAAAGTGACACTGAAACGAAAAAAACCTTATGATATAATGAGTAATATTTGTAGTATGGATAATTAATAGAACATTAGTAGCAAAGAAAAGAGTCTCATATTTTTTTCAGTTATATAGCTTTATTTTATAACATTGCATCATCCTCTAAAATTTGCAGTTTACACACTACACTCTACATTGTAATCTATGAAACAGAGCAGAGCTAATGACTCTTTTAACTCCCCTGCAGTAAAAACTTTTCTGAAGTTGCCTCTCACTGTTTCTTTGATGTATAAGTGCCGCAGAAAACAGCACTGCAGCTGACTAAATTAGTTAGTTAAACCTTGATGCTTAGTTAAGCCACTTAAATGAGTTAGTTAAATAAGTTATTTAGGCTCTTTTGCATAAATAACAAGTGAAGTTTCTTAACTCTTCCTGTACTGGAAACAAAACAATGTAAGACTCATATCTGTGTTACTAATGTCCTATTTATTAGCTGTACTACACATACAGTTCATTATCTTATAAGTTTATTTTCACTTCAGATTCCCTTTAAGACCGCCTGTCCCATCTGCCAGCTGCCATTATCTCACTGTGGCTACCAGCGGGTGCCTTCGGGATATTATTCCAATCTCCTTTAACTCTGACCTCTGACCTGTCACTTCTCCAAGACGCTGATTGGCTTTGCTCATCCATTTATTTGCCACAATAACCTGATATAGTTTATTAATGGCCCGTCACCCCTGCTGTGACAATGACCTGTCACCCAAGCGTGACTGCGATTGCTATTTTCCTTGTGACAATAAACTTTAGTGTCATCTGTATGTGAACATTACCGGCTATTTTTCTGTGGCAATGACCTGTCAGCTGTAGGTGACTCTGGCTGCAGCCGCGCTTCCAGAATGGCCTGCCAGATTTTTATTAACGAGCGATTACACCCGAGAGCCAATCATCTGTCTTCTTCCCTCTTAGATAATGTTTTCCCGTCTCAGAGTATCTCATACATGGTGTTTCTTGTAACATAGAAACAAAAAAGACAGAAATAAAGCTAAAGCTAGGTTCACACTGAGATGCATGCATTGGGGGCCCTGTATAAACAGGCGCGCAATGGAGCGGAAAAGTGACACTTTATGCGGGTCATGTGACGCATACAGTGAAGCGTACAGTTACTAATATGTAGGCTTCACTTCAACTGTAAGGGCCCGTTCACACTATGGGCTTGATTTACTAAGCCGTGATATGACAAATAGCACACCTTATTAAAGATATTACACCTTATCAAAGTTAACACACCTTATCAGAGTAGCATAGAGAGCGCTATGTACTTATGCCTGCTAATTGGCAATGGCACTCGCCCTGCCCTAAGCCACTGCGGGTTCGTAGCGCTCGCTATGCTACTCTGATAAGGCGTGTTAACTTTGATAAGGTGTGCTATCTTTGATAAGGTGTGCTATTTGTCATATCACGGTTTAGTCAATCAAGCCCTATAAGCGTTTTTGCAGATTTTTTTAAGCGCTGGCGGTTTTAGAAATCACCATAAAAGCGCTTGTGCAATGTTTTCCTATGAGAGTATTCTTTGAAATACCAAAAGCTCTACATGTACCATTTTCTGAGCGCTCTGGTTCAATGGAAGGGATAGGAAAATCGCAAAGCGCTTGAAAAAGCACTTTGAGTAGCAATTTCCTGAGCAATTTTAAGAATAAATGCATTGTATTTATTCATTTCTGGGTCAAAGAGTTCACTTCCTGACTGACGTCAGAAAACGAAAAAATGAATTGCCTAGCAAAAGTGCTTAGAGATGTCGCGAACCTCCAATTTTTGGTTCACGAACTTTCGCGGAAGGTTCGGTTCGCGTGAACTTTCGCGAACCGCAATAGACTTCAATGGGGAAGCGAACTTAAAAATTTAGAAAAAAATTCTGCTGACTGGAAAAATGATAGAAAAGATGTTTCAAGGGGTCTAATACCTGGAGGGAGACATGGTTGAGTGAAATACCCATCAAAAGTCCCAGAGAAAAATCTGTATTTACTACAAAGCAGTGTTTTAAGGTCAGAAATCTCATTGAATTTTCAATTGCAGGCCTACACTGCTTTATTACATCAGGAATCCCTCCCTCTCTCCTCCCTCCTCATCTTCCAGGGAATTGTAGTATTGCAAAAGCCAGCTTACATACCATGGCTGGGAATTGAACCCAGGCTGGGCTGGGAATTGAACCCAGGTCACGGTGTGTGGTAGGTAACGCACTTAACCACTATACCACTGAAGCCAGCCTAGCATGTACCATTATGATCAATCCAAGAGAAAAATTAGCTTGCTTAACGATTTGTAGCATGTCAAAAGCATTGGCTGGGAATTGAGCCCAGGTCTCAGAGTGTGGTACGTAACTCACTTAACCACTACACCACCAACACTACATGCTGAAGCCAGCCTAGAATGTACCATTATGATCAATCCAAGAGAAAAATTAGCTTGCTTAACGATTTGTAGCATGTCAAAAGTCAACTCACATTGGCTGGGAATTGAACCCAGGACTCAGTGTGTGGTAGGTAACTGACTTAACCACTATACCACCAACACTACATGCTGAAGCTAGCCTAGCATGTACCATTATGATCAATCCAAGAGAAAAATTAGCTTGCATAAGGATTTGTAGCATGAAAAGCCAACTCACATTGGCTGGGAATTGAACCCAGGTCTCAGTGTGTGTTAGGTAACTCACTTAACCACTATACCACCAACAACACTACATGCTAAAGCGCTTTCTAAAATGCTTTTCTATGTGCAAAGCACAGGGAAAATCGCTTAAAGGAGTTATCAGGCTAAAGGTGGCCACTAACTGTCCAATTTCTAGCGAAAAATTATTAGAGCGATCAGAAATTCTGATCGGATTGGTTGTAAATAACTTCCATTGATGGACACAATCGATTATGAACGAGTGAAAAAAATGTCGTCCGAATGAATTTTCATGGAACCAAAATTTGGATTTTCTTGTTGGTTGTGATAGATAGGAAGCAAAGATTGGTTTGTTATTGGTGTAGTGAATGATGTATTACAATATTTCAGTTCCAATCAGAATTTCTGATCGCTTGAACGATTTTTCTCTACAGCTTGGATCATTAGTGGCCACCTTAAGATTAACAAAATAAGCGCTACTTACCCGGGGCTTCCTCCAGTCCCAAGCTCCCAGCATGTCCCTCGCCGCAGCTCTGCACGCAGCCGTTCTCCGCAGCTCCCTCCCGGTCCCCGGCGATGACGTCAGGCCGACCCTCAGGTCACAGTACTTCTGCGCCTGCGCAGTCCGCTCCGGTCCACGTGGCAGTGATTGACAGCGCCGCTCGTGCAGGCGCAGTACAGGCCGACCTGGAGGTCGGCCTGACGTCATCGCCGGGGACCGGGAGGGAGCTGCTTAGTGCTTATTTTGTTAATTTTAGCCTGATAACTCCTTTAAAAAAAAGCCCAATACTGAAAAAAAAAGCCCAATAGATCACTCAGTGCTTGCAATAGTACTGGCGATTTATAATGTGAACAAGGCCTAAATGTGCATGTTGTGTGCAGTGGGGTAGCAAGAGGGGTTGCAACCGCACCGGGGCCCTTGGGCACACCCTCAACCATAGGATTAGTTCTTCATTGGTCCTTTTCTGGTAATAATCACTTGTATAGATGCTTTGAATAGTATTAATCATTAACAAACTGTCCCCCATCCCCTTCTTGCACCTCTGACACTATTGTTGTCCTTTGCAGGTTTTGGTGCGCCGTATCAATTGTTACGTATAGAGTGCTTAGGGGGGGCCCAATGTAAAACTTGCACTGGGGCCCGTAGCTCTTTAGCTACCCCACTGGTTGTTTGGTACTGCTTAGCATGCCTTGCATATTGCTGACAGATTCCACCGCACTGGTAAAGCGCCAATTATACTTACGGTCCAATGCAAGGCATTGCAAGGCGTTAAGCCCTGTTTTCACTTGTGCTGGCATACGTCTAAGAGACGCACGCCGGCACTTCTGATACGAGTATAGGCAGGGCCGGATTTGTACTTACCAGTGCCCTAGGCCTGCTGTCACCAAGCGCCCCCCCCCCCCGCCACCACCGCCACCAAAAAACATTCTGTCCAACTATCTGACTAGCGATCACTGATCACAACTGAAAGTAGCGATCACAACTGAAATGGGCTCATTTCAGTTGTGCTGCTGTGCCCCTCATTGAACAAAGAATCAGTGGATGCTCTGTCCTCTCACGATGGAAATTTGCGCTCCTGCCCGAATGTGCACAGCAGCCGATAGTGTTCTGGGAATGCATACTTGAGAAATTACGCTGATGTATGATTGGTACTCGTCAAGAATGCATAACACTGTACCAGCCTCGGGTGCTGTGCACATCTGGGCAGGAGCGAGAAATTACAGTGAGCGCAAGTGGCCAAAGCATGCGCTGCTTCTTTGTCCTCTGCGACTGGCTGCAGTCAGAGCCACATACAGGTGACAGGGAGCGTGAGTGGCCAGAGCATGCGCTGCTTCTTTGTCCTCTGTGCGACTGGCTGCAGTCAGAGCCACAGACAGGTGACAGGGAGCGTGAGTGGCCAGAGCATGCGCTGCTTCTTTGTCCTCTGTGCGACTGGCTGCAGTCACAGCCACAGACAGGTGACAGGGAGCGCGAGTGGCCAGAGCATGCGCTGCTTCTTTGTCCTCTGTGCGACTGGCTGCAGTCGGAGCCACAAACAGGTGGCAGGGAGCGCGAGTGGCCAGAGCATGCGCTGCTTCTTTGTTCTCTGTGCGACTGGCTGCAGTCACAGCCACAGACAGGTGGCAGGGCAGTGCAATGGAGAAAAGCCCAAACAAAACAGAGAACAGGTAAGTAGCAAACATCCTGTCAAGACCCACTTTGGATGTTTGGTTGTAATTAGTGTGGACCTGAACTCAGAACTTCCTCTCTGCTCTAAAAGATACTCAACAACATAACCTTTAAAGAAAAAACATTTCTTAGTTACAGCTGATACAAATCCTGCAATAAATAGACAGTGTTTCTAATTCCTACTTTCATGGAAGCAAATATATTAACATCTTGTGCTTTAAAATAAGCTTATATGCTGTGGCAGTCAGGTGACACAGGGAAGATATCACATTTGTGATTAGACACAGATGTGGAAGAATTCGAAAGGCTCTCTAAATACATACAGGGTGCATTTCTCTGTTTTCCTACTTTCCTGTGCAAGAGTTCAGCTCCACTTTAAAGCATCTGAATGACATTTATTTATATTTGCTGAAAAATCTATGCATCTCTTTTGAATGCTGAATGTACATATGGTGGTGTGCTTTAACATATAGACAGTATACAGGAACAAAGTCCGAAGAAGGCTTATTAGCAGAAAGATTACTCTTTTTCTTTTAAGTCAATAAATGGTATCACCCTGATTCAAAACTCTCTGCTTTTGCTGATGGCTAAGATGGTAGAATGCTCTAATGCTACAGGAAAGCAGAAGGATGCCAATTCATACACACTAGCATTGAGGTAGTAACATCTCAGGTGACAGTGACAGTTTAGCAATGAAAGGGAAGCATACAGCATTTTTATTCCAGGCTGCAGCAGTTCTCATAGATGGTCGGAGATGAAGGACAGAAAATGAGTCAGGAAAGAGTTAACTTAAGCAGAGAGGCGATCACTGGCTAGGAAGAAAAAAAAGCAATTAATTACGGCTAGATAAGAAAGTGTAATTTACAACTGCCGGGGTCAGACAGTGTCACAGCTCTAAAAGAGAAGGCGAAGAAACTAGCAGAAATGTTTGTGAATGCCTGCATTAGAACTCAGCGGAACTTAGTTTTATCTGCTTTGTAATGTAAATCCCTGGTATTTCTCACATCCACTTGTACTGTATGTTGATCCATATAAATAATTGGATCATCAGGTGACAGTTATGATTGATCCTGATTGTTATAACACACTAGGAAGTGAGAGGTGCAGGGATTGGGGAACTCTGGAATTCCTCTATTAGTGCAGAGCAGGGCGCTGGCTGGCTGCGCTGTGGGAACAGAGGAGATGATTTACTTTGACATATGACCTCTTCTCTCTCCAAGTCATGCCGCCCTTCTGATCTTATCTGATTTTATCGCCCTAGGCCGTGGCCTCTGTGGCCTTTGCAGAAATCCGGGCCTGAGTATAGGTCTGAAAACCTGTAACCCTGCCAAACACAACTATGGGCATGAAGTGCTGCCAACATTTTAACTCATGTGAATTTGGAGAAAGCCTATTCATTTCATCCAAACTCGTGTGTGGTGGTGAAACTCTCTGAATTGCCTCTAGTTTATACAGGGCCGGATTTGTATTCTTTACCGCCCAAGGCCACTGTCACCAGCCAGTGCCACCCCCTTCAGTATATGTAGCGAGGGTTGGTCAGCCGGTTCCTGCCGCTGCCTGCCCTGGTTTTTTATCTGAAAAGGGACTGTGGACTTTTTACTGCACCTTATTATTACCTGACTGCTCTGCACAGTAGTGAAATGGCCAATACGTACCTGACTACTGCATTTCTATTTTTGTATTTTGTATTTGTATGTGTTGTGCGTCTGTCTATACTCTGTCTGTCTTTACACTGTCTATGCCATGTGTACCACAAATAATTCCGATTACAGCTCTTGCTGTACTTGGTGAAATAAAACTGATTCTGATTCTGAGATGACCGCTCCTCCTTCCCTCCAGCATAGGAAGCCAGATGACCCTTCTTGCTAGTATAGATAGCCTGATCACACACCCCTTCCTCTAGTTTAGGTAGCCAGATGATCCTTCCCCCCTTTCATCTAGTATAGGTAGCCTGATTAACCCCCTCCCCGTTCAGTACAGGTAGCCAGCTCACCTCCACACCGCAGCAGCCATTAGTGTCACTGACATCTCCGCTTGTAACCAGTGCAAAAGCTTCCTTTTCCACTCTGACTCCATCAGCCGCCGTGGTCAGGCACTTGCCCAATCTCCCTGCACTGCTGCATTTGCAAGCTTGCACCAGTTTAGTCTGCTGCCCACCCACTCCTTACTCCTGTGGTGCCCTAGGCCATGGGTTAGGTGGCCTTGCCCTAAATCTGGCCCTGAGTGTAAGTGAACCCTTAGTGTGAACCTAGCCTTAGCACTCATACACATTATGGTCTATATGCAATTAACTTTTTCTCTATAGTTTTCTCCTAAGTAGTATTCTCAAACTCGTCAATAAAATGCCCTTCAAACCACAAGCAAGCAAGCAAAAAAAATAAAAATACTCAAAATAATTTTCATAGTACCTTTTCACCTACTTTTTGTTACTTTTCCCATTGCAAAGTGCTGAAAAGTTATTCTAAATGGAAGATGATTGGCAGGCTAGGCAACCAATCCTTCTTGAATCACCAGATATACAGCGTGATGCTGCTTTGCCCTCCCTGGCTGCATCTGAAGGATTATACTCCAGTGGACAAGTGTGATCCCTCGACTTAAGTCTCTTACATCATGCTATTTTGCAAAGATTGAGTTTTGGATGCAATTAGAATTGGGCTGACAGGACGATAAAAACGTGTGCTACATACCTGGATGTGCCTGCATGTGTGTTTTCTTATGCTTTTATAAACCGTCCTGTATTCACAAACTACGAACTAAGAAAAATGTTGCCTTTGAAGAAGTAACCTGGTCATTAGAGAAGTTTGCAAGAGAAAAGGCTGCTACACACACACTCACCCATCAAAGGGAGCAGGAAGTCTTGACCAGCATCAATGTACAAAAACAAAAGGAAATCCCGCTGCACCAGTGTGTTACGGGGAAAAATGAGTCAATCTTTATACCATAATCCAGCAGCTCAGCATAAATAAAAGCTCACGCGTATCGGAGCAAGAATGGCTCCTTAATCATAGCTATGGACATGGTGGAAATTTCAGACCAACTTTATCAAGAATTGTACGGTGTGTGATGGATTGTCAATTACTTGATGTACAGCTCCAAATCAATTCTTTCTGAGCGTTCAATTATTTTATTCATGATTGGGGAAAAATTGAACATAGGTGTGTGGTACATTGATCAGATTTTTGAATTGTTACAATCAGTCAGAAAAATGGATTGCTATTCTTGAATTGAACAGATATTTAAAAAATTGTATGGTGTGTGGCCACCTTAAAGGGGAACTGAAGAGAGAGGTATATGGAGGCTGCCATGTTTATTTCCTTTTAAGCAATACCAGTTGCCTGGCAGCCCTGCTGATCCTCTGCCTCTAATACTATTAGCCATAGCCCCTGAACAAGCATGCAACAGATCAGGTGTTTCAGACTTTAAAATCAGATCTGACAAGACTAGCTGCATGCTTGTTTCTGGTGTTATTTAGATACTACTGCAGAGAAATAGACCAGCAGGGCTGCCAAGCAACTGGTATTGATTAAAAGGAAATAAATATGGCAGCCTCCGTATACCTCTTACTTCAGTTCCCCTTTAAGGGCCACAGAATAGAGACACCAAGCGCCCAATATAGTGTAGCATGTACTGGTATGTGGATATGACAAGTAAGTATTTATTTCCCAAAACAAGCAGTGCTCCAGAACCTGTTTAGCTAAAAGTCAAATTAAACCTGACCAGTGTCCACACGGAAAGGTAGGAGGTCCCTCTGTGTGTGACTTGCTGTATCCTCAGGTTTCCTCTGCTTATCCTCCACTTAGGATCAACACAACACATGGGGCTTGATTCACAAATCCGTGCTAACTGTGTAACATGGGCGTGCTAAACAGTTAGCACGTGAAGTGCCGCTTGCGGACTTTCGCGCACGCAAAGTGCCACGATCGCGCGTGCAAAAGTCCGCGAGCGGCACTTCACGTGCTAACTGTTTAGCACGCCCTTGCTAAACAGTTAGCATGGTTTTGTGAATCTAGCCCATAGAAGGAGAAAAAATAGGGACCAATAGTGTTACTCTGTTTAGAAGTTTGTAATAACCACCACCTTCTCCCTTATTAGGATAACCGTGGGTTCATTTAACACTACAGCACCCTAAGTGAGCACCTCGACACACCCCACCTTGTCTGCACTCACCCAGCAATCCTTCTTTAGTCTCCAGAGGCAAGATTAATAGCGTGTAGGGGATTAGTAGGCAGGATCCGGTATTCCACTGCCAATCATGAAATCACTGCGTGACTAAAAAACTTAAAATATAGTGTAAAACTATTTATTTTAAAAACCAGATTGCACTCACAATTCGCTGACTTGGAAAAAAGCGCTATAACAACGTTGGGTTCCCGGGTAACAACTCTGCTGATAGCCACCTCAAATCCCCGCGTCTCAAATTGTATGGCCTGGTACTTCCGCATATGCCGACAGCGTCCGACGTAGCTCCACCCTACACGTTTCGTCAGAGGGTCTGACTCATCAGGCCATACAATTCATCAGAGGGTCTGGCCATACAATTCGTCAGAGGGTCTGGCCATACCTATGACATGTGAACACTGTCATAGGAAGTCATTATACAAGTGCTTTTAGAGTAATTTGCAAAATCGCCAGTGCTTAAAAAATCAGCAAAGGTTGATAATGTGAACAAGCATAATCATACAAGAATGTGCTTCCAACCTTCACCACTCCAAAAAATGAAGTCCTAAAATTGGCTAAGCCATCAAACATAAAAAGTCCCAATTAAAAGATCTTTGGCTGCATGGCGTCTGGAAGCTCCATCGAGTGAGGCACTGAATGGATGCATGGAGGTCCCGGGTCTCTACACCCTGGACATCGTTTTAGCAGCAGTAAGCAAATTAACTTACTAGCAGGACACAGGTGGCTTATAGGACAGAGGGGGCCGGTGAGGCACAGGGGGACAACTGGCATGGGGGCAGATATGACAGAGCTGACACAGGGGGTCCAGTGAGACACAGGACGACACGAGACACTGGCCAGAGGTGAGACAGGAGGACCCCAGAAACACAGGCCAGCAAAAGAGGACAGAGGGGGTACTTATGGCAGACACCTTCGGACCATAAGACACACTGACTCCCCTCCACACACACTTTTGGGGCATGTTCCTCAGGCGACGGAAGTGGGGGGCCAGCAGCGAAGCAATTACCCTCCTTCCTTACTTGCGTTCCACCGCTCGCTGCGTCACTTCCAGCAACGCTGCCCACTGAACAGTGGCATTGCTGGAACTGACGCGGCGTGCAGTGGAACGCAAGTAAGGAAGTAAGGTAATTGCTTCCCTGCTCACTGCCAGCTTAATTAAATTTTGCAAAAAATAGCTGAAGGGGGAGCCCCAGGTGGCGGGTGAGGTCTGACCCCCCTCCCCACCGCTGTGCCCATTGCTCACCCTTCCAGGCTGCTACCCCTTTCAGGCTGGCATCCTATGGGGGGAGGGGGATGGCGGCATCCTCACAAGTTTGCCTCAGGTGGCAAAAAAGTCTAGAACCGGCCCTGGAGAGAAAGCGCTTCTTATGGTCCGAAAAATACGGTATATAACTGAAAATAAATATTTTGGGGTTTTTTGCCTCAGGTTTGCTTCAACTCAACCTCATACAGTGGTCTTTACATTATTGGAGTGCCTCTTTAATGCAGTATAAAGCATTATTGTTGTTTTACTTATACTTCACTGAAGAATTATTTGTGATATGACTTGCTGGTTGCATTACGAGGATGATATCAATTACAGTGGCTTTTTTCCTGTTTACAAGGCGCATTACCATAAACATGCCTAGCTGATGAAGATGTGTGGTCAGGCGCGTTGGCTGCCCTCTGCCTCGCTTTATGGGTGACTTTCACAAGATGTATTACCCGCTGCCAGACACCCTCACTTCATCCTCTGATGTCGCAGAATCTATGAAATCATCTGGTGAGATTCACTTCAACTGTAAAGCAATGAAGACCCATATCTATAGCTGCTCTAATGTCACAGCTGCCAGTTGGTAAATAATTATAAAGAAGTAACTTGCAATATGTAATGTCTTAGTCATTTAATAATCTGTAGCTTATGCCTGTAAAGATAGGCATACAGTATACAAAATATGCTTGACCAGGAAAAATGAAAGTTATTTCTTGAGGCCCCTTTCACATTGGTGCGTTGAGTTACCCTGTTTTTACTGCAGGATAACGCTGCACCATTGAAAGCCTATGGGGCATCATACCTGTGCGCTGCGTCGGAAGAGATGTTTTCACCGCATGGCCAATGCTGGCGCAACAGTGTGTTGGTGTTTAACTTGGCATGCGCGAAAGTGTATTTTGACAGTACATTTCCCCGCAATTCTAATGTAGGCCACAGGAAGCGAGCGCTAGAAAGCCTCACTTCCTGCTTGTCCTTCAGCCAAAATGGTGATCACCGCGCACTGCCGCAGTTACAGTACAGCCACCACAGACAGATCCCCATAATAGGGCATCCTGACAGGCAACCTCTGTCTGTCTGTTATATTGTCTACATACAGTACACTATACATACAGTATACATATACAGTAAAAGACTCCATAATGAAGTAACAAAATACAGTGGGATGCGAAAGTGTGGGCAAACTTGTTAATCGTCATGATTTTCCTGTATAAATCATTGGTTGTTACAATAAAAAATGTCAGTTAAGGTGGCCACACACGATACAAAAAAAGATCCGGTTTTACAGCAATTCGATAAAAACGATCGGATCTCCCAAAAAAATCGAAAGCTTTTTTTTCATTCGACTGAAAAAATCCGATCGGATTTCCCGTTTTCTTCGTTTTTTATCGATCCGGAATGCCAGATATTTTTCTTCAATCATCCTAAAGATTGTATGGTGTGTGTTAGATTGTCAATTTATTAATATACAAACCCTAGCAATTTTGAGTTTCTAATCATTTTTATCATAATTGTGGACAAAGTGAACATATGTGTGTGTGGTACATTGGTCATATTTTTTGAAATGTTACAATCAGTCAGAAAAATTGATTGCAATTCTTAAATTGAACAGATATTTAAAAAATTGTATGGTGTGTGGCCACCTTTAAATATATCATATAGGAGACACACACAGTGATATTTGAGAAGTGAGATTAAGTTTATTGGATTTACAGAAAGTGTGCAATAATTGTTTAAGTAAAATATGGCAGGTGCATAAATTTGGGCACTGTTGTCATTTTATTGATTCCAAAACCTTTAGAACTAATTATTGGAACTCACATTGGCTTGATAAGCTCAGTGACCCCTGACCTACATACACAGGTGAATACAATTATGAGAAAGAGTATTTAAAGGGGTCAATTGTAAGTTTCCCTCCTCTTTTAATTTTCTCTGAAGAGTAGCAACATGGGGGTCTCAAAACAACTCTCAAATGACCTGAAGACAAAGATTGTTCACCATCATGGTTTAGGGGAAGGATACAGAAAGCTGTCTCAGAGATTTCAGCTGTCTGTTTCCACAGCTAGGAACATATTAAGGAAATGGAAAACCACAGGCTCAGTTCAAGTTAAGGCTCGAAGTGGCAGATCAAGAAAAATATTGGATAAACAGAAGCGACGAATGGTGAAAATAGTCAGCGTCAACCCACAGACCAGCACACAAGAGACCTACATCATCTTGCTGCAGATGGAGCCACTGTGCATCTTTCAACCATTCGGCACACTTTACACCAGGAGATGCTATATATGTGAGTGATGCAGAGAAAGCCTTTTCTCCGCTCATAGCACAAACAGAGCCTCTTGAGGTGCTAAAGCACATTTGGATAAGCCAGCTTCATTTTGGAATAAGGTGATGTGGACTGATGAAACTAAAATTGAGTTATTTGGGCATAACAAGGGGTGTTATGCATGGAGGAAAAACAACACAGCGTTCTAAGAAAAACACCTGCTACCTACAGTAAAATATGGTGGTGGTTCCATCATGCTGTGGGGCTGTGTGGCCAGTGCCGAGACTGTGAATCTTGTCAAAGTTAAGGGACGCATGGATTACACTCAGTATCAGCAGATTCTGGAGACCAATGTCCAGGAATCAGTGACTATGCTGAAGCTGCGCCAGGGCTGGATCTTTCAACAAGACAACGACCCTAAACAATGCTCACAATCCACTACGGCATTCATGCAGAAGAACAAGTACAACGTTCTGGAATGGCCATCTCAGACCCCAGACCTGGATATAATTGAAAATCTGTGGTGTGAGTTACAGAGAGCTGTCCATGCTCGGAAGCCATCAAACCTGAATGAACTAGAGATGTTTTGTAAAGAGGAATGGTCCAAAATACCTTCAACCAGAATCCAGACTCTCATTGGAACCTACAGGAAGCGTTTAGAGGCTGTAATTTCTGCAAAAGGAGGATCTACTAAATATTGATTTCATTTCTTTTTTAGTCGGGAGATTCACTTTAAGCATGAACTTACAGCCCCTATCTTATTCGTTAACCGGGTACTCCCTGTAACCAGTTCTGATCTCAAGCAGTAGCATATGCGGCTCCCCATGGGATTCCAACAGACAAATGGGAATCTACCCACCAGGGAGGATTCTCACTGGTCCAACTGTATACCACTAGTCCCCAACTGTATACCTCTAGTCCCCACGTAACCACATACCATAAACACTGTAGAAATTGGAAAAGAAAAGGGGCAAAGGTAGGTTGTTGTAAGTCCTTACCCCTGCACTGGAGGCATCTCAAGTCCACGATCTTCTGCCACACCCTATGGGGGCGTGGTTCAGATTGCCAGGTTCTCACATACCATCATGTGATGTCAGAACCACATGACCACAAGTTGTTGGACTTTATGGTAGCATTTCTCCTTATTTATATTTTTCATAGTTATAATGTCTGAGTTGTTTTGCGGAAAGCTGGTGATGAGGGTTCCTTAGAACCACTTTTATGTATTTTTACTTCTCTCCTAACATAAGCCGTACATTTCTCACTGTATCTGGACTCTCTCACATTCTATACAGCAATGTGTTTTCCATACTTGTCTACAAACATAAAATATTGTTTCATATATTGCAAATAACAGTTTATGAATTGCATGCACTGCACCCGCATTAACAGCAATAGAGACAATTTTTTCCACCTAATAATACCCTTATTTCCAATATATTTATGCTAAGTGACCGCCTGAGAGCAAACGCGCTGTTATCAAATTATGTAGGTTAATCGCACAGTAACGTAAAAAAGTCACTGTTATTACAGCAAAATAACAGGATATTTAACTGAGACCAATCTCATTAACCCAACAATATTTCATAATGTATCACTCGGAAATGGAGGGCTTCCGCAGCCAGCGCAGTCAGTCATTAACATCAGCTATACCAGAATGGTGCCTTAAAGGGTAAGACTTTTTATTATGTAGATATGCCAAGTCAACCCAAAATGCAATTATAATTCATTACTGATATTGCCTCATGAAAAGATCTAGCAAACATCCTATTAGGCCTGTTGTTAACACACATTCACCCTTTTACTAGAAATGTTTATACATACACTGCTATACTGTGGGTCTGTCTGCTGACATAACAGCTTCCCTTCACTGCTGCTTATTGCTCTGTGCGCTGTGGTAAAGCAATAGGGGGTGTAAAGTTGCCACAATACTGGGGCCCTTTGGCCAGAGGGGCCCAGTGGGGCCCTTTCTCAATGGCAGTATTAGCTCTTTATTGGACATGTACTAGTAATAATCACTTCTATACATGCTTTGAATAGTAGTCTTCATTAACAAATTGTTTACCATCCCCTTCTTGCACCTCTGACACTGTGGTTGTCCTTCAATAGCACACCAGAGGTGCATTCAAAATAGTCATGTACGTGATGTATCACACCGCTGCCACAGATGGAACAATTCCTTCATCCCAAGAGTAACATGTAGTGTAAACTGTAGCGCTGTGCCAACTACATAAATTAATTCCTTGAATTCTCATAGGACAGTCCTCAATCCCCTTCACTCTGGATCCAATCCACCTGTAATAGCACTCCAAGGGCATAAAAAGAGAAAAGAAGGGGGAGGAATGCTCTCAGTGTTCTGTCTTCAAATAATTTTAATGGAAGTGTATAAAAGCATAAAAAGTACAGGTTCACTCACCGCTAGAGTGGTACTTTGCACCTTTCAGTCCTCCGTTCGGGTACACTGCCAACTCTCGTCCCGACTAGTTTCGGCTGTCGCTATCATCAGGTGATATTTCCGCCAGCTCTCGTATCTGCTGATGATGGCGACAGCCGAAACTAGTCGGGACGAGAGTTGGCAGTGTGACCGAACGGAGTACTGAAAGGTTCAAGGTACCACTCCAGTGGGAAGCCATCACAGTCAAGGGGGGTCCTAGTTGGATTAGGACCCTCTAGAGGTGAGTGAACCTGTACTTTTCATGCTTTTATACACTTCCATTACAATTATTTGAAGACAGAATACTGAGAGGATTTCTCCCCCTTTTCTCTGTTTATGCACTTGGAGTGCTATTACAGGTGGATTGGATCCAGAGGGAAAGGGACTGAGAACTGTCCTATGAAAATTCAAGGAATTCATTTATGTGATTGGCACAGCGCTACAGTTTACACTACAGTCACTGTGGTTGTTCTTGTAAGGTTTTGATGGGACGTATCAATTGTTATGTATAGAGTGCTTGGGGGGCCCAATGTAAAAATTGCACTGGGGCCCATAGCTCCTTAGCTACGCCACTGCCAGTGTGACAGGGTAACTTCCATATCTGTGATCTGTTATGTGTAAATCAGGTCCTATCTATGCAGAGCAAAAGGACCTCAACTCCAAAGGTGGCCATGCAGCTATCGATTTTGCACCCGATCAACCATCCAGTTCAATTTTTTTAACAAATTGGATTAGAATTAGTGATGCAACAAGCATTCTCAATCTACAATTTGATCTTTTTTGGGGCAACATTTACGCATGTATCGTTTTTGTGATGCCCGACAAACGCAGTGTCCCCCCCCCATATGTAAATGTGCCCCCTCCCCTAGTGCCCGTGCATTCAAATCTCACTTGCACCAGCAATATTGCAAACCTGTGGTGTGGTGCCTCTTTACCTGAGGCTTGAGCACTGTCTCAGAATGGACACCCTGAATCACGGTATTTGCAGACCACTTTTGTATTGCATTGGCAGCAGCACATAGGCGGCGACCCAGAGGTCACCAAGGGACCTGACAGACTACAGGAGCTGGAAGAAGCCATAGGCAAGTAAAAAAATCCACATTTTTATCCCAATTCAGATGTGCTTTAAACTCAAGGTGTGCATGCAGCGCATGTTAAAGAGAAACTGTAGTGAAAATAACACAATGAATACAAATGCTTATTGTTTACCATATTCATTTACAGATTATTTAGCCAGTGTTTGCACATTGTAAAATCTTTCCTCTCCCTGATTTACATTCTGAAATGTATCACTGGTGGTGACATATTTAGTTCTGCCAAGTGATCTGTATGGAATGTTCATTTACTGAGAGATCTATGCACAGAGGGAGATACTGCTTGCTTGGCAGTTGGAAAAAGCCATCATTTCCCACAATGCAACGAGGTTCACAGACAGCAAACTGTCAGGACCATGGTTCTGACATCACACTGTGGGAGGGGTTTCACCACAATATCAGCCATACAGACCCCCCTGATAATCTATAAGAGGAAAGGTAAAGCTTTCTCATGGGAAAGGGGATATCAGCTACTGATTGGAATGAGGTTCAAACCTTGGTTAAAGTTAACAGGCTTTATGCAAATGATGTAACTCACGTTATATACAGTATGTAACACCTACGTTGTTTGTGTAAAATTTGGTGTAGTTGTTGCACTTATAATGTGAGTTATGCAGATCAATAACAAGTTATGTAGGGAGAAAAGAGAAGAACAATCGAGAGCCCCCGATAGTGTAATATTGTAAAAACAGTTGACGTCAAATAAAACAGTAGAAATATACTCACAAGTGTGGGTTGCCGCGTTCAGGCAACCACTTATAGCACAGACGGGGAGATTAGGCCTGTCCCCGCTCAGGCTAAAAAGTCGTTTTCTGTAAAGAAGAAAAAAGGTGTCCACACCTATCCACCAGGTGGATGATCACGTAATGAAAGAAACAGAGGCGCCAACAGGATAAAAAAATGATGCCAATTAAAACCAAAATAAAATGTAGGCGGCACTGGTGGATCTGCCTCCCCTACAAAAACAGTCAACCACTGTATATGGTAAAAAATATAATTTTTTAATCAATTTCAAGCTCCCAAAAAACAAATAATCTGCAACGCGTTTCACGGGACACAAGCCCGCTTCATCAAGCAAAACACATAGACAGCAGGAGCAACCAGATAGTTGTCAGCACTAGCGTGGCGCCTCTCTACAATAACAAGTTATGTCATTTGCATAAAGCCCATTAAACTTAACATGCGCTCTCTGCTTGTTAAGTATAACAGGGCTTAGTGAATTCCTCCCCTAGTTTTTATTATACTTTAAGATTTTCTGTAGATTTTTTTTTTCAAATTAAACCTCACATCTAAACTATTAAAACACACTGTCTATTATACGCCTTCCTTTAGGCACAGTTGCTTATCTCCAAACATGAATTGGCATTTGAAATGGAATTACACAACTATCCCTGAGATTCCTGCTGGGATTCCCTGCTGTTGTCAGAATCAGCTTGGATACATTCAACTAATAAACCTGCTATGAATCACTTACCAAGAAAGCAAGAAGGCATCTAATGTAGATAATATACTATGACTCTTTATAGGCCGGTAGTCTGACTACAGCAGAGGAGAATGGAGATGTATTTATAATAATTGTAGGTACTTGCCTTAAATTGGGTTCCTGCTCTGCAATATTATATATCTCCATTGCTATATATCTAGCTAAATAATTACTTTTAACATCATTTGTAAGAAGCCAGCATGTCAATGTATAAGGTAACATCCTTGCTAGCTATCTACCCATCCTCACTAGTTGCATTATGTGTTGTGAACCTTTTGAGGCTGGTTTTACACTTGTTGGGTGCGATGCGTTGCAAGGTGTGAGGCTTCATATAACCCTGTGCCACAGTGCGGCAACAGGGTCCCGCCCCCTGATTAGTAACATACTCCTGCCCCCTGATTAGTGAGGTACTCCCGCCTCCTGGTTAGTGACATACTCCCTGCGGGGCAGGAAATACGTCACTGGGATCCGCACCGTTCAAAGCATGCGCAACGCACTGTGCACCCATTGTCCACACTGGCTGTGCCACCTATTGACTGGCATTGCTGCATGATCCGTGCAGTAAGCTTGGTTTATGCGGTAACATGTTGCAGCCTTTGCATGCACAGTGCTGCATCGTGTGAAGTGTGCAAGTCTCCTGGCAACAAGCTGTGGTAGGGAACACTACCGTGATATGACGCAACACATCAGTGTGCAAGGGGCCTCAAGGATTTACTAAAGAAGTAGCCCATAATCCATTAAAGGGTACCTAAAGTGAAAAAAAAGCCACTTTAACTTACCTAGGGCTTCTTCCAGCCCTATGTAACCCTTTGGCCCCTTGCAGTCATTTCGCTCAGCAGCAGTGCCCTTCTGAAAGCTTGCCAACTGAGCATGTGGTGAGCAACTGCGCATGTGTGGACCTGGCTGGGCGCCTCCTCAATCACGCTCCCCCTCTTCAGGGAACATTCAGCCCATGCACAGTTGAAATTTTTTATGAGCTGCACAAACCCAGATCACTCCGACCATGAGAACGCAATCAAAAGGCATGCATGCAGCTTTCAGAGGGGCACAGCTGCTGATTGGAGCAGAGGGGAACGACTGCGGGGGAACAGAAGCACTGCAGGGGGCTGGAAAAAGCCCCAGGTAGGTTAAACTGGCCACCTTTATTTCACTTAAAGGACAGCTGAAGCGAGAGGGATATGGAGGCTGCCATATTTATTTCCTTTTAAGCATTACCAGTTGCCTGGCTATCCTGCTGATAATCTGCCTCTAATACTTTCAGCCAGAAACCCTGAACAAGCATGCAGCATATCAGGTGTTTCTGACATTATTGTCAGATCTGACAAGATTGGCTACATGCTGGTTTCTGGTGTTATTCGGACACTACTGTGGCCAAATAGATCAGCAGGACTGCCAGGCAACTGGTATTGTTTAAATGGGCACTATGGTGAAAAATTGTAAAATTTAAAATATGTGCAAACATAGACAAATAAGAAGTAAGTTTTTTCCAGAGTAAAATGAGCCATAAATTACTTTTCTCCTATGTTGCTGTCACTTACAGTAGGTAGTAGAAATCTGACAGAAGCGTCAGGTTTTGAACTAGTCCTCTTCATAGGGGATTCTCAGCAAGGCTTTTATTCTTTATAAAGATATTCCCTAAAAAGGATTTAAACAATGATGCTGGCCAGCTTCCCTGCTCACTACAAAGTTTTTTGGCAGTTGGACAGAGCAACTGCCATTCACTAAGTGCTTTTGAAAATGAATAAATCCCTGAAAATCCCCCCATGAAGAGATGGACTAGTCCACAACCTGTCGCTTCTGTCAGATTTCTACTACCTACTGTAAGTGACAGCAACATAGGAGAAAAGTAATTTATGGCTCATTTTACTCTGGAAAAAACGTAGTTTGTATTTGTTAATGTTTGCACATATTTTACATTTTACAATTTTTCGCCATAGTGCCCCTTTAAGAGGAAATGAATATGGCAGCCTCCATGTCTTTCTAACTTCAGTTGTCCTTTAACTTTCCTCCTTAGTTTTCTTACAGGAGAAATGTTTATACTTTATTAATAAAAACATTGGTAATGGTAAAATCCCTGTCAAGCAAGAAAATACTAAAATAAGTTTGATTTTTACTTTTTGGTACTGTGCTGAAAAGAGAAAACTGAGGAGAAAAGTTAATGAAATAAAGACCCTTGCCCTGACAGGAAGTATCTAAATCTCTCTCACAAGAACAGTGGTGGCAACAAAAAAAATCTTAAATTGTGGAGCGGGAAATACCGTATTTTGTGGACTATAAGATGCTCCTGACCATAAGACGCACCTAGGTTTAGAGGAAAAAAACCAGGGGAACAATATATATACTAAACCTGGTGCATCCCTGGTGAAGGGGCATTTTGTGGAATATGCACCCTTTGTTCCTCATGCCCCCTTGTACCTCATAACCCCCTTGAAGCCCTTGTGTCTCCCTGTGTCCCCTTGTGTCCTCCTCTATGCCCCTTTGTGTCCCCCTTCTGTCCTCCTCTATGCCCCTTTGTGTCCCCTTGTGTCCTCCTCTATGCCCCTTTGTGTCCCCTTGTGTCCTCCTCTATGCCCCTTTGTGTCCCCTTGTGTCCTCCTCTATGCCCCTTTGTGTCCCCTTGTGTCCTCCTCTATGCCCCTTTGTGTCCCCCCTTGCTTCCATTTGTCCCTGTGCCCTCCATTTGTCCCTATGTGTCCTCTTCTGCATAGGCACAGTACAGGGAGTCTCTGACATTGAGGCGGGTTGGAGGTTCGTATTGGCAGGCGTTCACAAGTCAGGAACTCCTTGCATTAGGACTATAAGACGCAGTGACTTTTTCCCCCACTTTTGGCGGAGAAAAAGTGAGTCTTACAGTCCAAAAATACAGTAGTTGGGTCCGCAGTCATGGCATTGTTGCTGTCACTTATTTCTAGCCCCGGGATCATTAGGGAAGTCAGTCAAAGTCCCAGAAAAAGTAAGTGATAATTCTTGGCTATGTTGACACAGACAGTTGTAAGGCTATGTTCACATCATAAATCGCCAGTGCTTTTGCAAGCAATGAGCAATTTATTGAGAGATTTTTTTCTGCACTTTTCCCTGCACTTTGCACTTAGAAAAGCGCTTTTCTAAGAGCTTTTGCAGAGCGATTCGTTTTTTCACTTCCTGCCATCAGTCAGGAAGTGAACTCTTTCACCCGGAAATGAATAAATACAATGTATGACCCGAACAGCCCCACTGCAGTCCATGCATGCGGCAGCCAGAATTATCAACTGCTCCCATCGCTACACCATGGCGGATCCCCTCCTTAAATCCCTCGACTGGCTTCCTATCCAGTGCAGAATAAAATTAAAGAAACTGTGTCTGACCTACAAATCTGTCCACAAAACCTGTCCAACCTACATTTCCGATCTTACTCAGAGGTACACACCTAGCCGCTCACTCCGCTCTTCCAATGAACTTCGCCTAACCGCCCCCCGCATCACCCAGTCCCATGCACGCCTCCAGGACTTCTCAAGAGCTGCTCCAACACTATGGAACTCCCTACCTCCACCCATTAGGGCAGCCCCCTCCTTCAACATCTTCAAGAAAGCCCTCAAAACTCACCTTTTCACTCTGGCCTACTACCCCTCACAAGTGCTCTAAACCCACAGCTGAACTCTGGTCTCCTACCTCTCGTGTCCCTACCTCTCTCTTTAGATTGTAAAGCTGGCCATACACTGGCCCGATTTGCCGCCGTTTCGACAGCAGATTCGATCACTGGGATCGAATCTGCTGCCAATCGTTCGTGCTACACGCCGAATTTCGATCCATTTCGTCCGATCCCGTCGATCGCTCCATGCGGAAAATTACCGTCGATCGCCCGCGGGTAGGGAGCGCGTCGCTAGCGGCGTTCGAGTACCCGACGACAATGGCAATAGAGCGGCAATACATTACCTGCTCCGCCGGCGCGACTACCCCCGGTCACCGCTGCTCCGTGTCTGCGCTGGTCTCCGGCATGCTTCAGTTCCTCCTGCCCGGCAGGAAGTTTAAACAGTAGAGGGCGCTCTACTGTTTAAACTTCCTGCCGGGCAGGAAGAAGTAAAGCATGCCGGGGCCGGAGACCAGAGCGGAGACGGAGCAGCGGTGACCTGGGGACTCGAGTCGGCCAGCGGAGCAGGTAATGTATGCGGGCAGGGGGAGCGGCGGCAGCACCACCACAACAGATTGTGAACGGTTTCAGGCTGAAATCGGTTCACAGTCTGTTTGCAGTAAAGGTAGCCATATGATCCCTCTCTGATTAGATTCGATCAGAGAGGGATCTATCTGTTGGTCGAATCTGATGGCAAATCGACCTTAAGCCTTTGGGCAGGGTCCTCCTCCTTTTGTGTCCAACCTGATCATGCACCTCCATTACTGTGCACCCATGCTATGCATCTGAGTGAACTTAACTTGCCTAATCTCCATGCTCCCCTCCAGTGACTGACTAAGCATTACCTTGTACTCATACTGTGCTGTGTGATCTGGTCTTTCTTGTATTCAGGTATTGTCATTTTGCTGTTTGTCACCCCTAAATATTGTCTGTAACCTAAATTAATGTACAGCGCTGCGTAATGTGTTGGTGCTTTATAAATACAATAAATAAATAAATGTATTTATTAATTAAAGCGCTGGGGAAATCACTATACAAAGAGCTTTTCGAGCTCTTTGCGATTTCCCTATACCTTCTATTGAGCCAAAACGCTCAGAAAATGGTAAGGTAGCGCTTTGGGGAGTGATACCAACCGCTCAGATGTGAACACTCTGAAAAGTGAAAACGCCTTAGGTGTGAACAAGCCCGAAAAGCACAAAATAGGTCCAACCCTGGTTGATATTGTTGGAAGCCACAATTATTATTTTTTTTTTAATTTCTGAATTTGCACTTTAAAATGTTTCATACTTAATCACTTTTTTTTTGCAGAACAAACAATTTACAAAGTACTAAATGACAGCTATCCTGGGTGAAAACACAATTCACAGAAACTTAATAGAGTTCTCTTTTCAGCGAGTGCTGGAGAGAAGGAAGTGCGAAGTAACAGAGAGAGAGTTATCTTGGCAGCGTTCAGAGTTACGAGTAACAAGTGCCGTTCATGCACGATTAGGCCCCGCGCAATGTGCAATTTCAGGACTTCTTGATCTGCAGACCTTACACATTTTTTACATAACTTGATCAATCAACGGCAGATAAACCATTCGTGACAAGAGTGTCATCAGCAAAAATGTTCCAAGTTGTCTCCTTCCAATTTGATAAAGATCTTTGGTGCACTTCACATTCCTGCTGCCTGAAAGAATCTTTTCAGGCGCGTTGTTGTCGTTTGACGGCTCCTGGGGTCTGGCGGGCTCCGCATTGTCTATCTGCTGCGCTTTGCTTGTTCATCACAGTAAATGCAAGTTATTGGGGTGTAAGTAAATGTTTACCATTGTGGCTTGACCTAAGCCGGATGCATCCATGGTGAAAGTGGAAAGGAAAGTCCTTGTTTCGTTCCATCATCTGTCAAAGCCGAACTCCAGGATGGCACATTTAAAATTATCCTACACATCAGTGTGTATTTAAAATAAGTACAAAAAAACCAAAAAAAGCATATTTTCAACTGCCACAAAAAAACAAAACAAAACTAAACAAAACAAAAAAAAACAGAAACAATACTGAGTTCAAACATGGATTAAGATGTAATGGAGTCCCTAGGCAAGGTAATAGATATGGTGCCCCTTGTGGTCTTTTTGGTAAGCAGAAGTAGAGAGAGGTCAGAGAAGGTGGCTGTTGGGCCCCTTGACACCCATTCAGCCCCAGGTGTGCCATTGAGGCCTAGTTTGCCTGGTGGATGATCCTGCACTGACTGAGTTACCCAAGATGCCATGGTGCGTCCACACACTGAATGCTTGCCTAGAGAGTCCTGGATTGATATGGCGAATGCAAAACCTTTGCAATCATAAGGATAAAGAATTTCCTTTTAAAGTCAGACTCCACTATTCTTTATTATTATTTAGCATTTATATAGAGCCAACATATTCCGCAGCGCTGTACAGAGTATAATGTCTTGTCACTGAACTGTCCTTCAGAGGAGCTCACAATCTAATCCCTACTATTTTTTTATGTATAGTGAAGTGTTTGTATCGTAGTCTAGGGCCAATTTAGGGGAAGCCAATTCTCTTATCTTTATGTTTTGGGAGATGGGAGGAAACCGGAGTACCCAGAGGAAACCCACACTGACACGGGGAGAACATACAAACTCCATGCAGATAGTGCCCTGGCTGGGATTTGAACTGCAAAGCAAGAGTGCTGTTCACTAAGCCACTGTGCTGCCTCCACACTGCTTTCTCCCCACACAGATACGGCAATCTTCAGGGGGCAATCTGATATTAATAAGTGACAATCACAGAAGTGGTGATTGTTACTAGATCACCACTGTCACCATCACCTCGCCTACCACCCCCCTAATTAAAGTGAAACTCCAATCAGGAGAGCACAAGTGGCTGCAATTAAAAATGTCAAAATGTCATAAAACCAAAAACTGCAGAGTGACTGGTTCAGATAATTCACTGAAATCTGTGTTCCCAGAGGACAGCCTAGTAGTTAGGGCAGGGGCGTAGCAATAGCCATAGCAGCCATAGCAACTATTATGGGGCCCTGGAGCAGAGGGAGCCCAGATTGTACTTGATGTGTTCACTATTAACTTTCCGTTGCTTACCCAGATTCTGACTTGGTCTCTTAGCCCAAGGACTATCCACAGTGTACATTGCATGGTGGCGTTGCTAGCCCCAAAGATCAGTGGCACATGCCCCGGATGTCCCAGGCAGAGTCAGCTGTGGTGCTTCAATGGCAGGCATTCTGGGAGCTGTGGTGCATGAATCAGAGGTATGCTGGGTGCTGTGGTTCCTCTATGTGTGCATACTGGGTGCTGTGGTGCCATGCTGGGAGCTGTGATCCCTTTATGGGGTCATGCAGGAAGCAGTGGTTCTTCTATGGGGGCATGCTGGGAGTTGTGGTATCCACTAGACAGTCAGGGAATGCTATGGGGGGACTGCCAGATTTTTGGGGGTTATTTTTGTATTAATGGAGGGGGGGGGGGGATTCATCCAACATTTTGCTGGGCAGGACTACTTAGACCGCTGTTAAATTCATGTAAATTTGGCACCACCCATGAGCACACCCACTTTCTGTTGTGTGGCCACACCCATTTTCTGGCTGGAGTGCCCAAAAATGCCGCCCCTAGGAATGTAAATGGCCCAAACAACTCATGTCCATAGGGTAGGGGCAGGTGGCATTGCTTAAGAGTGCCAAGTTCTGAGGCCACCATGAAAATGTTGCTATGGCGCTCCATAATTTCTAGCTACACCACTAAGTAAGGAAGAAGTCTGGGCACTGCATGAGAATCTTGAGTTGTTTTTTTTTTTACGATCCATAAATAACAAAACTACTGAAACCAGCAGCAAGCAGCAAAGGTGAGGACAGACCACCACAACCGCTGATCTGTGGGGTCTCACAATCATCAGAGGCCAAACCATCATATGTATATCCATTACCCACCCTTTCATAGCCTGGAGCATGCAGGGATGATACAGGTTGTGGTCTGGGCCGGTTCTCCCATGAAGCAAGGTGAAACATTTGCATCAGGCGCAGAGATTTCAGGGGCACCATTTTTGTACTGTGTGTACCTTCCTGAGCAGGAATGGAGTGGCTGAGGGTGAGCAGTTTATTTGTCACAGACTCACAGCCAGCCAGTGTGCTATTGTTTTAAGCTGCAGCATGTCATGTGAGAACATATAAAGCAGAGTAAATTGTCAGGTGCTGTGCGATCAATTCAAATCAGGGGATGGGGCGCATCCTCACAAGTTTGCCTCAAGCAGCAAAAAGTCTAAAACCGGCCCTGATTGTGGTCTCTGGCGAAGATGGGACCCTCACAAAATGGCTTACTCCAGTCTTTTTCTAACCTTTTACTGTGTGGGGGTTACTTTATTTATGTCTTATTTTTGGTTACTTCAGAACACTGCAAAACTGCAGTGCTCTGAACACTGCAAACCAGAAGAACATTTTGCGCTTTTTGGCTAGAGTAGTAAAAGTAAGAGGCTGAAATCACAAAAGTTTATATTCTTACTCTACACAACTGCCAAAAAGCTAGTGGACAGATGGAAGGATACAACCATTCCTAGTATACATGAATGGAGAAATTACACCAGCAAAATGTTAAAGTTAGAGGCATTTATAGAAAAAAGAATTCAACCCAGAATTCTATGCAGAATATAAATGGGACCTGGGCTGCAGCCACAAGAAGAAGTTACGTTTTATAGCATTTAAAGAAATCAGTTCTAAGTAACATTAGGGAAGACATGATTAGATTTCTTGCTTTTTTTCCCTTATCATCCTTATGGTACCCATACACGGTACAGTAAAAACGTTTGATTTTGTCATTTATTTAACCAAAATGATCAAATCGAATGAAAGTCGAATTTTTTTTCAGTCAAGAAAAATGACCAATTATACCCCTCACCTTTTTTTAAATGAAATTTAGTCAGACATGTTGTAAAAATCTTTATATTTGATCAGTTTTTCCATATTTTCTAACAAACCACAGGTTTGTGTATGGTACCTCTAAGACAACTATGCTTGTTTTTTTTTTTTCAATTTAACGGAATGATTGAAGAAAGTATCTAATAAAAAAAAAATAAAAATGAAAAAATTGTACCATGTATGGGCACCATCCTCCCCTATGTCATTTCCCATACAGTATCCCTCAGCATCATGGACAGGGCAGAGAAATCAGAGGTACAGTATGCTACAGTATCAGTCAGCACCATGGACAGTGCAGAGACATCAGAGGTACAGTATGCTACAGTATTACTGAGCACCATGGACAGATCAGAGAATACAGAGAGGGAGAGGGGAGGAGGGAGGATAAGGTTTTTTTCAGTCTGAGTGCTGATGGTGCAGATAAGCCTGCCTCTGTGTAATGTTTACAAACAACATGGCTGCTGTCATTGTATCACAGAAAGAAATAATCATATTCTATTAAAGCTGTTTGCAGCTAGATTTGCTGTGTAAACTATCTAAACTTTAGATAAGATATATAGACAAGTTACTTGTTAAAGTTAGTTTTTCCATCTCGGATCCGCTTTAAGGACCATCGACCGCTGGTACAAGAAATGGCAGAATAATAACAAATTGCTGCACATACCCACCGCAATCGCCGTCCACGCCGCATGCCGGGAACCTCAGCCACCCACCCTGCTGTCTCTATGACGGCAGAGTTCCTGTGAGCCGGTCAGGAGCCGCTTTCATTGGCTCCTGACCCTGCCTACCAATGTAAGCCAATGGGAGCTGCTTACGTTAATAAGGCGAGGAGCCAATGAAATCTACTCCTGACCCGCTCACAGGGCTCTGCCGTTGTAGAGACGGCAGAACAAGTGAGCTGCGGCGAGATCGTCGGGGGCGAGGAAAGCGGCAAGAACGCGTGGCATCGGTGTATTGAAATCTACACACCGGCAGATAGCCATCAACACAGGGTGTAGATTTCAATTAGGGATACTGTAGGGGGGTCGGGGGAAAATGAGCTGAACTTACCCGGGGCTTCTAATGGTCCCCCGCAGACATCCTGTGTTGGCGCAGCCACTCACCGATGCTCCGGCCCCGCCTCCAGTTCACTTCTGGAATTTTTGACTTTAAAGTCAGAAAACCACTGCGCCTGCGTTGCCGTGTCCTCGATCCCGCTGATGTCATCAAGAGCGCACAGCGCAGGCCCAGTATGGTCTGTGTCTGCGCAGTACACTCCTGGTGACATCAGCGGGAGCGAGGACACGGCAACGCAGGCGCAATAGTTTTCTGACTTTAAAGTCAGAAATTCCAGAAGTGAACCGGAGGCGGGGCCGGAGCATTGGGGAGTGGCTGCGCCAACACAGGATGTCTGCGGGGGACCATTAGAAACCCCGGGTAAGTCCAGCTCATTTTCCCCTGACCCCCCTACAGTATCCCTTTAAGTAGTTAATGGAATAAATGATTCTGATTCAATGTATTGCAACAGGACCTCCAAGCACACAGAAAACAGAATATACTTTGTGTAAAAACTCTCCTTTAAACTGAATTAGCTGCTTTCCTCGTCTTTTCTTTTGCAGTGAATAGATGTGTGCATGTAGCAAAACACACAGAGTTTTGTTATGTTTGTTGCAGTTATTTTAGCAAAGTTTCTTGCATCGTCTCGACAGTCGGAGGGCAGAGGCTGCTCGCCTTTCATTAAATTGAAAGGCCATAGACAAGCCTGTAAAATGTTTATTCGTGGGTCTCTGTAGCATCCACACTCGCTGCAGACAGCTGTGATCCTTTGTATATGGTAGCTAGGTAACAGTAACATTCAGATTTTTTTTAAATAAATATATATATATAAACTGTATGAAAGCTCTGGAGGGTTTTAAAAAGGGACAGAGCAAATCAGAGGAAACAATGCAAAGGCAGCTTCATTTGTGCTAAAGCTAACACAATATCAAAATACTAAACAAACTGCTGTCTCTGGTGCTAAAAGTGTTACTGCATAATAAGTAGCACATGTAATAAGTAGCACATATAATAAGTAGCACATGCAATAAGTAGCACATATAATAAGTAGCACATATAATAAGTAGCACATGTAATAAGTAGCACATATAATAACTAGCACATGTAATAAGTAGCACATATAAGTAGCACATGTAATAAGTAGCACATATAATAAGTAGCACATGCAATAAGTAGCACATATAATAACTAGCACATGCAATAAGTAGCACATATAATAACTAGCACATGTAATAAGTAGAACATGTCTATCTCTTCTGTCCATCCTGTGCACTATTATGGTGACCAGCACACTCTCTGCTCTGTCTAAAGCACTAACAGGGTTACTGTATAACAAGAAATACAATGGTGTGTTCTGTGCTCTGTCTGTAGTGATGACTGTTGCTGTATGGTAAGTAGTACATTTCTGTATTCTCTGCTCTGTCCATGGTGGTGACTGTTTCTATGGTACTGCAAGACCCCTGGTATCCGTCACAGTTGGGGGTTGCCTGATGCTGTATACATGTGCTTGCCAGTTGATTGAACTGGCGTTAAAAACACTATCTCTCTCCCTTCCTCTTGGAGCAGTAGGAGCTACTCACTGATTGTCCAGGTGCCATCTTCTCTGCATTCTGTAGCCCTCAGCAGTTTTCCGGAATCCACAGTGCACAGCTCCTGGCATGTCACCTGACCGCATTGGGTCACATGACACACCAGGAGCCATCCAAGACCACCTCGCATCCACCCATCGGCCTATCCATTACGACTGCGATCGACACTCACATATCCTGCTGCCATTCACTGCCACTCGGTCCATTGGTACTGAGCCCAGAGGCTGGCAGGGACATGGGGCTCTCCATAGGATGCCATAGACTAATTCTCTCTAGCAACAGGGAGAATTTACATTGGCCCACCATGAACCAATTAGAATTCTCCCTGTTGCTGAGTATTCCCATTGGTCTTTTGCAGCCCAATGGAGATCCCCAAGCTTCTGCTGGCCACCGGGCTGTGTACAGGGGGGGGGGGACACACATAAGTTTTACATCATGCCGATGATCGAAACTGGCAAAGGAGATGCAGCGACTAGCCTAGTAAGAATAGACACCGTCCAATCTCATAGGCTACCATTGCATGCATTTTCCTGGCCAATCTGGTAAAATGTGTCAAGTTCCGACGCTTACTGCAATGCAGCAAACAGAACAGTTTTTTTTTTTAACAAGTGGAAACGATTCCTATTTTTAATATTAGGCTCCGCTTTTGCGCTGAGCGGAGGTTATAAAAACATCCCTGACGGGTACCTTTTTAAGTGTGAACCCTCCCTCGCTATATGGTAAGTATCACATCTCTGCTCTGTCCATTTTACTCACTGTTACATCCCTGATGTCTCTGCTCTGTCCATGGTATTGACTGTACATCACTGTGGTCTCTGCTCTGTCCATTGTACTGACTGTACATCACTGTGGTCTCTGCTCTGCCCATGGTACTGACTGTACATCCCAGTGGTCTCTGCTCTGTCCATGGTACTGACTGTACATTCCTGTGGTCTCTGCTCTGTCCATGGTACTGACTGAACATCCCTGTGGTCTCTGCTCTGTCCATGGTAATGACTGTACGTCACTGTGGTCTCTGCTCTGTCCATGGTACTGACTGTACATCCCTGTGGTCTCTGCTCTGTCCATGGTACTGACTGTACATCCCTGTGGTCTCTGTTCTGTCCATGGTACTGACTGTACGTCACTGTGGTCTCTGCTCTGCCCATGGTACTGACTGTACATCCCTGTGGTCTCTGCTCTGTCCATGGTACTGACTGAACATCCCTGTGGTCTCTGCTCTGTCCATGGTAATGACTGTACGTCACTGTGGTCTCTGCTCTGTCCATGGTACTGACTGTATGTCACTGTGGTCTCTGCTCTTTCCATGGTACTGACTGTACATTCCTGTGGTCTCTGCTCTGTCCATGGTACTGACTGTATGTCACTGTGGTCTCTGCTCTGTCCATTGTACTGACTGTACATCCCTGTGGTCTCTGCTCTGTCCATGGTACTGACTGTACATCCCTGTGGTCTCTGTTCTGTCCATGGTACTGACTGTACATCCCTGTGGTCTCTGCTCTGTCCATGGTAATGACTGTACGTCACTGTGGTCTCTGCTCTGTCCATGGTACTGACTGTACATCCCTGTGGTCTCTGCTCTGTCCATGGTACTGACTGTACATCCCTGTGGTCTCTGTTCTGTCCATGGTACTGACTGTACATCACTGTGGTCTCTGCTCTGCCCATGGTACTGACTGTACATCCCTGTGGTCTCTGCTCTGTCCATGGTACTGACTGAACATCCCTGTGGTCTCTGCTCTGTCCATGGTAATGACTGTACGTCACTGTGGTCTCTGCTCTGTCCATGGTACTGACTGTATGTCACTGTGGTCTCTGCTCTTTCCATGGTACTGACTGTACATTCCTGTGGTCTCTGCTCTGTCCATGGTACTGACTGTATGTCACTGTGGTCT
Organism: Hyperolius riggenbachi; assembly: GCF_040937935.1. Taxonomy (NCBI): domain Eukaryota; kingdom Metazoa; phylum Chordata; class Amphibia; order Anura; family Hyperoliidae; genus Hyperolius; species Hyperolius riggenbachi. The sequence goes on from NC_090654.1 coordinate 83,931,208, forward strand.
CTGCTCTGTCCATTGTACTGACTGTACATCCCTGTGGTCTCTGCTCTGTCCATGGTACTGACTGTACATCCCTGTGGTCTCTGTTCTGTCCATGGTACTGACTGTACATCCCTGTGGTCTCTGCTCTGTCCATGGCACTGACTGTACATTCCTGTGGTCTCTGCTCTGTCCATGGTACTGACTGTATGTCACTGTGGTCTCTGCTCTGTCCATTGTACTGACTGTACATCCCTGTGGTCTCTGCTCTGTCCATGGTACTGACTGTACATCCCTGTGGTCTCTGCTCTGTCCATGGTACTGACTGTACATCCCTGTGGTCTCTGCTCTTTCCATGGTACTGACTGTACATCCCTGAGGTCTCTGCTCTTTCCATGGTACTGACTGTACATCCCTGTGGTCTCTGTTCTGTCCATTGTACTGACTGTACATCCCTGTGGTCTCTGCTCTGTTCATGGTACTGACTGTACATCCCTGTGGTCTCTGCTCTGTCCATGGTATTGACTGTACATCCCTGTGGTCTCTGCTCTGTCCATGGTACTGACTGTACATCCCTGTGGTCTCTTCTCTTTCCATGCTATTGACTGTAAGTCACTGTGGTCTCTGCTCTGTCCATTGTACTGACTGTACATTCCTGTGATCTCTGCTCTGTCTATGGTACTGACTGTACATTACTGTGGTCTCTGCTCTGTCTATGGTACTGACTGTACATCACTGTGGCCTCTGCTCTGTCTATGGTACTGACTGTACATCCCTGTGGTCTCTGCGCTGTCCATAGTACTTACTGTGCATCCCTGTGGTCTCTGCTCTGTCTATGGTACTGAATGTGCATCCCTGTGGTCTCTTCTCTTTCCATGGTACTGACTGTGCATCCCTGTGGTCTCTGCTATGTCCATGGTACTGACTGTACATCCCTGTGGTCTCTGCTCTGTCTATGGTACTGAATGTACATCACTGTGGTATCTGCTCTTTCCATGGTACTGACTTTTACTGTCTAATAAGTAGCACATCCTTGTATTCTCTGCACTGTCTATGGTCCGGACTGTTACTGTATGGTTAATAACATATCTCCGTTTCCTTCGCTCTGTCTATGTTGCTGTATGGTAAGAAGCACATCTCTGCGCTCTCTGCTCTGTCCATGGTGCTGACTGTTACTATATGGTAAAAACATATCTCTGTTTTCTCTGCTCTATCCATGGTGTTGAGTTTTACTATATGGTAAATAAGATATCTATGTTTTCTCTGCTCTATCCATGGTGCTCAGTAATACTGTAGTATACTGTACCTCTGTTTTCTCTGCTCTGTCCATGGTGCTGACTGTTACTATATGGTAAATAACATATCTCTGTATTCTCTGCTCCGTCCATGGTGCTGATTCTGAAAGAAACTGCTTAGTAAATAACATATCTCTGTTTTCTCTGCTCTGTCCATGGTGCTGAGTGATACTGTATGGGAAATAGCATACCTCTGTTTTCTCTGCTCTGACCATGGTGCTGACTGTTACTATATGGCAAATAATATCTCTCTGTATTCTCTGATCTGTCCATGGTAATGACTGTACGTCACTGTGGTCTCTGCTCTGTCCATGGTACTGACTGTATGTCACTGTGGTCTCTGCTCTTTCCATGGTACTGACTGTACATTCCTGTGGTCTCTGCTCTGTCCATGGTACTGACTGTATGTCACTGTGGTCTCTGCTCTGTCCATTGTACTGACTGTACATCCCTGTGGTCTCTGCTCTGTCCATGGTACTGACTGTACATCCCTGTGGTCTCTGTTCTGTCCATGGTACTGACTGTACATCCCTGTGGTCTCTGCTCTGTCCATGGTACTGACTGTACATTCCTGTGGTCTCTGCTCTGTCCATGGTACTGACTGTATGTCACTGTGGTCTCTGCTCTGTCCATTGTACTGACTGTACATTCCTGTGTTCTCTGCTCTGTCCATGGTACTGACTGTATGTCACTGTGGTCTCTGTTCTGTCCATGGTACTGACTGTACATCCCTGTGGTCTCTGCTCTGTCCATGGTACTGACTGTACATCCCTGTGGTCTCTGCTCTGTCCATGGTACTGACTGTACATCCCTGTGGTCTCTGCTCTTTCCATGGTACTGACTGTACATCCCTGAGGTCTCTGCTCTTTCCATGGTACTGACTGTACATCCCTGTGGTCTCTGTTCTGTCCATTGTACTGACTGTACATCCCTGTGGTCTCTGCTCTGTTCATGGTACTGACTGTACATCCCTGTGGTCTCTGCTCTGTCCATGGTATTGACTGTACATCCCTGTGGTCTCTGCTCTGTTCATGGTACTGACTGTACATCCCTGTGGTCTCTTCTCTTTCCATGCTATTGACTGTAAGTCACTGTGGTCTCTGCTCTGTCCATTGTACTGACTGTACATTCCTGTGATCTCTGCTCTGTCTATGGTACTGACTGTACATTACTGTGGTCTCTGCTCTGTCTATGGTACTGACTGTACATCACTGTGGTCTCTGCTCTGTCTATGGTACTGACTGTACATCCCTGTGGTCTCTGCGCTGTCCATGGTACTTACTGTGCATCCCTGTGGTCTCTGCTCTGTCTATGGTACTGAATGTGCATCCCTGTGGTCTCTTCTCTTTCCATGGTACTGACTGTGCATCCCTGTGGTCTCTGCTATGTCCATGGTACTGACTGTACATCCCTGTGGTATCTGCTCTGTCTATGGTACTGAATGTACATCACTGCGGTGTCTGCTCTTTCCATGGTACTGACTTTTACTGTCTAATAAGTAGCACATCCTTGTATTCTCTGCACTGTCTATGGTCCGGACTGTTACTGTATGGTTAATAACATATCTCCGTTTCCTTCGCTCTGTCTATGTTGCTGTATGGTAAGAAGCACATCTCTGCGCTCTCTGCTCTGTCCATGGTGCTGACTGTTACTATATGGTAAAAACATATCTCTGTTTTCTCTGCTCTATCCATGGTGTTGAGTTTTACTATATGGTAAATAAGATATCTATGCTTTCTCTGCTCTATCCATGGTGCTCAGTAATACTGTAGTATACTGTACCTCTGTTTTCTCTGCTCTGTCCATGGTGCTGACTGTTACTATATGGTAAATAACATATCTCTGTATTCTCTGCTCCGTCCATGGTGCTGATTCTGAATGAAACTGCTTAGTAAATAACATATCTCTGTTTTCTCTGCTCTGTCCATGGTGCTGAGTGATACTGTATGGGAAATAGCATACCTCTGTTTTCTCTGCTCTGACCATGGTGCTGACTGTTACTATATGGCAAATAATATCTCTCTGTATTCTCTGATCTGTCCATGGTGCTCAGTAATACTGTAGCATACTGTACCTCTGATGTCTCTGCACTGTCCATGGTGCTGACTGATACTGTAGCATACTGTACCTCTGATTTCTCTGCCCTGTCCATGATGCTGAGGGATACTGTATGGGAAATGACATACCTCTGTTTTCTCTGCTTTGTCCATGGTGCTGACTGTTACTATATGGCAAATAACATCTCTCTGTATTCTCTGCTCTGTCCATGGTGCTGAATGAAACTGCTTAGTAAATAACATATCTCTGTTTTCTCTGCTCTGTCCATGGTGCTGACTGTTACTATATGGCAAATAACATCTCTCTGTATTCTCTGCTTTGTCCATGGTGCTCAGTAATACTGTAGCATACTGTACCTCTGATTTCTCTGCTCTGTCCATGGTGCTGACCGATACTGTGTATGGTAAGAAGCACGTCTCTGCACTCTCTGCTGTGTCCATGGTGCTGACAGTTACTGTATGGGAAATAGCAGTTCTCTGTATTCTCTGCTCTGTCCATGGTGCTGATTGATACTATATGGTAAATAGCATATCTCTGCGCGCTCTGCTCTGTCCATGGTGCTGAATGTTACTGAATGATAAATAGCTGATCTATGCTTTCTCTGCTCTGTCCATGGTGCTGACTGTTACTGTATGGTAAGTAGCACATGTCTGCACTCTCTGTTCTGTCCATGTTGCTGACTGTTACTGTATAGCAAATACTATGTTTCCCTGAAAATAAGCCCCACCCTAAAAATAATCTCTAGCGGCAGTTAATTATAGAGTAAATTTAAGCTGTGTATACCATTCTAGGTATACATATAACCCCTTGATTTTCCCCCGGAGCTTCAGACCTTCATGTCAGAGACAGAGGGGGAAGGCAGGAGTGAATTTACATTGGGTGCCAGTTGAGCACCAGTCTTGTCATCCCAGCACACAGCAAGGTTATCAGGTGTGTACAAGGATGACAGGGCAGTGGCCTGATCAGTACAGCACCATGCAATCGAGAGGTGGAAGAAACAGCCAGCAAGCGGCGACACAGCAGTGCAGTACCAATCAGGCACCGGTCCTGTCATGCCAGCACACAGCAAGGTTATCAGGTGTGCAGGGATGACAGGGCCGGTGCCTGATCAGTACAGTAGCACCTTTGGATCCAGCAAAGGAAGTGGGGAAGGCAGGAGAACACACAGCACAGGAACTGGAGAGTTACAATGATGTTCCAGAATGTGATGAAATTACTGTGTATGAATACATTAAATGGAATTGCAATACATTCATGATGGAATTCAGACAGAATTTGGATGATGTTCCAGAATGTGATACCATAACATTTGAGATATTCCAGTGTTAATATTTGAGTTATTGTAACTGCACTGCTCTCTCTGCTCTGTCCATGGTGCCTGCTGCGTTGCTGCTTAATTTTTGCAATTAACAAGAAATTATCTTAATACAATTATTGGACCCACAGGAGACAGAAGCCACAATTAGCAAATCAACTCCATCAGCTGACCGAGTTAACCAGCAACCGTTTGTTTCAGAATAACAGTATTTATGGCTATTTTTAAACACTTAAACTGTACTTACATTACTAGAGGTAATGGGAGGGAGGTGTTAGACTAATGAAGTGAAGAGGGACAAGTGTTTTTCAGTGACCTTGTAGTGAGGGGGATATGCAGACATTTATCAAGTTTTCTTTTAAAGTGGACCTGAACTCTTGCACGGGACAGAAGGAAAACAGAGAGAAATGCACCCTGTATGTATTTAGAGAGTTTAGCCTGTCTAGTTCCCCCTCATCTGTGTCTAATCACAAGTTGTAATTTGATCTCTACCCTGTGGCGCATGACTGCCATGGCAGGGTTGGCAGATAAGCTCATTTGAAAGCACAGGATGTTAACAATATGTCTGCTTCCATGAAAGCAGGACGTAGAAACACTGGAGATTTATTTTAGGATTTGTATCAGCTGTAACAAAGATTTTTTTTCCTTTACAGGTTATTATGCTGCTGCGTATCCTTTAGAGCAGAGAGAAAGTTCTGAGTTCAGGTCCGCTTTAAACAAAAAAACAGTTGCCTGGCAGGCCTGCTGATCTCTCTGGCTTCAGTAGTGTCTGAATCACATACATGAAGCAAGTATGTATTTATTACTCTTTACAGCCGTGCTTCCCTTCAAGTATGCACACAAGCAAGAGAAGCTATGCTCATATTTTGAGTAATCAGGATTTAAAGAGAAACTCCGACCAAGAATTGAACTTTATCCCAATGAGTAGCTGATACCCCATTTTACACGAGAAATCTATTCCTTTTCACAAACAGACCATCAGGCTGATATTGTGGTGAAACTCCTCCCACAAGAAACTCTGAGGACCGTGGTACTCCTGGCAGTTTCCTGTCTGTGAACCTTGTTACATTGTGGGAAATAGCTGTTTACAGCGGTTTCCAACTGCCAAAAAAGCATGCAGCAGCTACATCACCTGCCAACAGTAAAAATGTCCCCATGTAATAAATGTCGGAATGTAAAGGGATTTAAAAGATTTTACAATGGGAAAACACTGACTAAATCATTTATACATAATTATTGTAAACATGAAGCACTTTATTACATTATTTTCACTGGAGTTCCTCTTTAAATGGGAAAGGAGGTGATGAGGGGAGTGGTCAATTTACATATAAACTATCACTCAGCACCTAGACACACTCAACAAGCTTGGACTCTAGAAATGAGAAAAATTGAATGTAAGTTGTATTCGGTTGCACTAAATGGAGGATATTTGCTTCCAAAATGGTTTGCATGCAAAAGCATTCCATAAAGAACCCTTTCACCGGCGATAAAGGTTTCCTCCAAGTCAAAGCGGCTCCTATTCTACCCACACTGGTCAGTGAGTATGAATGCTGCCATACTGCGCACACTTAAGTATACCTGCACAATGGCACAAAGCTGATCATACACAAGCAGCTTCCTGATACTGTGCAGGTGCATGCACAGTACAGCCACATGAGTACACGGGGGGGGGGGGGGGGGGGCATGGCCATGGGAATATTTTCGACAAGCTCTTGTCAGATATGTTCAGAGGGATCCTACCCAGGAATGGTGGGCTCCTGGATGGATTGGGGATCTTATGGAGTATCCAGAGGCTTCCCTGTACTGAGGTAAGTATCAAACCGTCTGGGAAGGAAAGATACAGGATCATTTTAAGTGTAAACAATGCAGATTTTCGCATTATAAATATGGCGATCATCACTTATTGGGGTCGATTCACAAAGCATTACCGCATTCGGTAATGCAGAAAACAGCTGACTTTACAGAGCACTTAGGAAAATGTCAATTCATGAAAACCTGAAATTCCCAAGCAGTGAGGTAATTACCTCAACACATGTCAGTAAATGTCAATTCATAAAGATTCGAGCAGGCGGTAATGGCATGGAAGAATACCGCCTGCTTTGAAGAGGTGATAAGAGAGCCATAATGGAGACTCACAAGGACTCACAAGGAGAAGCAGTGAGATCTCCCCCCAGGCAGCAGCAGCAAGAGCAGAACAAACAAGGCTTCCCCCGACTACCTTAGGCTGTGTGTTTAACCTCTTGGGTTCCTGCTTTTAAGATATGTATTTCTCATCACAAAGCATGGCATGTGTAAAGTTTCTTCTAAGCTGTGGCAATTAAATAGATTGTTTAGAAAGACTAATAGACAGATTCAGGGCAAGCAGAGGCAGTATAACAAAACATGCACATCTAAATTGAAATTGGGATGCCTCTTTTATTGCAATGCTGTTTTTGCACGGAGAACAGCAAATGTAACAACTCAGCCAGCTACTCTTCTCATGTTATCGACAGTTTAGTTCGGTAAATCACTGCATTTGACAGCTGTGAAAATGTTTATGAATTAGCACACAAAAGTCTAAAATACCGAATGCTGTATTTTCCCAACCAGATTTTATTACCGCACAGTCTTTTATGAATTGACCGAAATGTCAGTAATTAACAGCAATAGCAGCAATTGCTGGAAACTGAAAACTTCTTATAAGAGTCGCAGTTCTTTATGCTGATCACCACTTTCATAGACATGGTTCTCTGCAGAGCTAAAAGGAAGTGCTGGTACGTTTATAAACAATCCCCTTAATGACGATGATGCCCCTGCCCCAGAAACCAGCAGTACCATTTTTCTTTTTGGAACGTTAATGCAGATTGCAGATCTGTTGGCTGCATCACCATATCCACAGTATTCGGATTTTGTACTTGGCCCACGATCTAAGTTTTCCGGCCAGGCTGTTCTCTGGTTCCAGCCGTGTCCTCGGTGCGTCTCTGAAAAACACATTCACGGCAAAAAATAACGTGGCAAGAAGCTGCGTCCTATCCAGATGCACTTTGAGATGCCTGCTGAATCTAACATCTGTGAATCCAGCAGTGTAAAATGGATATGTGTCCAAAGACAAATACACAGTATATGCAGGCCCACATCACCCATCACCTCCCATTTTGGGGCCCTTTGTGAAAGCCAAGAAAACTGGGGCTACTGGTTTGCTGTGTTTATATAGATTTTGTACCAAGGAAAATCTGAAGAGGGAGGGGATGTAAAACGCAGCGGATAAGTGCTCTCGCTGCTGTATCTCTACTCACAATGCATGCAAAGTGAGGGACATTTTGCCCTTTGGAAACAAAGCACAAAGCTGTCCCCTGGGAGGGTAACAATAGACTCTGAACCTCTGTAACCTGCTTGCCAGCAAAGCCACTTCCCAGCAACAACATTAAACAGTCAATGCAGGAGGTTTTACCAGCCCGTAGATTTACCAGTCTTCCACGCTCAGCATTTCCGTGCCTCTCGCAGCTGAGCAAGGTTGTGCGATACAAAAGACAAGACAGCATTTCCATAACACAGCCGCCCTTCATCACAGCAACAGGGAGATCAGCACAGCCATTCCTCATTGTGACTGATTATTGCTACCGAGGAAACCGGAACCTGTGGCAAGCAGCAGAAACATCTTTTCAAATGATCAGAATTCTAGTAGTATATACTTTTCGTTTTTGCCATCAGATCCATGTTGTGGGACTACAGCCTCTTATCTTATGATTCTGTCATGAGGAGACTGAGAAGGGCTTAGATTCATGTCAGATGAGAGCTATTAACACATTTTAAATAGTTTTGCCCTGAAATTATTAGTGAGTAAATGCAGTTTTATAGAGTGCTGTACAGAGAAGCTTAATGTCTTCTGGTTGAGTGGTGTGCTCTATTCTATGGATAGAGAAGGGGGGGGGGGGGGTTGGAAGTAGATTGTTTCTGCCAGAATTTAATGAATGCCCCAAAGTAAGCTACATGCTTGGCATGAACAAACCATCCTGACAGATTGATAGAGGGAAGCCCAGCGACACTCAGGTACACCAGTACAAACTGTACATAGGAGAATCTAGTAGTTAGGAGTAGTTATTGTTACGTTAGTAAAGCTGGCCGCTAACGGTCCAATTTCTAGCGAAAAATCGTTCGAGCGATCAGAAATTCTGATCGGATTGGTTGTAAATAATCTCCATTGGTGGACACAATCGATTATGAACGAGTGAAAAAAATGTCAAATTTGGATTTTCTTGGTGGTCGTGATAGATAGGAAGCAATGATTGGTTAGTTGATGGTGTAGTGAACGATTTTTCGTCCGATCAGAATTTCTGATCGCTCGAACGATTTTTTGCTAGAAATTGGACCGTTAGTGACCAGCTTTAGTTATTGTTACTAGTCACAGTTCCTCAGGTGCTGCCAATGTTATCCAACATGTGCAACATTTGTTAGCAATTTGGTAGCAGCTTCCTAGTATAGCTGTTACTAGTAGCAACACTGTAGTTTCTCATTCACCATGACTACAGGATCTCAGGCAGCCGCAGTTGTCTCGAGGAAGACATGGAAAGCCTCTGGAGCAAGCAGTTGCTTCCCTCTACTTAGGGCCAGATTTCTATAAAAGCTACAAAGGCCCGGGCCTTGGGCACCCGCAGGATAAGAGGGCACCTGAACATAAAAGAGGGGCTGCTACATATGAAAGAAAGGCTAAAAATGGGGAGCAACACATGTTGAAGGGGAACAGATGCTCAAGGGAGCTGTTCATCAAATAAAGGGACTGCTGTACATGGACTATACGCATGGCAACAGAGGGGCGCTACTGCACAAGAAAGGGGAGCCTCTACCTCTCCTGCCTCTACTTCAGGAAAGTATCTACGTTTTTATTTCTGCTTTAATAAATCGCCAGAAATGGTTCACCACTTTGAAAGTAAAGAACACCTTTAGTGGAGTGGAGTGAAAACAGTTTTTTGTATTCCTTTTTTTCACAAAACCCTTTTTGCCACTTTTGTCTCAGTTTAGCTTTTTAAGAAGTAGCAATCTGTGGCCACTGTAAAAGTTAATGGGTTCTCTTAAATTTGGCGGACGGCCATTTGCCACTTGCTAAAGGCTCCACAGAAATGAACACAGCCATGGATTGCCACTGGAGGGTCGTTATGGTAGCTGCTCAAAGAATCAATTGTGAAAAATAAAAAACAGATCACCCCTTTTCTAAATACAGTATATTAAATGTAAAAGGGCAATTCAACTTTTCAAATAGATGAAAAAAAGTCTAGATCTGTTAGCTAATCGACACTTCATTCCAAATAGGCCTCTTGATGACATCACTCCTGCGGAACACACCCTCCCTCCAACCAAGTTGAAATGAGAACAGTATTGCTTTCTCAAAACACAAGTTCATTGCAGGAAAAGGCACTGTTTTCTGGGCAATTCCCAATGCTTCTGGTTCTCCATAGCTTACCTCCATATTTTGTATTAAAATCAGAATAGTCAATAATAATGGCAGATTTGGACCACTATCGCAAACTATTTAAAATACATTCATATAAGAAGTACATTTCTTCCAGAGTAAAATGCACTAAAAATGACTTTTTTTCCTATGCTGCTGTCACTTACGGAAGATCATAAGCAGCTGACAGATCTGACAGGTTTTGAACTTGTCCATCTCCTCACAGGATATTCTTAATAGCTGCTTTATTCTTTACAAAAGCAATCTCTGGAAAGGATCTACACAAAGACATCACCCAGCCTGGCTAGTCATTTGCAGACTATTTTGGCAGTTGGACGAAGCAACTGCCTTCCAGTAAATGCTTTTGAAAATAAAGAAAACCCTGAGGGTCCCCATGAGGAGATGGACTAGCCCAAAACCTGACAGATTTTTACTGCCTACTACAAGTGACAGGAATGTAGGAGGAAAGTAATTTATAGTGCATTTTAATCTGGGAGAAAAGTACTTGTTATAACTTATAAGTATATGCAGACATGTATTTAACTTTTCACAATAGTGCTCCTATATTGCACTTTACATTGATTGTGTCTTTAAGTCTGTCTATTTAATCCTTGCTGATGCTGTTACTGTGTACTCCCCTGCCTTTAGATAGCAGATGCCACTCACAGATGCTTAGCCATGCCATTCACAAGCCTGCAGTGACCCGTGATGGCCTCTGACACTGTGTGCCACAGTGCCAGTCTGAGCCAGCCTGTCATGTGCCACGCTGCCAGCTCATGGGATGCCCAGCACTGCTTTGTCATTGCCAGGTCCTCTCTTGCTTCTGTGATGCTAAAGTGCTGTGCTCTAGCCACATGAAAGGGACTACTGGCTGCAAGACTGATGCCAGCTGCAGCTTATCCTCTGGCATTGCCTGGGGCAGGGGCATTTATGACTACTGAAATGTGCTGCATCGCTCTACGCCCAGCCATCTGCGAGCCTCTGCAGAGAGGCACCTGCTGGGATAAAGTCCCATCAGCTGGCCTGTCAGCAGGAGATGGGATGAAATCATGATTCATCACCCTAATATGAGGACTTGGGTGTGTTTATGTTGTGTGAGCACATCAGTTGGCTCTGTAGTGTATACAGAGACCGCTGCTTTGTTTGGTATTACTCCGGTGATTGCTCAATCAATTCATTTTCAGGGATCAATATGGCATTTCATCTAGGTCTGGGCTGTGTGGATAATCCACTGAAAGAGTAACTGAGAATAAGTCTGGGTTATGCTTGTTTTACAGTAGAGACTCTAAGTGCCCTGCGGCAACAGACTGAATTGTTCTCCTAAAATGAACCAAAAATAAAAAACGTGCTTAATAACTTAAATGTACATTCAGGTATCAGAAGCAGTAATATAGAAAGGTCTGCTGTCAGTTTACTTATTTGAAGTCTGCAGGTTTTTTAATAGATACTTGAAATCTCTTCCCTTTGTGTCTGGTCAGGGGAATGCATCTCTAACTTCCTGTGTATGTGAGAATAATTGTTTCGTTTTCCCTGAATCGTTGGTCTTTTTGTAGTTCTTTATTTTCATATTGGAAGTATAATTGTGCCAAATAAAATTTTGCTCTCAACAACTTTGCGACCGCTCCACACCAACTGGCGTGGACACGGCTGCAGCCCCAGGACTGCTCAATGGCGATTGGCGTGAAGTCCTGGCGTTTTGCAGGAGATTGCGCACGCCGATGCACGCACATCTCCACTTTAATGATGGAGCTCTGCGATCGCCGCTGGGAGACTGTTAGACGGGGAAACCGCCGTCTATTTACAATGTACAGCACTGCAATCTATGGCAGCGCTGTACTGGGGACAGCCGTGTGACACGGCTGTAACCCTAGGAGGCATAGAGAGCGAACGGCTCTCATAGGCTGATGTCTATGAGAGCCGATCGCTGGGATTGGCTGCTGGGGTGAGGGTGGGGGGGGGAGGGGAATTGAAATAAAAAAAATGCACACATTTATTTACAAATAAAACAAATAAATACTTTTAAAAAATAGTCAAACTCCTCAGCAGCAATCAGAGCCCACCAACAGAAAGCTCTGTTAGTGGGCAAAAAAAGGGGGAGGGAGGAGAATCACTTGTGTGCTAGGTTGTACGGCCCTGCAGCGAGGCCTTAAAGCTGCAGTGGCCTAATTAGTGAAAAATAGCCTGGTCACTGGGGGGGGGGGGGGGGGGCTGTGGTCCTTAAAGTGAACCAAAGACGAAGCACCCTCATGTATTTTACCATATAGATCAGTGGGAACATTAGAGAAAACACCTACCATGCTTTCTGTTTCATTCTGCACTGCACAGCTTGTTTCTTATCAGACCTGATAAAATCCCAACTGAGCATTCAGTCTGGCTTTGCTATAATCACTCAACTATAATGATTCCTGAGCAGAGACAGCAGGGGGCAGGCTTGGACTTGAAAAGACGTGAGAGAACACAGGCTGAGCTATAAATATTCCTGAGCAAAGCCAGACTGAATGCTCAGTCAGGGATTTTATCAGTGCTGTTTAGAAGCAGGCTGAGCAGTGCAGAATGAAACAGAAAGCATGGTAGGTGTTTTCTCTAATGTTCCCACTGATATATATGGTAAAATACATGAGGGTGCTTGGTCTCTTGTTCCCTTTAAGTGGTTAAAGTGTACCTGAGGTGGCATGGGGGGGAGCAGATGGGACACAAATGCATGTTCTCTGCTCCATGACATGCCTCTGTGTCCCTCCTGCTCCACTTTCTGCACCCTCAGTGCCGCACAGTTACCCCTTGAAACTGGCAACAAGGAGCTTTTTTGGCAGCTAGCAGGGGGAAGAGGCATCCCTTGCAGGAGAGGCACTCCTGCACAACACCCCACTCTGGCATTAGGTATGCACTTTCCCCATCTCTAATTGGGCAGCTGTTCCTCTCCCCCACCTCCCTGCTCTGTGCTCTTTGTTGAGACACATAGAGCACAGAGCTGCAGCATTGTGACCCTGGGGGTAGCGGCCATGTTTGTTAGTTATTTTTCCAGAAAATCAGCGATTGCGTGATGTAGGAGCAGCAGGGAGTGGTGGTAATTGATGCCACCTGATCCAGCTAGCCCCCCGAATCAGGGAGCATGTTTTTCATCAAAAGTCCACCTGGGATAGCTTTCAAACTGAAGGTATTTGCAAACATTTAGGTTTATGTGAGCAAGAATGTAGTCCCATAATGCATTACTTTCAGCTTAGTAAATTGTTTCTTTAGCTCTTGTAAAAACCATATATGCATCCAGATCTACTGGTGGATGTGCACCAAAATATTTATTAAATGAGAGAGAGAGCCATATAATCCAGCTTGCAGACAGCTGTTACACACTATTGTAGCATTAATTAGTGCAAAGTATGGAATGAAATGGCTTTATGGAGAGGACTTTGAAGGCAGAGATGTTACAGAGTTGACTCTATTAGTAGGACTTGGAAGGTGGCAATGTTAGAGTTGGTTGATAGAATTTGAAAGAATTTGAAAGGTGGAGATGCTACAGAGCTGGCTCTATCGGTAGGACTTGGAAGGTGGAGGTGTTACCTTGTTAGCTCTATGGGTAGGACTTGCAAGGTGGAGGTGCTACAGAGTTGGCTTTATGGGCAGAACTTGGAAGTTGGAGGTGCTACAGAGTTGGCTGTACGGGTAGGACTCGAATAGTGGAGGTTCTATGTAGTTGGCTTTATGGATAGGACTTGGAATAGTGGAGGTGCAACAGAGTTGGCTCTATGGGTAGAACTTGGAAGGTGGAGATACTATATAGTTGGCTCTATGGGTAGGACTTGGAAGGTGGGGGTACTATAGAGTTAGCTTTATTGGTAGGACTTGGAAGGTGGAGCTGCTACAGAGTTAGCTCTATGGGTAGGACTTGGAAGGTAGAGGTGCTACAGAGTTGGCTTTATGGATAGGACTTGGAATAGTGGAGGTGCAACAGAGTTGGCTCTATGGGTAGAACTTGGAAGGTGGAGATACTATATAGTTGGCTCTATGGGTAGGACTTGGAAGGTGGGGGTACTATAGAGTTAGCTTTATTGGTAGGACTTGGAAGGTGGAGGTGCTACAGAGTTGGCTCTATGGGTAGGACTTGGAAGGTGGAGGTGCTACAGAGTTGGCTCTATGGGTAGGACTTAGAAGGTGGAGGTGCTACAGAGTTGGCTCTATGGGTAGGACTTAGAAGGTGGAGGTGCGACAGAGTTGGCACTATAGGTTGGACTTGGAAGGTGGAGATGTTACAGAGGTGGATGCTGTCTGGCCTCCCTATTCGCTTACAAGCTATTTTGGAAATTGAACTGAAACACTGTCATTCAGTAAAGGGAACCCCCGAATATCCCCCATGAGACTAGTCCAAGACCTGTCAAATTTTTCTACCTACTATAAGTGACATCCAGATAGGGAAAAAGTAATTTATAGGGCATTTCACTCTGGAGCAGATATACATTTTATACATAGGCATACACATGCATTTTACATTTTTTTTGTGATTGTGGTCCTTTAAGCTGGAAAGCACTCAAATGTAAAAACGTATCTTTGCCTTCAGCAGTGGTGCTCGGATAATTTACGTGATCACGGAATAGCCGTGATTCACAAGCATTTTTCCATTATTCGGCTTCTGTATTGGACTCCGTGATCGACTCTTGATCAGGGAATTCGGTCAAGGGGCATTCCGTGATTACTAATATTCGGCCGTGATCATGCTTGTGATCGCGAAAAAAATGATTAGATAGGTCGTCATTGGGCGGAAATGACATCTCTGGGCCAATCAGAGGCCCCCCAGCCAGGCCCTAGCAACTAATCATAGGAGGGGAGGCTATGCCCTCCCCTCCTGTATATAAAGCGGCGGCCAGGATTAAAAGCTCTGTCCTTGCTAGACTGTGGCACTGAGAGGATCAGCTCTAGGCCATTTGTTGCTAAGGCAAGCACGTTTTTTGGCAATAACATAGCGTTTTTACTCCTAACAGTGCTCTTATACTGTACTATATACTTGTATTCAGCTAGCTAGCCAGAGAGTGATTTATAAAGTTAGTTGTAGTCAAGGTAGTTCATTGAAAGAGTGTAGTGATTGATTACTGGCGCTGCTGTGCTTAGTGCTCACTGCTCACTGATTCTATCTACTACTGCTCTGACTGTATACTTGCATTTAGCTTGCCAGTGAGTGATTATTAAGTTAAATTTGGGGGATTGTAGCATGTATGGGGGCTTTAAGAATAGCTTAAACGCTATTCTGTGATCACGGCCCTGATTAGGCGTGATTGCCTCATTCACAGAAAAAATACGAGTCAAATTTGTGAGGCCGTCTCAAATCCAGAAAAACAATCACGCCGTTTCCGGATTTTTTTTTAAATCACGGGCGAATTTCCTAACCCATGATTGGCGGGTATCCAAGCAGCACTAGCCTTCAGTTTTCCTAATAATGTAAAATTGCTGAAACTAAATAAATATTAAACAAAACAGAAAAGTGAAATATCCAACAGACTGAAGGTGCAGAAGAACTAATTGACTGCTCTCACATAAACTAAAAAAGTCTTGTTCATCACAATAAAAAAAATGTCAGAGATTTTAATTTAAAGTGTACCAGAGCTCTAAAATTAAAAATATTTTATACATACCTGGGGCTTCCTCCAGCCCCATCCACTCCGATCGCTCCCACATTGCTGTACTTCACTACCCACAGCTTCGGGAACCGGGTCCTCGCACTGCCGTCAGTCGGAGCCAGTCTGGTGTAAGAGAAGTGCGCCTTCTACATATCTCTCCAGCAGCTGCTGGAGAGATACGCAAAGAGCGCACTTCTCCTGCGTAGCTGGCCGCAACTGACGTCAATGATGGGACCTGGTTCCCGAAGCTGCGGGCAGCGGAGGACGGGGGCAGGAGAGTGGTTGGGGCTGGAGGAAGCCCCAGGTACGTATAAAATCTTTTTAATTTTAGAGCTCTGAGTTCCTTTGAGGATACGTTTAAAGAGAAACCATAACCAAGATTTCAACTTTATCCCAGTCAGTAGCTAATACCCCCTTTCCCATGAGAAATCTTTTCCTTTTCTCAAACGAATCATCAGAGTACTCTGTATGGCTGATATTTTAGTGAAACCCCTCCCACAGTGTCATGTGAGCACCATGGTTCTGACATCACACTGTGGGAGCCGTGTTGCATTGTTGGAAATAACAACTATTTCCAACTGCCAAAAAAGCAAGTGGCATCTCCTTCCACTGACATCACCTGCCAGCAGCTCATCTCCTCTTTGGGATACTTGGGGTTTTCTTTGTTTTCAACAGAATTTCCTGAATGGTAGTTGTTGAGTCTGACAAAATAGTGTGTAAGGGAATAGGGAGGCTGGATGGTTGGTATCTTACTATTTTGGCTTAGCAACTGCCATTCAGGAAATGTTTTTGAAAACCCGGAGGTGAACTAGTCCAAATACTGTTGGTTTAACTGCTTACTTTTTATGCTTTAAAGAGAGTCTGAAGCCATAAATATTACCTGTTTTTTTGGCCAGTTATCTTAAAGGAGTAGCAGGCAGTACGCCGCGTGCAACGTGGCCATGAGTGACAGCGGCGCTTCGCGCAGCCGCAGTAAGGACGACCTTGGGGTTAGCCTGAATACCGTTTGCGGAGCCCGGGACAGCGGTGGAGAGCAGAGCGGTCGGCTTGGGACAGTCGGCTGAAGGGCACTGGAGAAAGCCCCAGGTGAGTAAAGCTTTTTTTTTTTAAATGCCTGATGATTCCTTTAAGCATTAAGATCATAGCTAATACACCGCATCCCAGCAGCAGAATGAGGTATTTATCCCCCCAAAATCCCGGGGCAAAATTCCACTAGTGAAAGACGGCAGGTGGGGAGAGGCGGAGATCGGCGGAGATTGACCGGAGCAGAGGCAGAGCTACTGCGCACTGCGCACAGTTCTGCCTCTACCCGAAAGGATCAGAGAATTTTTTTTTTTGGGGGGGGGGGGGATAAATACTTTGTTCTGCCGCGGTAATGCAGCGTATCAGCTATGATCTTAAAGCAGTATTGTCACCATAAAAATCAAATTTCAACAGCAACTGGTCTGAGTGTTTTAAGTGATAAAGATGCTAATCCTGCATTCAAAATTTGCAAAACTTTTTCTGCTGTTATGGTTTGTAGTTATCACATACTTTAGGAACACTGGCCCTAGTGCCAAACAGTGCCGAAGAGTTGAATGCTGGGAGTTCTTTTTATTTATAATATATTCCTCCTCTTCCATTTATTTCCCTGCCTGGCTGCTTATCAGAAACTCCCTCTGATCACTTGTGTTTACAAGCAAGGCTGAGGTGACTCAGCGATTGGAGGATAAGACAGAGCAGTTCCTAGTATACACCTCAGTGGGAGTGTCTAAAGACTCTGGGAGGAGGGCAGCTAATGAATACACAATTATCAAGAGAAGGGAGGGGGGAAAACAAGAGTTTCTGCTTTTCCTTTATAAAATTCACAGGAATCATTATGTGGATAGCACAATACATCTGTTATGTAAGTAGAAGTAGTATTTATCTATTATATATGTGTTTTTTTATTTCTAGGTTAGCATGGGTGTCGCTTGTTCTTTAATGCTTAATTTAATTGGCCAATAAAAACATGTCATTTTTATGGCTTCAGACTCTCTTTAAAGTAAAAAAAAGGAACAGGAATAATAAAATAATAAAACAAACCACACTCAGCTCCTTAGTACTGGATTGCCCCTTTTGTAAGAAACATTATCTGTCTGGAGGTCACAAGTCCGGGCCACTTTCTGGCATAGTGTTAGTCATTTTCATCAAAGCACCTAAAAGCACATTTTCCTCTGCTGATTACTCAATGCTTATGATTATCATGAGCAATGATTATCATGAGTGAAAGATGTGAAAATGCTTTCTAGGATTCTACATCCCTTATGACAGACTGGTTTAGCGGTCAGTAGCATGCATGGAAGGCTGCCACTCTGTCAGGATTACCTGTAAAAGCTCTCAAATAGCAACACATCTCAGTTGTGGTGCAAACAACATGTGGTGTGCTTGTCACTCAGAACTGTATAGTGGGGACACACTCATTTTCATACTCACACCCGTTTCCTTGGGGAATAAAAGCAATTTCTCGCTAAAGGCGTCAGTTGTGAATAATAATAATAATAAAAGTCTCTTTTTTTTAAACATGCTGTATGGAGGGGCAGCAGGTTGCCGTAGTGACTGCCATTTGTGCCTTACAGTTCTGTAAGATGTATTGCTAGGTAATGTATTTTATGTTCTCTTGTTTTTGGCAAATTTAGTCATGTTATTTTCCTCTAATCTTGCCGTGTGGGTACATTAGAATGTAAAGCTAGCTACAGAGGCATAAATACTGGGGTGGGGTAGCTGCAAAGGGGCACAATGCAATGGAAGAGAAGTGGGGAGAGGGGGAGAGAGCAGGCAATGTTGTGGCCATACTTGTTAAGTGTAACAAATCTTGGTGGCCACACTTAGAAGGGTTAGGACAGTTTCACACTGTGAAGTGGTGTTTTTGATGTGGTGCGATCTGATGACCGCATCTCATCGCCAAAAGAAGCCTTTCCAGATACCTGTGCTAATGCTCGGCAATGGGATTCAGATATGCTAATAAGAGCCTAAAAGAGGCTATTTAATGCTCACTTCCTGTAACGGAAATACGAATTGCACGGAAGTGTTTTGAAAAAATACACTTTTGTGCATGTGCACCGCAACACGAATGCCAAACTTTTAAAAATCTCTGCCTCACCATATAATTACATGAGTTCTGGTCGCTGCACGCCACCGTACATGTCGAACGGTAACATGCCGATTCTTTCGCATCAGATGCGTCAGATGCAATACTTCCAGCGCATCGCATCTAGTGTGAAAGGCCCCATAGACTTTCATTGCCCTAGTGCCACCCTGCGGTGAAAAAGGGCAATGCAACACAATGAAAACGTCCCAGTGTGAAACCGCCTCAACATTCAGGCTCAGTTTACACTATTTCCTCTGTCTTGCATTTTGATGGACCAGACAGTGAGCCTATAATGGAAAGGTCAATCTATGATGATGTTCTATTTACCAGTTCACAATAACCCATTCCAATTTTCTCTATTGCGGCCTGTTGCTGAAAAGTCCTGCTGCAAGCATTCTTCCAGATAGTGGATTGCATTGCCGGTCAAGTGTGATAAATGGCATGCCTCTGTTCTAGAGTGGCATTGGACCTTGAGATGAACCTGCAACAATGACAGCGCATCTGTCAAAATGGATGTTATTTGCTTTGACTCTTCAGGGAAATGTTTAAAACCAGGAGCACTTTCAAATGAATAGTTTATACACTGAGACTCAGGCCTGAGTTTTAAATTGTGTGCTCCTCAGTGCCGGACTTGTCCTTTTTTTCCCCAAGGCCCACTATCATCAGTCGCCCTCTGGCCAACAGAACCCCCCCCCCCCCACCCCCACACACAATTTATTCACACCTTTTTCCCAGCAGCACCATGACTCCCCCCCCCCCTCCCCAGCACATTAAAGGTAGCCAGATGACCTCTCCTCCCTCCCTCCCCCTAGCACATTAAAGGTAGCCAGATGTGCCCGTCCTTTGTGTGTGGGCTAGCCATTGATTTCTGCCCATACACCAACTGCTGCCCGCCCGCCGCATGCCCGCATCCAGCCATCCAGTCAGACCCTTTTGCACTGTCTCCTCCTGCCCGGTACACTGCCTCAGTGGTGGTCATGGCTCACAGAAAAAAGGAAAATGAGCGGTGCACAGCACCATAAACTTCAAATACAGGAAGTGAACAGTGACGTCACTTCCTGTATACTGTCATATGGAGCTGCTGAGCACTGATCGCTTTCCTCTTCTCTGTGAGCTGCGAGCCCACGACCACTGCTAATCTGTCTGAGGCAGTATGCTGAGCAGGAGGAGCCAGTGCAGAGAGGTCTAACTGGATGGCTGGATGCGTGGCGGGCAGGCAGAAAGGACAGGAACACCGCAAATCTCCTGAGCTATCCCAACGCCCTAGGCACTGGCCTTGGTGGCCTTTCCCTAAATCCAGCCCTGGGGCTCCTTCCTGCCTGATTAAGCTTCTCCCACTGGCCAGTTGTAATAATTTCTAGCCGTGGTATATTGGAGTCAGGACTTACTTTGCCATTTTTGCATTGTCTGATGCAAAAAAAAAAACTGACAAAATACTCCTCAGAAATGTGAAAATCGTAAAAATGCAAAATCAGATATCGGAAAAAATGAAAATTAGAACTTGTAAAAATGGATATCGGTAAAACGGAAAATCGGAAATCAGAAAAACAGAACTCGGAAATTGGCATTGACAGAAATCGGAATTTGGGCATTTACGACCATCCCCAGTAATGACTAAGAGATTTCCAGCTCCTCTCCCACCTAGAGGTAAATGAAACTGGTATGGTCTGAAGTACAAAGAGAAGGAGGAGCTCTGATAGTGCAGTAATGCTTTAATGCTTAAAACATGGAATAAAAGATGCTTACTGTATGACAGTAAATGGGCAGAGATACAATGGTGTGAAAAACTATTTGCCCCCTTCCTGATTTCTTATTCTTTTGCATGTTTGTCACACTAAAAATGTTTCTGCTCATCAAAAACCGTTAACTACTAGTCAAAGATAACATGATTGAACACAAAATGCAGTTTTAAATGATGGTTTTTATTAAAACCTACATGGCCCTGTGTGAAAAAGTGATTGCTCCCCTTGTTAAAAAATAACTTAACTGTGGTTTATCACACCTGAGTTCAATTTCTGTAGTCACCCCCAGGCCTGATTACTGCCACACCTGTTTCAATCAAGAAATCACTTAAATAGGAGCTATCTGACACAGAGAAGTAGACCAAAAGCACCTCAAAAGCTAGACATCATGCCAAGATCCAAAGAAATTCAGGAACAAATGAGAACAAAAGTACTGTAATTGAGATCTATCAGTCTGGTAAAGGTTATAAAGCCATTTCTAAAGCTTTGGGACTCCAGCAAACCACAGTGAGAGCCATTATCCACAAATGGCAAAAACATGGAACAGTGATGAACCTTCCCAGGAGTGGCCGGCCGACCAAAATTACCCCAAGAGCGCAGAGAAAACTCATCCGAGAGGCCACAAAAGACCCCAGGACAACATCTAAAGAACTGCAGGCCTCACTTGCCTCAATTAAGGTTAGTGTTCACGACTCCACCATAAGAAAGAGGCTGGGCAAAAACGACCTGCATGGCAGATATCCAAGGCGCAAACCACTTTCAAGCAAAAAGAACATTAAGGCTCGTCTCAATTTTGCTAAAAAAACTTCTCAATGATTGCCACGACTTTTGGGAAAATACCTTGTGGACCGACGAGACAAAAGTTGAACTTTTTGGAAGGTGCGTGTCCCGTTACATCTGGCGTAGAAGTAACACAGCATTTCAGCAAAAGAACATCATACCAACAGTAAAATATGGTGGTGGTAGTGTGATGGTCTGGGGTTGTTTTGCTGCTTCAGGACCTGGAAGGCTTGCTGTGATAGATGGAACCATGAATTCTACTGTCTACCAAAAAATCCTGAAGGAGGATGTCCGGCCATCTGTTTGTCAACTCAAGCTGAAGCGATCTTGAGTGCTGCAGCAGGACAATGACCCAAAACACACCAGCAAATCCACCTCTGAATGGCTGAAGAAAAACAAAATGAAGACTGAAGTGGCCTAGTCAAAGTCCTGACCTGAATCCTATTGATATGTTGTGGCATGACCTTAAAAAGGCGGTTCATGCTAGAAAACCCTCAAATAAAGCTGAATTACAACAATTCTGCAAAGATGAGTGGGCCAAAATTCCTCCAAAGTGCTGTAAAAAACTCGTTGCACGTTATCGCAAACGCTTGATTGCAGTTATTGCTGCTAAGGGTGGCCCAACCAGCTATTAGGCTCAGGGGGCAATTTCTTTTTCACACAGGGCCATGTAGGTTTTGAGTTTTTTTCTTCTCACTAAATAATAAAAACCATCATTTAAAACTGCATTTTGTGTTCAATTATGTTATATTTGACTAATAGTTAACGGTTTTTGATGAGCAGAAACATTTAAGTGTGACAAACATGCAAAAGAATAAGAAATCAGGAAGGGGGCAAGTAGTTTTTCACACCACTGTACCCGCCAATTTGTCCATAGGGGGCAGCCTTTCTAGAAGCCATGGCCAGCAATGATAGCAGTCCGTGGGATGTTGGTGGGATGCAAGCTCACCCCCAGGTGCACTTCCGTGTGCCAGTGATATGCCAGTGATGTGACTACGCGTTTCGGCATCTACATGCCTTCGTCAGTGTTGTGACCCTTGTTTATTCGTTGACATCCCTAGGTTTGTAGCGCACATCTCTTTGTTTCTATGTTCTTAAGTGCTGGCTTGTGAAGTGGCTGGAAACACTACTGAGTAGTAACAATTTCTCCTTCAGCAATGAATATTGTTGCAGTTCCGGGGATGGTTTAGGTGTTTTTTTTCCCCCTCCCAGAATAGCATATATTCCTGTACTGATGAACACAATTCCTGAACTCAGTGCTGAATTTCCACGAGAACGATTGTTCTGCATGAATGATGATTCGCTGAGAAATTCACTGGCTATGAACTGCCAGAGGGGGTGATGTCTGCAAGCCAAACACACCCAAGGAGCACACAGAGCAAATGTCACAGGCTGAATCCATCGCCCCTAGCAACAACGTCTTCTGCTCAGAAATGAGTGGGTTGAGGGAGGGAGTTATCTCATGATATTCTATATTTCATGCCCTCTGTTGCTATGGACCTGGGCTTATTGAGACTGATGGGCCGAAGACTGAGGGTTGTGTACATGGGGGGAAGACAGGGATGGAAGCTGTACCTGTCCCTAAAATTGCTAACATGACCACATCTGTTGCTGCTAATAATATTGATGTTAATCCTGCAGTTCCCTGCTATTGCTACTGCTTAGATCTAAAATTTACCTTCCCAGCTTTTTTGCTGTTTATGAACCCGAATTGTACGACGCCTGAACCAGAACTTTGCACATGGCTCATCCGATGATAAATAAAGCTGATAGGTAATTCACTTTCCCAATCTGAGAAACAAGTGCAGCACATATTACAAGGGCTGGTCAGAAATGACGATTTCCAATTTCACGGAAATTCCCATCACCGAAAATGCTGATTACCCATTCCATGGATTTCCGATGTCCAAAACCCGATTCCTAATGACCCATTTCCAAGGAAAGTCTTTTTTGTCATTTTGTTAATAAAGTTGGTTAATTATAATACTTCTGAGACCAATCTGAGAATGCAGAATTGTACCGCTGTCATTGAAGAAACATGGACATTTTAGGCCCGTCACTCCCGTAATTGTGTTTACTGTATCTTTATGAGTATTGATACTGTTAGCGAGACTTTTGTGCATCTGATCACCTGAATTGGATAACAAGGAATGGATATTTATGGCGATACTGATAATATTGCTGAATATTCTGACAACTAGAAATGTTGTATGACTATTGGACAATTCTTATATAGACTCCTGTGCTATCCTGTTAATAAGTTGGTGTTCCAGTTGGGCACCAAGGGAACCTACGAGTTGTATTTGATTCTCTTTTATGTGATGTTTTTATGTGCTGAAGTCTTTGTAGGAGTTACACCATGTAATCTTTTAATGTAATTCTTTTTTATGAATATTTTTGGTTATATGTAATTCTGTCTGCATTTTCTTTGAAGTTATAAAAACTTTCTTGGAAAAAAAAAATCAACAGGAAGTTCAATTGATTGGCTTATTGGTTATTTACAAGCTGTATACAATCTTCATATAATTCATATAATTTGAATACAAGTCAAAAGTATTTGCATCTCACTTCACATCCCTAACTATGGTGAGTTCACACTGCAAGAAATAAAATGTGCTGAAGCTCCGCCCCTTCAGTGACATTCCTCGCAGTGCAGAAGAGCTAGTCACAGAGCCAAGTCTGCAGCAGTACCAACAGGAATACAGCGAGTTTTGCAGAGTAATCTGGAAGCTTTTACACGAGCCTTTGTTCTGTATAAAACAGACAGGCAGGTACACAATGGTGTATGCGCGCTAAATAAATAAATCTGACAATCCTACTTGTCTCTGACCCTAATCCCACAAGCTGACTGTCCTTACTCTGTGCTCTCTCTCAGACAAACTGCAGAATGAGGTAAGCTGTCATTTTTTATGGAAAAACATGAAAATTATGTCGAAACAAAAATGGCCTTATTCGCCCATCACTCTCTCAATTACACAATACAAATATTTGTAATCCTCCTGCCACCTTGAATAATTGAACTTACTTAACTTTACCTACCACCTCCCATTTAAGGGACCACTATACTGAAAAATGTAAAAAATGTCAAATACAAACATATTAAATGCACATTTTTCACAGAGTAAAATACACTATAAATTATTTTTTCTTGTGTTGCTGTCAATATAATAGTAAGTAAAAAGTTGACAGATCTGACAGATTTTTAACTTGTACATCTCCTCAGAGGTATGCATTTTAAATTTTACAATTTTTCACAATGGTTTTATCATATATTTTGTACAAGGTTTTCAATCCCTTTGTTGTAATAGTATCATAATCCTTAACTATATGTTGGAGTAATTGAGGGGAGGGGGCTTCATGTTAACTCTGCTGAACAAACAGTTACCAGCGTTCTGCAGTCATGTAACAAGCAGTGTCTAGAGAGAAAAGGTTAATCTGACAGATGCAAATTAAATTACACAGAAATAATACCTTGCTTGGGAGATAAAAGCAAATGGGTATTTATTTCTGGATAGTAAAAAAAAAACGGGATTGTGAGGGGGGGTGGCGGGTCGGGGGGAGGGTTCACGTTAATACTGCTGAAGCAACAGATATGGAATTCTGCAGTAATGTGATATGTGGTGTAAGGAGAGAAGAGGTTAACCAGGCAAATGAAAGTTAAAGCATACCTGATGTGAGGCAACTCAATTCAGATTAGATACTTACCTATGTAGATGGAAGGCTCTGGGCACCATAGACCTCCTTGACAGCCTTTGGAAGTATTTCCCAAGTGCTTCCAGTGAGAGGAGCATCCATACTTGGACTGTTATATTAGGGGAGATTGCTAACAAATGGGGGGAAGGGGGGGAGTAATAGATTTATGAGGGCTGGGGAGACATGTAAATGTGGCGTTAGGAGTCTAAGACGCAGAAGGAAAAAAAATCATGTTAGTTAGGGGTATACATTACAGTACTGTATGGATAGGATATGGATTGGAAATAGTATTTTACAGTGTGTGTGTGTGTGTGTGTGCATGTTTGTCAATCAGCCCCCGGCCGCTCATAATGCAGGGTGAGTAGTGTTGGGCGAACAGTGTTCGCCACTGTTCGGGTTCTGCAGAACATCACCCTGTTCGGGTGATGTTCGAGTTCGGCCGAAAACCTGACGGTGCTCGGCCAAACCGTTCGGCCATATGGCCGAACTAAGAGCGCATGGCCGAACGTTCCCCGAACGTTCGGCTAGCGCTGTGATTGGCCGAACGGGTCACGTGGTTCGGACCCGAACGCGCTCTGATTGGCCGAACTGTCACGTGGTTCGGGTAAATAAATACCCGAACCACGTCATATCTCCGCCATTTGTCTGTGGGTTTAGCTTTGGGTAGGCAGGCAGGGTAGTTCGCGCTCCAGCCACGCTAGCCAGGGTCCCCCCCAGTCATTGTGTGTCACTGCTGGGAACAGTAGTACACCGCTCGTTCAGCCACACTATATAGCATTCTGTGTACTGTTCTGTGTCTGCTGGGAACAGTGGTACACCGCTCGTTCAGCCACACTATATAGCATTCTGTGTACTGTTCTGTGTCTGCTGGGAACAGTAGTACACCGCTCGTTCAGCCACACTATATAGCATTCTGTGTACTGTTCTGTGTCTGCTGGGAACAGTAGTACACCGCTCGTTCAGCCACACTATATAGCATTCTGTGTACTGTTCTGTGTCTGCTGGGAACAGTAGTACACCGCTCGTTCAGCCACACTATATAGCATTCTGTGTACTGTTCTGTGTCTGCTGGGAACAGTGGTACACCGCTCGTTCAGCCACACTATATAGCATTCTGTGTACTGTTCTGTGTCTGCTGGGAACAGTAGTACACCGCTCGTTCAGCCACACTATATAGCATTCTGTGTACTGTTCTGTGTCTGCTGGGAACAGTAGTACACCGCTCGTTCAGCCACACTATATAGCATTCTGTGTACTGTTCTGTGTCTGCTGGGAACAGTAGTACACCGCTCGTTCAGCCACACTATATAGCATTCTGTGTACTGTTCTGTGTCTGCTGGGAACAGTAGTACACCGCTCGTTCAGCCACACTATATAGCATTCTGTGTACTGTTCTGTGTCTGCTGGGAACAGTAGTACACCGCTCGTTCAGCCACACTATATAGCATTCTGTGTACTGTTCTGTGTCTGCTGGGAACAGTGGTACACCGCTCGTTCAGCCACACTATATAGCATTCTGTGTACTGTTCTGTGTCTGCTGGGAACAGTGGTACACCGCTCGTTCAGCCACACTATATAGCATTCTGTGTACTGTTCTGTGTCTGCTGGGAATAGTGGTACACCGCTCGTTCAGCCACACTATATAGCATTCTGTGTACTGTTCTGTGTCTGCTGGGAATAGTGGTACACCGCTCGTTCAGCCACACTATATAGCATTCTGTGTACTGTTCTGTGTCTGCTGGGAACAGTAGTACACCGCTCGTTCAGCCACACTATATAGCATTCTGTGTACTGTTCTGTGTCTGCTGGGAACAGTAGTACACCGCTCGTTCAGCCACACTATATAGCATTCTGTGTACTGTTCTGTGTCTGCTGGGAATAGTGGTACACCGCTCGTTCAGCCACACTATATAGCATTCTGTGTACTGTTCTGTGTCTGCTGGGAATAGTGGTACACCGCTCGTTCAGCCACACTATATAGCATTCTGTGTACTGTTCTGTGTCTGCTGGGAACAGTGGTACACCGCTCGTTCAGCCACACTATATAGCATTCTGTGTACTGTTCTGTGTCTGCTGGGAACAGTAGTACACCGCTCGTTCAGCCACACTATATAGCATTCTGTGTACTGTTCTGTGTCTGCTGGGAATAGTGGTACACCGCTCGTTCAGCCACACTATATAGCATTCTGTGTACTGTTCTGTGTCTGCTGGGAATAGTGGTACACCGCGCGTTCAGCCACACTATATAGCATTCTGTGTACTGTTCTGTGTCTGCTGGGAACAGTGGTACACCGCTCGTTCAGCCACACTATATAGCATTCTGTGTACTGTTCTGTGTCTGCTGGGAACAGTAGTACACCGCTCATTCAGCCACACTATATAGCATTCTGTGTACTGTTCTGTGTCTGCTGGGAACAGTAGTACACCGCTCGTTCAGCCACACTATATAGCATTCTGTGTACTGTTCTGTGTCTGCTGGGAATAGTGGTACACCGCTCGTTTAGCCACACTATATAGCATTCTGTGTACTGTTCTGTGTCTGCTGGGAATAGTGGTACACCGCTCGTTCGCCACTGTATAGCATTGTGCTCTGTGTCGCTGCTGGGAATAGTGGTACACCGCTCACCCGTCACTGTATAGCATTGTGCTCTGTGTCGCTGCTGGGAATAGTGGTACACCGCTCACCCGTCACTGTATAGCATTGTGCTCTGTGTCGCTGCTGGGAATAGTGGTACACCGCTCACCCGTCACTGTATAGCATTGTGCTCTGTGTCGCTGCTGGGAATAGTGGTACTGTATAGCATTTCTGTACTGCCACTGTACTGCTGCCAGTCAGCGTGTACTGTAAGGATAAGTGAAATGAGGAAGAAATCCGGTGAAAGAGGGAGGGGCAAGGGAAGAGGTGTTTCCCCTGACGGTTCACGTACAGGCCACAGGGGAGCACCCAAGAAAACCCACTCAATACCGCCCATGTTGTCCAGGACAACAACCCTCACAAATCCAAAAGAACAGGACCAGATAATTACTTGGATGACCTCTCAAGCGTCCAGCAGTGGGTTAAGCAGCACCAGCACATCACGCACGAGGTCCGAGTCCTCAGCCAGTTACAAGGAGCCAGTGGGCACAAAGCTGACACAACCGGCAGCGACACCACGCACACAACTGCCAGATAACCAGTCCGATGAATTACCTCAGGACACAATGGGGTATTCGCAGGAGCTATTCCCAGCCCAACAAACTTCCACCTTTCAAAGGTCAATGGAGGAACAGCCAGAAATGTTGTGCCTGGATTCACAACCGTTAACTGTGGGAAATGCACCGCGCACTGAAATACAAGGCGAGTCCGAAGAGGACTCGGAAACCCAAATCCCAGAGCAATTTGGGCAGGAGGGGTTGCAATTGCAGGAGGTCGGCCGACAAGATCTGGAAGACGACGTTGGAGTGTGCTGCGCAGAGGTTGTTGTGGGGAGCTCTACTCCACGGCGGTGGCCCACAATGACATATGACGAGTTTGAGGAGATGGAAGAGGAGGGTATGGACAATGTGGACAGAGACCCAGATTTTGTTTGTGAACGAGAACATCGCCGTCGTAGCAGCAGCACAGATGAGTCTGTTGAAGAACACACTGCTGCACGAGTTCGCCTTGTGCCACAAGGTAGGCGGCGCGCAATTTCAGGCACCACAAGCGTGGAAGTTCAAGTGAGACAAACGCTTGATTGCAGTTATTGCTGCTAAGGGTGGCCCAACCAGCTATTAGGCTCAGGGGGCAATTTCTTTTTCACACAGGGCCATGTAGGTTTTGAGTTTTTTTCTTCTCACTAAATAATAAAAACCATCATTTAAAACTGCATTTTGTGTTCAATTATGTTATATTTGACTAATAGTTAACGGTTTTTGATGAGCAGAAACATTTAAGTGTGACAAACATGCAAAAGAATAAGAAATCAGGAAGGGGGCAAGTAGTTTTTCACACCACTGTACCCGCCAATTTGTCCATAGGGGGCAGCCTTTCTAGAAGCCATGGCCAGCAATGATAGCAGTCCGTGGGATGTTGGTGGGATGCAAGCTCACCCCCAGGTGCACTTCCGTGTGCCAGTGATATGCCAGTGATGTGACGTCACTACGCGTTTCGGCATCTACATGCCTTCGTCAGTGTTGTGACCCTTGTTTATTCGTTGACATCCCTAGGTTTGTAGCGCACATCTCTTTGTATATAGCATTCTGTGTACTGTTCTGTGTCTGCTGGGAACAGTAGTACACCGCTCGTTCAGCCACACTATATAGCATTCTGTGTACTGTTCTGTGTCTGCTGGGAACAGTGGTACACCGCTCGTTCAGCCACACTATATAGCATTCTGTGTACTGTTCTGTGTCTGCTGGGAACAGTAGTACACCGCTCGTTCAGCCACACTATATAGCATTCTGTGTACTGTTCTGTGTCTGCTGGGAACAGTAGTACACCGCTCGTTCAGCCACACTATATAGCATTCTGTGTACTGTTCTGTGTCTGCTGGGAACAGTAGTACACCGCTCGTTCAGCCACACTATATAGCATTCTGTGTACTGTTCTGTGTCTGCTGGGAACAGTGGTACACCGCTCGTTCAGCCACACTATATAGCATTCTGTGTACTGTTCTGTGTCTGCTGGGAACAGTAGTACACCGCTCGTTCAGCCACACTATATAGCATTCTGTGTACTGTTCTGTGTCTGCTGGGAACAGTAGTACACCGCTCGTTCAGCCACACTATATAGCATTCTGTGTACTGTTCTGTGTCTGCTGGGAACAGTAGTACACCGCTCGTTCAGCCACACTATATAGCATTCTGTGTACTGTTCTGTGTCTGCTGGGAACAGTAGTACACCGCTCGTTCAGCCACACTATATAGCATTCTGTGTACTGTTCTATGTCTGCTGGGAACAGTGGTACACCGCTCGTTCAGCCACACTATATAGCATTCTGTGTACTGTTCTGTGTCTGCTGGGAACAGTGGTACACCGCTCGTTCAGCCACACTATATAGCATTCTGTGTACTGTTCTGTGTCTGCTGGGAACAGTGGTACACCGCTCGTTCAGCCACACTATATAGCATTCTGTGTACTGTTCTGTGTCTGCTGGGAATAGTGGTACACCGCTCGTTCAGCCACACTATATAGCATTCTGTGTACTGTTCTGTGTCTGCTGGGAATAGTGGTACACCGCTCGTTCAGCCACACTATATAGCATTCTGTGTACTGTTCTGTGTCTGCTGGGAACAGTAGTACACCGCTCGTTCAGCCACACTATATAGCATTCTGTGTACTGTTCTGTGTCTGCTGGGAACAGTAGTACACCGCTCGTTCAGCCACACTATATAGCATTCTGTGTACTGTTCTGTGTCTGCTGGGAATAGTGGTACACCGCTCGTTCAGCCACACTATATAGCATTCTGTGTACTGTTCTGTGTCTGCTGGGAATAGTGGTACACCGCTCGTTCAGCCACACTATATAGCATTCTGTGTACTGTTCTGTGTCTGCTGGGAACAGTGGTACACCGCTCGTTCAGCCACACTATATAGCATTCTGTGTACTGTTCTGTGTCTGCTGGGAACAGTAGTACACCGCTCGTTCAGCCACACTATATAGCATTCTGTGTACTGTTCTGTGTCTGCTGGGAATAGTGGTACACCGCTCGTTCAGCCACACTATATAGCATTCTGTGTACTGTTCTGTGTCTGCTGGGAATAGTGGTACACCGCTCGTTCAGCCACACTATATAGCATTCTGTGTACTGTTCTGTGTCTGCTGGGAACAGTGGTACACCGCTCGTTCAGCCACACTATATAGCATTCTGTGTACTGTTCTGTGTCTGCTGGGAACAGTAGTACACCGCTCATTCAGCCACACTATATAGCATTCTGTGTACTGTTCTGTGTCTGCTGGGAACAGTAGTACACCGCTCGTTCAGCCACACTATATAGCATTCTGTGTACTGTTCTGTGTCTGCTGGGAATAGTGGTACACCGCTCGTTTAGCCACACTATATAGCATTCTGTGTACTGTTCTGTGTCTGCTGGGAATAGTGGTACACCGCTCGTTCGCCACTGTATAGCATTGTGCTCTGTGTCGCTGCTGGGAATAGTGGTACACCGCTCACCCGTCACTGTATAGCATTGTGCTCTGTGTCGCTGCTGGGAATAGTGGTACTGTATAGCATTTCTGTACTGCCACTGTACTGCTGCCAGTCAGCGTGTACTGTAAGGATAAGTGAAATGAGGAAGAAATCCGGTGAAAGAGGGAGGGGCAAGGGAAGAGGTGTTTCCCCTGACGGTTCACGTACAGGCCACAGGGGAGCACCCAAGAAAACCCACTCAATACCGCCCATGTTGTCCAGGACAACAACCCTCACAAATCCAAAAGAACAGGACCAGATAATTACTTGGATGACCTCTCAAGCGTCCAGCAGTGGGTTAAGCAGCACCAGCACATCACGCACGAGGTCCGAGTCCTCAGCCAGTTACAAGGAGCCAGTGGGCACAAAGCTGACACAACCGGCAGCGACACCACGCACACAACTGCCAGATAACCAGTCCGATGAATTACCTCAGGACACAATGGGGTATTCGCAGGAGCTATTCCCAGCCCAACAAACTTCCACCTTTCAAAGGTCAATGGAGGAACAGCCAGAAATGTTGTGCCTGGATTCACAACCGTTAACTGTGGGAAATGCACCGCGCACTGAAATACAAGGCGAGTCCGAAGAGGACTCGGAAACCCAAATCCCAGAGCAATTTGGGCAGGAGGGGTTGCAATTGCAGGAGGTCGGCCGACAAGATCTGGAAGACGACGTTGGAGTGTGCTGCGCAGAGGTTGTTGTGGGGAGCTCTACTCCACGGCGGTGGCCCACAATGACATATGACGAGTTTGAGGAGATGGAAGAGGAGGGTATGGACAATGTGGACAGAGACCCAGATTTTGTTTGTGAACGAGAACATCGCCGTCGTAGCAGCAGCACAGATGAGTCTGTTGAAGAACACACTGCTGCACGAGTTCGCCTTGTGCCACAAGGTAGGCGGCGCGCAATTTCAGGCACCACAAGCGTGGAAGTTCAAGTGAGAGGCAAAAGAGGAGCAAACAGAAATCGCCAGCAAGGAGGCAGGTGCTCCAAAGTCTGGGCTTTCTTTGAAGACTGCACTGAGGATGTTACCATGGTGATTTGCAAGGTGTGCAAGACCCGCCTGAGCAGGGGGAAAAATATTAACAACCTCTCCACCACCAGCATGAGCCGTCACATGCTATCCAAACATCCCACTCTTTGGGCAAACGCGTCAGGACAGGGTACCAGAAACAACACTGCCTCCCTTGGGTTCACCAGACCCGCCTCAGCAGCAGCAGTAGCCCAGCCATTGCGTGGTTCACAACATTCACAAACATCAGACGACGCTGACACTGTCACTTTCCGGAGTAGTGCTCTTGAGGTCTCCCAGTGTTCATCAAACACAACAACCAACAGCCCTTCCGTGTGCAGCGCTACGGTTCAGTTGTCTGTGTCGGAGATGTTTGAGCGCAAGAGGAAATTGCCAGCAAATGACCCCCGGGCCGTGGCAGTAACAGCCAGCATAGCCAAGCTTCTGGCCTGCGAAATGCTGCCATATCGATTGGTGGAGACAAACAGCTTCAAGGGCATGATGTCAGTGGCCATCCCACGTTACGTGGTTCCCAGCCGCTACCACTTTGCACGCTCTGCAGTGCCTGAGTTGCATGAGCACGTGGTCAGCAAAATAACCCGAAGCTTGAAGAATGCCGTTGCCTGCAAGGTTCACCTCACCACTGACACCTGGACGAGTGCGTTCGGCCAGGGTCGATACATCTCCCTTACCGCGCACTGGGTGAACCTTGTGGAGCCTGGCAGCGATTCCTCACCTGCTACGGCACGGGTGTTGCCCACGCCACAAACAGCTGCACCGCCGTCCCTCCCACTGGATAACAGCAGCACCTACCTCTCTGACTCCTTCTCCTCCAACGCATCTCAAAGCTGTACCTCATCCGGAAACGCTAACCCAGCAGCAGTAGGATCGTGGAAGCAGTGCAGCACAGCTGTTGGCATGCGTCAGCAAGCGTTGCTGAAGCTAATCTGCCTTGGGGATAAGCAGCACACAGGGGAGGAAATTTGGAGGGGAATAAAGGAACAGACGGATTTGTGGCTGGCACCGCTGGACCTGAAACCGGGCATGGTTGTGTGTGATAATGGGAGTAATCTCATTCGCGCTTTAAGGTTGGCTAAGCTGACACACATCCCTTGCCTGGCGCACGTGATGAACCTAGTAGTTCAGCGGTTCCTGAGGACATACCCAGGCGTGCCCGATCTGCTGTTGAAGGTGCGTCGAGTGTCCAAACATTGTAGAAATTCCAGTACTGCTTCGGGGGCACTCGCCAAGATGCAGGAGCGCTTCAATCTCCCCCACCATCGCTTGCTGTGTGAATTCTACGCTGCACATGCTAGCCCGCTTTTGCGAGCAGAAGAGTGCAGTGGTCCAGTACATGACGGCGCAGTACCGAGGCGCATCCGGCCAGCTGCCAAGCTTCTGTGGATCCGATTGGGCCAACATGTTGGACCTCTGCCAAGTCCTCCAAAATTTTGAGCAATCCACGTTGCTTGTGAGCAGTGACAACTCTTCAGTCAGCATTACCATACCACTGCTGTGTTTACTGAAGAGGTCGATGTTAAAAATCAAGGAAACAGCTGTCATGATGCAACTGGGGGAATCTGAAGGAGAAAACGATCAGCGTGATGGTACCAACATCAGGCCATCCGCCTCAGGGAACGCTGGCCCCAGCAGCTATGACGAAGAAGAGGAGGAGGAACAGCTGGAGTTGGAGCAGGAATTTCATGCCACCACTGACGAGGGCCAGAGCGGTGCACGTTGGACTTCCACAATTCAACGCGAATGGTCAGCAGAAGCAGACCAGGAGGAAGGTGACGACTATGATGCATCACAACAACTATCACAACGCTCACAAGAGGATGATGAGGATTCTGGTAGGACTCTGGCACACATGGCTCAATTCATGCTAGACTGCATTGAACGTGACCCACGCATTGTGCGCATTCTGGACAACACCAATTACTGGGTTTATACCCTTCTGGATCCACGGTACAAACACAATGTTCCAAAACTGCTTGAAGAAAGAGTCAGACAGGTCAAAATGGAAGAATACCAGCAGGCCCTTGTGGAGACTTTAGAGAGGAGATTGACATCCTCCCCCTCCTCTAGCCAGTTGTACGCAGACAGACTGACTTCCGCAAACCCAGGACGACCAGGAGGGCAGCAAACAACGCAAGCCGCAGCTAGTACCCAAAAGGGAATGGTATAGGCAGTGTCCTTGGAGTGGGAAAATTTTCTGACACCCATGCAGCCGCAGCCCACTGAACAGCAAGCGTGCAGATCCACCTCCAACACCGATCGCCTGGAGAAGATGGTCAAGGACTACATGTCAGATGGCGTAGCTGTGTCGAACCATCCATCTGCACCCTTCAACTATTGGGTATCGAAGCTAGACACCTGGCACGAACTGGCAATGTACGCAATAGAGGTGCTGGCTTGCCCGGCAGCCAGCGTTATGTCGGAACGCTGTTTCAGTGCTGCCGGAGGCATCGTCACAGATCGGCGTATCCGCCTCTCTACAGAAAATGCAGACCGTCTGACTCAAATTAAAATGAATCAATCCTGGATTGGAAATGACTACGCAACACTCCAGGACCCCAACCAAGTAACATGACCAATGAACATCTGGGATGGTGTTGCGTTTCCGGGCCCTGTTTATTGAACCTCTCATCTGTATTACATTTATGACTGCATGGCGGCAAAAAGCATTGCTGCTATATCCGCACGCTTTTTGTCCACATGCAAGGCCTGGGTTGTTGTGTCTCACAAAGCGTGGCCTTCTCCTCCTGCGCCTGCTCCTGTTCCATCACGTCTGCTGCTGCTGGGTTAGCGTTGCCGCGTGGTCCCTGTTTATTGAACCACTTATCTTTATTACATTTATGACTGCATGGCGGTACAAAGCATGCTATCCGCACGCTTCTTGCCCTCATGCAAGGCCTGGGTTGTTGTGTCTCACAAAGCGTGGCCTTCTCCTCCTGCGCCTGCTCCTGTTCCATCACGTCTGCTGCTGCTGGGTTAGCGTTGCCGCGTGGTCCCTGTTTATTGAACCACTTATCTTTATTACATTTATGACTGCATGGCGGTACAAAGCATGCTATCCGCACGCTTCTTGCCCTCATGCAAGGCCGGGGTTGTTGTGTCTCACAAAGCGTGGCCTTCTTCTCCTCCTGCGCCACCCTCCTCCTGTTCCATCACGTGTGCTGCTGCTGGGTTAGCGTTACCGGTCCCTTTTCCTGGAACCTCTTATATGTATTACATTTATGACTGCATGCCGACAAAAAACATGTTACCTGTGCAAAGAAAACAGACATTTCCCGCATTTAAAAGACAGTTTTCCCTTTGAAACTTTAAAATCGATTTTCTCAAAAACTATAAGCTCTTTTTGCTAATTTTTTTTTCCTCTTGTACCCACTCCCAAGGTGCACATACCCTGTAAATTTGGGGTATGTAGCATGTAAGGAGGCTTTACAAACCACAAAAGTTCGGGTCCCCATTGACTTCCATTATGTTCGGAGTTCGGGTCGAACACCCGAACATCGCGGCCATGTTCGGCCTGTTCGGCCCGAACCCGAACATCTAGATGTTCGCCCAACACTAAGGGTGAGGCAGGTTCCTCAGGCGGCACTCGTGGGGGGGGGGGGGGGGCGCCGAGCTGGAGGGAGTATTAGCCAGGATGGGGAGCAGCGGGCACAGCGACAGGGAGCAGGGTTGGACCCCCCTTCCTCACCTGGGTCCCCTCGTCCGCTCTCCCTTTCCAGCTAATTGCGCACACGTCAGGGAGTGGGTGGGGGAGAAATTACTCACCTCTTCCTTCTGCATTCCAGAGTGTGTACCACTGCCCATCACTTCCGCTGGCCTGCTGCGCTGGCCTGCTGCAATTAGCTGGAGGGGGAGAGCGGACGGAGGACCCAGGTGAGGGAGGGGTAGTCCGACCCCCCTCTCTCTGCCATTGTGCCAGCTGCCCACCTTCCTGGCTGCTACCCCCTCCAGGCTACCTGGATGCAATTTTACTTCCTGGGGAGGAGGAGGGGGAGGGGCAGCTTCCTCACACGTTTGCCTCAGGGGGCAAAAAGTCTAGAGCCAGCCCTGACTACAATACATAGGGCTTGATTCACAAAGCGGTGCTAACCTACTTAGCATGTCTAAAGTGTTTAGACGTGCTAACCAGGGTGCTAAGTAGGTTAGCACCGAATTTCTGAATCAGATCGCGCGCTAAGTACCGAGCGCAAAGTCCTATGCGCGTGCTAAGTCCCATGGGCTTTAACGGGCACTTTGCGCGGAGCGCCCTGCGCTCTGTGCAGTGCGTGCGTAAAGTTTTACGCGCATAAAGTTTTGCGCGCGTAAAGTTCGTTTAGACGTGCTAAGGGGGTTTTCACAGGCGTGCTAACAGTTAGCACCGCTTTGTGAATCAAGCCCATAGGGGGTTATCAGCCTGTAACATTAATATAACACCAACTGCTCCAGCACTGAAACCAATAATTATCAGAGCCAAATTTACATGTATACTCTGACAGGAACCAGATCAGTCACAGGGCCCCCTAGGGCAACATAAACACTGCTACAAGCAGGCAATAACCATGTCCAGATGAGCATCTCAGCAGGAAAGCCATGTTACGGTAGCGACTGTATTGCCCTGTTTACCTCATGACTGAATGACAAGCAGGAAATGAATGGTGGGCAGTGCAGGAATAAGGAGAGGGTAAGCGTAGGAGGAGAGCGCAGTGACAGGACATTGTGTCTCCACTCGGCACACAGCCCCGTCTCAGTAGCAGTGATGCAGCTGCCATCTGCTGGGGCACAAAGGTGAGCAGAGACTCTCCGGATCATAATTAGCAGAACAAAGTCGAGGCTGGAGGTGTCTTTAGCAGCGGATCAACCTTTAGGCGGCTCAGCCGAGTTGTTGAGCCACGATCACGCCAGCTCCTCTGAGGATTAAAGGAAAGCTTTCTTAAAACTGAAGCAGCTTATGACAGTAAAAACACAAGTACACCGAAAATCTCCCCTGACTAACAAATCTATGCAAAGTCCCAGCATTGTGTCACCTTGCTGGGAGGACATCCTTAACCTATCTCTGAAATATGACTGCCCCGTATTGCCAGGGACAATTCACACTGACACGCAAAGCAACACATTCTCTTTTCTATAAAGAATGGGGAGGATTCTCATCCCTGTCAGGTTCTTATTGCTGTCCGTTTACCCAGTATAGTGTTTCCCACATCTATTCTAGTTAATGTTAACCCGAGGCAAAAAACAAAATAAACAAAAAAAAAAACTAGAAACTTACCTACTGGATTTCCCTGAATATAAGATACTGTCGTAATAATTCCCCTTCCCCCAAAGATGTGCAAGGGCTTATTTTCGGGAGGTGGGGCTTATATTTCAAGTATGCTTGAAATATAAGCTAGTGCTTATTTTTTGGGGAGGTCTTATTTTAGGGGAAACACAGGTAAGAGGTCCTCCTCTGGACCACCGCTGCTGCCTGGGACCCTGTTGAAGATTGCGTTTGTGCTCTTAGGCTGGTTCTTGACTTCTAGCCGCCTAAAGCAACCATACATTGTGAAGACCCCACCCCCTTGATGTGTGTGTGCAAAGCCGCGCATCTAGGGAGGGGGAGAGTGTGAGGAGGGGGACATTTGGGCAGGAGAGCCACCTCTTGCCGCCCTCTAATTATTTCCGCCCTAAAACAAGTGGTTTCTGGTACTTCATGGAAGAACCACCCCATGTGCTCCTCTTCATGCAAGAGCACAGTTGTGCTGCATCTGCTCAAGCACGGCCGCACTCATGCATGAAGAGTATCATGGCCATGTAACATATCTGAAAAGCTCTTGTTGGATATGTTCTGGGGGTCCATGGCATGCATGGCAACAGTGGAGATCAGGACATGGGAAGCCTCTCTAAGATCCAGAGGTTTATCTATTCTTTGGTAAGTATCTCAATTTTTAATGACTCCTTGGGTACACTTTAAAATAAAACCCAGTAACCTGTACAGGAAGTGCAGATAAATCCTTTCACAATAGACTCAGATGGTGGCTAAAATGTTATGGCTCTAAATCCTCACCACTTAAAGTCACACTGAAGTGGAAAAAAATATGATATAATGAATTGGTTGTGTAGTATGGATAATTACTAGAACATTAGTAGCAGAGAAAATATTCTCATATTTTTATTTACAGTTATATCGTTTTTTTTATAACATTGCATCATTCTCTAATATTTGCAGTTTACACACTACACTCCGCATTCTAAATGATTTTACAGAGCAGGCATGTGAACTTTTAAACTGTCCAGAACAAATAAACAAATACAGAACAAATAAAAATACAGTGACAGACGCTTGAAATAATAAGCTTCAGAAGACAGAGCTCTCTGCATCTATGAAAGTCATGGAGCTCAATGGCTCTTTTGCAGAGATAACAACAGGAGCTTTTTAACTCTTTCTGTACTGGTAACAATATTAGACTCATGCCTCTGCTCTTAATGTTTTATGTCTTAGCTGTACTACACATACAAATCATTATATCATAAGTTTATTTTCACTTCAGATCCCCTTTAATTGCAGTCAGGTTCCTTTCCTCCTGTCTGTGTCTCAGTTGGGGAGATTTACACATAAGCAATGATAAAGACACAACACCCTTATTGATGAATTGGTGGCATGGTGGGGCAGTGGATAGCACTCTTACCTTACAGCACTGGAGTTTAAGTTCAAATTGAGCCAGGACATTATTTATATGGTGTTTGTAAATTCTCCGTTTTTGATTGGGGTTCCTTCCAACACTACCGTTTCCTCCCACATCCTAAAAGCATACTGGTAAGTTAACAAGCTCCCCCCGAAATTGATCTTAAGGTGACATTAACGATACAATCCCACAGGCGATCGATAGTAAGCAGTTAGCACGGCTTTGTGAATCAAGCCCAATGTTTTTATTCATAAAAGCGTGAACGCAATCGCCCCACAGAGCGAGTTTGTGAGCGTTTAGCGCTCTTCCTATACCTTCCATTAGAGCAAAATCGCCCCCAACAAATGATACAGGAGAAAGCGCACTGATATGAACTTTCTCATAGAGAATCATTGCACAAGCGTTTTGTGGGTGATTTTGAATATCGCCTGTGCTTCAAAAAAGGCCGAAAACGTCCTAGATGTGAACAAACCCTAAAGATATAGATTAGATTATTATGAGCTCCTCTAAGGGACACTTAGTGACAGACTCTGTAAAATGCTGCAGAAGACAAAGGCACTATATAAAGATGCAATAATAACAATAATTAGCATTTATTACTTTTAGCAGCTCAGCTCTCTCTCTCTCTCTCTCTCTCTCTCTCTCTCTCTCTCTCTCTCTCTCTCTCTCTCTCTCTCTCTCTCTCTCTCTCTCTCTCTCTCTCTCTCTCTCTCTCTCTCTCTCTCTCTCTCTCTCTCTCTCTATATATATATATACATATACATATATACAGTATATATATATCGTCATTATATTCCTGTATACATCTTTGGTTGTTATGATAAAAAATGTCAATTAAATATATCATATAGGAGACCCACACAGTGATATTTAGGAGTGAAATTAAGTTTTTAAGTTTATTGGATTTACAGAAAGTGTGCAATAATTGTTTAAATAAAATTAGGAAGTTGCATAAATGTGGGCACTGTTGTCATTTTATTGATTCCAAAAACTTTAGAAATAGTTATTTGAAATCAAATTGGCTTAGTAAGCTCAGTGACCCCTGACCTACATAGACAGGTGTATCCAATTATGAGAAAGAGTATTTAAGGGGGTCACTTGTAAGTTTCCCTCCTTTTTTAATTTTCTCTGAAGAGTAGCAACATGGGGGTCTTAAAACCACTCTCAAATGACCTGAACACAAAGATTGTTCACCATCATGGTTTAAGGGATGGATACAGAAAGCTGTCTCAGAAATTTCAGCTGTCTGTTTCCACAGTTAGGAACATAGTGAGGAAATGAAAAAAACACAGGCTCAATGGAAGACCACAGTTCAAGTTAAGGACAAGTGGAAGACCAAGAAAAATCTCGGATAAACAGAAGTGACGAATGGTGAGAACAGTCTCAGTCAACCCACAGACCAGCACCAAAGACCTACAACATCATCTTGCTGCAGATGGAGTACTGTGCATCGTTCAACCATTACGCGCACTTTACACAAGGAGATGCTGTATGCTAGAGTGATGCAGAGGAAGCATTTTCTTTGCCCACAGCAAAAACAGAGGCGCTAAAGCACATTTGGGCAAGCCAGCTTCATTTTGGAATAAGGTGCTGTGGACTGATGAAACTAAAATTGAGTTATTTGGGCATTATGCATGGAGGAAAAACAACACAGCATTCCATAGCATTCCAAGAACAACACAGCATTCCATATTTTACCTACAGTAAAATATGGTGGTAATTCAATCATACTGTGGGGCTGTTCAGCCAGTGCAGGGACTGGGAAGCTTGTAAAAGTTCAGGGACGCATGGATTCCACTCAGTATTAGCAGGTTCTAGGGACCAATGTCCAGGAATCAGTGACAAAGCTGAAGCTGCGCCGGGGCTGGATCTTTCAACAAGACAACGACTCTAAACACTGTTTAAAATCCCCTAAGGCCCCTTTTACACTTAATCCATTGCTGCACGTTAGTGTGCATTAGTACGCGTTGGTACGCGTTAGTACGCGTTTTTTCCATAGCAGTGCATTGGGAAGAAGATTTCAGTTAAAACGCGTTAAGTGTAAAAGATGCCATAGGACAACATGGGCCTTACTTTGAAAGTAAGTTTTCTTTCCGTTTTAACTGAGAGCAACTGATTAAGTGTAAAAGGGCCCTAAGGCATTCATGCAGAGGAACAAGTACATCGTTCTGGAATGGCCATCTCAACCAGAATCCAGACTCTTATTGGAACTTCCCAGAAGCATTTTGAGGCTGTAATTTCTGCAAAAGGAGGCTCTACTAAATATTGATTTCATTTCTTTTTTTGTGGTGTCCAAATTTATGCACCTGCCTAATTTTGTTTAAACAATTATTGCACACTTTCTGTAAATCCAATAAACTTCATTTCACTTCTCAAATATCACTGTGTGTGTCTCCTATATGATATATTTAACTGACATTTTTAATCGTAACAACCAACGATTTATGCAGGAAAATCATGACAATTAACAAGGCTGCCCAAACCTTCGCATCCCACTGTATATAGGGACAGGCTGGCGGGTATTACATATTAGATGTGATAAACATTACCTACTTGCCACCTTGTAACACTAGATCTGAACTATTATTATTTTTACTGTTCCTGAAAAAAAGGATCGCAATGCAAAAGCCACATCACACATTACAAGTAACTTACAGTGACGCATACAGTACATGGAGGTATGCTTCACTGCAACTGTAATCAAGCATATCATCCGATAAATGCACAGCATGCTGCACTTCATTCTGACGGAATCTGCTGCACTTTCCTAATACAGTGCAGATATAAACATTCTATTGCAATATGACTGCATTGTGTTAAGATCATTGCGATATATTTGCATGATATTGCGATGCAATTATATTTTCCATTGCACCGCACCCCAATGGATGCTGTGTGAAAGTGCCTTAAGGGCTGGAACGCACTAGGAATTCCTGGGGCGATTGCAATCACGGTTCGCTACGTTTTGAAGTACTGTACAATAAACTGTACATCGCTTCCGATTAGCATTTCGTTTTGTTTTTTTAAATAAACTTTATTATATTTACCAGGTGTTTCGATGTCTGGCTTCTGTCCGTAGCCCCACCCAGGCCCGGCCCGCCCATGAGGCGGGGTGAAACTTTTGCCTCAGGCGGCACTTCTGGGGGGGTCGGCACCCACCCGTCCGTGGGTGTGGGGGCCGCCCGAGCTGGAGGGGATAGCGGCCAGGAAGAGGGTATTGGGCCTAGCGGCGGGGAGGGGGGTCGGACCCCCCCTCCTCACCTGGGACCCCCGTCCTCCGCTCCCCTCCAGCTTTAAAGAGTTAAGTTGCTGCCGCTATTGTAAGAGGCACGCATTCCAGCGTGCGCTCCACTGACGTTACTTGCTGCTACGCTGCCCACTGTATTGTAAGTGGACAGCGCTACAGGAAGTGACGTCAGTGGAGCGCACGTTGGAACGCGGAAAAGGTGAATGATCCCCGCCCGTGCCTCTTACAATAGCAGCGGCAACTTAACTCTTTAAAGCTGGAGGGGAGCGGAGGACTGGGGACCCAGGTGAGGGAGGGGGGGGGATCCGCCCCCCTCCCCGCTGCTAGGCCAATACCCCCTTCCTGCCCGCTATCCCCTCCAGCTTGGCGGCCCCTTACACCCACGGCTTGGAGGGGGGGGGGGGGGTGGCGGCGATTTCTTCAAAGTTTGCCTCAGGCGGCAAAAAGTCTAGAGCCGGGCCTGGCCCCACCCCAATGGTCATAAGTGCTTTCTAGGACCAATCAGAGAAGTGCTCGTGACCTCTTCTGCTAGGGAGCGGGGCTACAGACAGAAGCTGGGTATCGGGATGCCCTGTAAGTATATTTAACTTTATTTAACATTCAAATCTCTCAGCCCCCAAATTGCTGCAAAATCAATTTTCAAAGCGATTTTGCAGCACTTCTATACATAGCATTGCGTGCTCAAAATGCTGCATGTCCTGCGATTTTGACTAACCCTAATCGCACTAGTGGTTTCAGCCCCATTTAAATACATTGGCAAAGCGTTATATTTGATATTGTCGGCGATCCAAGAACGCTACTAAAAATGCCCCAGCCCTTAATCAACGTTCACACTTTTCCCAAGCGTTTTTTTTTTTATTCACTCCCTGATGTAAGTCAGGAAGTGAACTTTTTGACCTGAAAAATAATAAATACAATGTATTTATTCTTAAAAACGTGAACGCAATCGCTGCACAAAGCAATTTTGTAAGCGTTTGCGTTTTTCCTATACCTTCCATTGAGGCAAAATCGCCCCCAAAATGGTCCAGGCACCGCTTTGCTGCACGCACACAGCACACAAACCACGCTGATATGAACCTTCTCACAGAGATTCAATGCATAAGCGTTTTGTGGGCGATTGTAAGAATCGCCTGCGCTTGAAAAAAGGCAGAAAACGCCCCTATTGTGAACAAGCTCTCAGAGTATCTAATGACAGACAATGAGAATTTGCATGTTAAATTAATTTATGCTTCAAGATGTACATTTTTTTCATGCACACAAAAATACTAATGCTATTTCATAATTTTTACACAGAAGTGTGAATC
The DNA here is from genome assembly GCF_040937935.1 of Hyperolius riggenbachi. Taxonomy (NCBI): domain Eukaryota; kingdom Metazoa; phylum Chordata; class Amphibia; order Anura; family Hyperoliidae; genus Hyperolius; species Hyperolius riggenbachi. The sequence continues at coordinate 83,974,576 of NC_090654.1, forward strand.
TCCATTGACTTTCGTTGTACTGTATGTGCAGTTATTGCGTTTTTGCAAATTCACAATTCACATGAGATTTTTAATAGGTGCGCATGCTGCTACAGGTGAAGGCCCTACCCATACAATTATACCGGCATGGTCACATGATCTCTGCCTTGTAATGGAGTGCTTTTCTTCAGCCGATCGCACTGTGACCCTCACTAGGCGACAGCTGAGTGTCACGGCTGTCCCCAGTACAGCGCTACTATAGATCACTGCGCTGTACAATGTAAATAGACGGAACTGTTGATGGAGCGGATGCGTGCTTGATTCCCTGCAATCTCCTCCTCCAGGACTTGACACCAATCTGCGTTACACGGTCCTGGGGGAGCCACCTGGCAGCCGCCGATTGGCGTTAGGCGGTTGTAAGGTGGTTCATTTATCTTTTAAACACTCCACAACTTCACACAACAACTTCATAAGTAAATGAAGGAGGCATTGTATATCTGCTTTATGTACAGTCACTGCAGGTTAATAACAGAGTCTCCCCTCGAAGTCCCTGAGGAGTGCGCCATTGGTAACGGCTCTCCCTTGATGCTTCTGCCTCTCCCTCTTCAGCCACAACCAGCTTAGAGGAGCTAATTGCTCACAGAACTCCAATCTCATGTGTTAATCTGATTACGCGGATTTGCAATGCATTCCACAGACATCTCTCCCACAATCCTCTAGGAAAAGATGTTCCGTCTTATTGCCAGCTTTGTTAGGTTGCGTTGACCGTCAGAGATTTGTAAATAGAAAGCTGTGGAATAGATTTACTCTTTTTCTCTTTTCTCCAGGAACACATGCGGCGCTCGGAGATTGACTCCCAGTAACCCTCATTATGATAATTCAAAGCCTCAGGCGCAGCGAGATGGACATTTTAGATTTACCCGATACTCCGGAGATTGTCAGGTGGTTTAGCACTCTCTAAAAAAAGCGGCTAAAAATAACTGGAGTTTCAGAGGAAAAAAGGTGGAGTGCAGTAACTTGCGGGATTGGTTTAATCAAATTATTTGCATGCGATTAGATTATAGGAAAGGGTCAAGCACTAAATATAGGATCGTTTCTATCTGTTATGGTTGAAAGTGGGACATTTTGCTGCTTTACAAATAGATCCAGTGGGGGGGAGGAGCTTTCACAATAATTGTGTTAGAGCTGAAAGCCTAGGAGTACAAAGATCTCAATACTGGATGCCCTGAAAGATTAAAAAAACAAAACAAAACAACAAAAAACAACCCAAAATAGCAAAACATCAAATGGTTTAATTCTCAAATCTTAAAATAATGATTTAGGGCTTGTTTCCACTATTGCGGTGCGGAATCGCCTGGATTCCACCGCTGATTAAATCGCATGCAGATGCGATTCCCCGTGCGTTTTTTGCCACAAATTCGCATGCGAATTCGCATAGGTGAGGGTATATGTGATTTTAACCATGTCACTGCCTGTGAATTTACATTGGTACCTATGCGAATTCGCGGCAAAAAACGCATGGGGAAACCGCATGCGATTTCCCTATTAAATACATTGCATGCGATTCGCATGCATTCCACTCGCAGGCGAATTCTACGGCTCTTTTGCGCGTTTTTTCACCACTGAAAAAAACGCACCTCAACAACGCTACAGTGGAAACAGGCCCATCCACTTCCATTACATGTTTGAATCCGCATGCGTTGGACGCATGCGGATTCGCGATAGTGGAAACGAGCCCTTAAAGTTTTAGTGTACTTATTTTTTAATGCACTTAAAATAACTTGAAATTAGTTAATGGTGGTAATGGCGATGAACGAATGTCAAACGCGACCAAACCCCCAGTGCTGTTCTGCCAGTGATTAAATGTACCCCCGTGTTTGTGTATGTATATATTACCTGTCCTGTGTCGCCCACCGCGCAGTACCCATCCGTCTTTGGAATCTGCCGCTCTACCACTTACGGGATAAACACTGCAGGTGCGTTGTATTCGTCGTGTATCTGACATCACATGTGGTGCGTGCTATCCGCCGACCGCCGGTAGCATGTATACCACTAAGCGGGGTGTGTGTGTGCGAGTGTGTGTCAGAATATGGATGGGTACCCCAGGGGGGATGACACAGGACAGGTAATGTATAAATGCACACATGGGGGTACATTTATACACTAGGGGGGGCAAGAGCGAGGCAATGAATGCAGTGGACTCAACCAATTACCAACATATTTAATGCTGAAATTGGTCGGGAATCGGCCTGTGGTGTATGGAAGGCAAACAGATCTATCTCTAATCAGATTAGATCAGAGATCTGTCTCCAGTCACTGGTAGATGTATGGCTAACTTTAGGATCTTATTGGCAATCACTACTGTCCATACAATTATCCAGGCTTGCTTTATTCCAAACTAATTTTATCTATTTAAATTCACGTGTGCATCCGTTCTCTGGTATCAAGAAGATATGGAACGGGATGGTTTCCAAAGATACTATCGCGGGAATGACCAAAGGTAAGTATTTATGGTTAGTTAAGAACATTAAAGGACTTTTTTTGTGGTTGCGTTTTAATTTCTTTTTTAAGTTTTTTTGGGAATGGGTAAGGGGAACCTCCGTACACCTTTATTCATTTCACTTAGGGAGGGGATGGGCATCTGTGGGTCCCCTTCATAAAGGGGACTCCCAGATGCAACCATGACCCCCGGGGTGTTGATGCCCCCACCTCCTCCTGGGCACCGGAGGTGGGGATGAGCCCCTTGTCCATACATTGGAGCTCTGAGGGTGAGGTGGAGGCTTGGTTTCTCCTCTCTTCCAAAGCCCCCCATACCATGGACCATGTGATGCTGGTATAGCTCAGGCTGCGGAGCCCCACTTGGCCCAGGCTCCACAGTCTGCCTATCCCAGCCTGCATGGGTCACAACAGGTTAAAGAGGCTCAGGAGGGGAGACATCACGTCATTAAAAAAAAAAAGTAACATTTTAATTGCCAATAGGGGTGCTCGGATACCCCAGATATTTGGATCCAAATCGGATATCCGAATCCGAACTTTTTGGTATCCGAGTAAACTCGGATATCCGAACCCAATATCCTGGATATCCGGCCGGATTCGGATATCCGGATAGAAAACCGGAAGTAACCTGAAAATGGCTTAAAATGCTTCCAAAAGAAACTATCCGACCGGATTTCGGATTTCAGATGGGAAATCCGAGTTTGCTCGGATAATCTATTCAGATTTTTAAAAATATCCGATTTAAGGTGGCCGCACACCATACAATTTTTTAAATATCTGTTCAATTTAAGAATTGCAATCAATTTTTCTAACTGATTGTAACATTTCAAAAATATGACCAATGTACCACACACATGTTCAATTTTTCCTCAATTATGATAAAAATGATTGGAAACTCAGAGAAAATTGCTAGGGTGTGTATATTAATAAATTAACAATCCAGCACACACCATACAATCTTTAGTAGAAATTGAAGAGAAGTATCTGGCATTCCGGATCGATTTAAATCGAAAAAAAAACCGGGAAATCCGATCGGATTTTTCAGTCGAATGAAAAAAAAGCTTTCGATTTTTTCGAGAGATACGATCGTTTTTATAGAATTACTGTAAAATCGGATCATTTTATTGTATCATGCGTGGCCACCTTAGCTATTCAAAGTTCGGAGAGTGGAAAAAGTTCGGATTATCTGGGTAGTTCGGATATCCGAAATCTTGCTGAGCACCACTGATGGCCAAATCACAATTAACCCTTCCCGGCCCGGGACTTGCTACACTAAGTATAGTGAGCCCCAGAGCAATTATATTCTGAATTCTCTTGCAGAATGCCATTTTGCATACTTCAAAAATAGTTTTTCTTTGAAACATTCAAAATTGATTCTCTAAAAAACGACACGGTCTGTTTGAAAAAATGTTGTTTTTTAACTCTGGGCTTTGCTATTAACCACCTAAACCGGCGGCCATTGACATCTCTTTTAAAAACCATCAAAAAAAGCATTTGCGTACATTTTTTGGACGAATATTCCCCCATTGATCTCTGTCTGCTATGCCACTGTCTGGGTTTTTGGACACTTTGTACCCCTTTTTTTAAATTAAACAGCTACAGAGATGCCCTG